>NW_012267223.1:18866763-18945461 GCF_000151885.1 Dipodomys ordii
CTTTCTTTCTTTCTTTCTTTCTTTCTTTCTTTCTTTCTTTCTTTCTTTCTTTCTTTCTTACCTTCTTTCCTTCTTTCTTTCTTTCCATCTCTGTCTGCCTTCCTGCCTGTGTGTTTGTATGTTGATACTGGAGCTTGAACTCAGGGTCTGGGTGTTGTCCCTTGCTTTTTTGCTCAAGGTTAGTACTCTACCACTTGAGCCAGACCTCTATTTCTGACTTTTTGTTGGTTAAATGGAGACAAGAATCTCATGGACTTTCCAGTCCATTCTGGCTTTGAGCCACGATATTCCAATCTCAGCCTCCTGAGTAGCTAGGATTTATAGACATGAGCCACTGGCACCCAGCTGGAATAAGATATATTTGGAGTAAGAGTTTGAAATTACAGTTTAGGAAATGAAGTAGATCTATTTGATTTAGTTTAAACCTCCAAAATGTGCAGGCCTCTTCTTTTCTCCTTATGTTTTTCTTCTGTTTCTTCATTTCTTTCTTTTTCTTTGGTGGTAGGGAATGCAGTACTGGGGTTGAATTCAGGGCCTTATGCTTGCTAAGCAGGTGCTGTACATTTGAGCCATGTCCCCAGTCGCTTTTCTTTATTTCTAAAATCATTTCCTTATTCTCTTCTCTTCTCCTTTTTCTTTTCTTCCTTCCCTCTCCTCTCCTCTCCCCTTTTTTGTACTGGGTCTGGGGCTTAAACTCAAGGCTTGGGGTTGCTATCCCTTAGCTTTTTCCGCTCAAGGCTGGCGCTCTGCATTGGAACTGCAGCTCCATTTCCAGTTTTTCTGGTGATTAATTGGAGCCAAGAGTCTCATGGATGTTCCTACCTGGGTTGGTTTTGAACCATGATCCTCAGATCTCAACCTTCTGAGTAGCTAGGATTATAGTTGTGAGCCACTGGTGCCCAGTTTACTCTCTTCTTTCTCCGGTCCTTATCTTTCTCCATCACCCTCCCCTCCCTTTCCAGTCCCTACCTTTTTGTAGAGTTTAGGTCTGCTGGCAGCTCTCCAGACTAAAGAGACTACTGACTTCTGGGAATATAATCCCATTTCTGATTGGCTCTTTCCAAAGTCTGTATTTACAGTGGAAATTTAATTCCTACCACTGTGAGTAAGTAGTGTTCATTTTGGGTCCCTTCCAGATCAGCAATTTCCACATGTGGCCTGGAGAACACTATATATGTTCTAGAATAGATAAGGCCAGGAAGAAACCCTTGGAGGTTGGGCAGGGAAAATCTGAAGTGGCCAGTTTGTTAGAGCCTGATGCTAAGGAAACAAGACCACTCTTTCTCTCTCTTTAAAGGCCAGTTAGCTTTGTAAAAAGACAACAACTCTGAATAACACCCATTATCTTGGGCAATCACTCCTCAGATCTAGCTTTAGTGAGCACACAGGGTCAAGTGAGAGATTCTGGATGATTTGTATATGCATTTATTGAACACCTACCAGGTGCTCATTGTTGCAGGAAATGCAGAATCAATACTAGCTAGCATTGATGGACACCTACCATGTTGCAGGCAGATTTAAACTATATATGTTGACCCTTGGAGTCTTTACAACCACCTTGGAAATACTGCTACTATTGCCATGATACAGATGAGGACATTGAGGCAGAGAAGATCTGTAACTGGGATCACAGGAGACATGAGGTAGATTTGAGCAGAAGGTTGTACCAGGATGGTACTTCGGAGGGTGTGCTTGCTCTAGTTTCTAGGGGAGGTGGCATGGGATGGTGGGAGATTGGATGTAGCAGGGTGGGCTGGAAGCCCTTTCAATATTATTCCTCAGTGAAGATAATGAAAACCTGCCCCAGGGGGGTGACATTTAAGATGCAAAAGAAAGTAAACAATCCAGAAGCCATATTGAGAATGTGAGATTTGGGTGCTTGTGGATATTTGGAATGAGGTTGAGAAAATGTCCATGAGTCCTATATTTTGAACAGCAATTCCCTTACGACTGTTACAATTTATGGAACATGATATATAAAGTAAGCCCCCTATGACCTGGGTCTTTCTCATCCATAGCACATTCCCCATCACTGAGCTTAGCTGCCATTGTAAGAAATTAAGGGGAGTGAAAGAACAAATTGGTGGGATTGCAGAGATGTCCAGGTGGGGCTGTGGGGGGGGCAGAGATACTGGTTTAAAATAATCTGTGTAGAGATGTTGGATCAGGTGCCACCAGCTTATGCCTATAATCCTGGCTACTTGGAAGACCAAGACTGAGAGGATTGTGGTTCAAGGCCAGCCCAGGCAGAAAAGTTCTGGACATGGTGGTGTGTGTCTGTCATCCTAGCTACTTGAGAGGATGAGACTGGTAAAACCAACATTTCAACTGGGAAGGAAGAGTCCATGAGATTCCATCTCACTTGAAGAAGCTGGGCATCCCAGCTATAGCTGGGAAACCTTATCTTGAAAACATCCAGCGACCCAAGTGCTGGTGGCTCATGCCTGTAATCCTAGCTATTCAGGAGGCTAAGATCTGAGGATCAAAGTTTAAAGCCAGCCCAGGCAGGAAAGTCCGTGAGACTCTTATCTCCAGCTAATTACCAGAAAACCAAAAGTGGAGCTGTGGCTCAAAGTGGTAGAGCACTAGCCTTGAGCTGAAGAGCTCAGAGACAGCGCCCAGGCTCCATGACCCCCCCCCCACAAATTATCAAGGGAAAGAAAGGGCTGGAGGTATGGCTCCGTGGTAGGAACCTGTCTAATAAGCATAAGGCCTTGTGTTCAAACTCCAGTAGAGTCATCATTAAGGATGGGAAGGCGTAAGATAGGGTGGTGCCAAGGAATCTGGGTGCTTATAGCACCAGCAGGTAACATTATTTAATGCTGTAGAGAGACGTTGATGGAGATGGAGAAGAACTGAGAAGGAGGTCATGTATGTCCCTAGAAGGGTCACGTTAGTGGTGTGAAGTCAGGCTAAGGAATGGGAAAGAGGACAGATGTGATGGAGAAGTTGATAGAGACAGGGAAAGAAAAGAAAGCATGGGTTGCAGGTTGTGAGGTGGCAGGTAGATGTTTCATTTTGCTTTTGAAGGCTAGATGAGAGCAAGGCTGTTAGCTGACAGAGACAAAAACAAGATCAGAGAGAATGTGAGATTGAAGATCTAGAGGGTGTGGGAGAGAGTGAACTC
The DNA here is from genome assembly GCF_000151885.1 of Dipodomys ordii. NCBI lineage: Eukaryota > Metazoa > Chordata > Mammalia > Rodentia > Heteromyidae > Dipodomys > Dipodomys ordii. The sequence goes on from NW_012267223.1 coordinate 18,869,891, forward strand.
ATGGGCTCTAGTGGACAAATGAGAGGGGAAGGGACAATTCCTGCTTTAGATGGAACAGTGAAACCTGAAAAGCAAGAGAGTGGGTTCTAAGCGTGTTATCTTGCATAAGAAAGAATATGGTTTATACTAGGGAAAAAAAGTCTAGCAGCGGGGAAGACCAATAGTATTTAAGAATAAACATGTAGGCTATGTGCTGGTAGGTCATTCCTGTTATCCTTGCTACATAGCATTAGGTCTGCCCAGAAAAATGCCCCCTTCTCTTTGTTTTCTCTCCATTCAAAATTGCATGCAGATCCCTTCCCCTGGGTTCTCTCTCCATGCATGAATGCACATGGCCCTCCCTAAAAGTCCCCACCCAGCACCTGTAACCCAGGTAACTGGCACCCCGGAGGGCAGTGGGCGGTCCCCCAGGCTGAGGTCACTTCCTCATCTGCTCTGGTCATGCCTCCTTTTTGCCTTCCCTTAGATAATCTCTCTCTGCCATTAGTGTTCGCTCTGTACACCTACATCTGCTGTGGGCTGGAGGTTTGGTTCTCCTAATAACCCTCTTCTGCCTGAACCCCAAGGAGGTCTCCTTTCACCAACCCTTACATCTGGTACTCAAACCCTGGGAAAGGATAGTGCCAGGAGTTGCTGGATCCCTTCTGCTCTTTCTGAGGGTCAATCCACCTCCTGGATGCCTCTCCTCAGACCCAAACTGCTGAAGGAACTCCACATTGGACCTCTTGCCTTTACCATTGCTGGCCATATAGCTACACCCCACTGTACCCCCTCCATGTCTGGTGAGTGACTCCTATCTACAGGCCCTCTGTCTCTCTGTCTCTGTGTGTCTGTGTGTCTGTGAGTCTGTGTGTCTGTGTGTGTGTCTGTCTGTCTCTCTCTCCATGTGGCACTGCAGTAGAGGGATCCCCTATGCCTTTTGGCCAGTCTCTTCTCACTCAGTTCAGGGATGCTTGAAACGAGAATTTGACCTCCATACATCTTCACAAGACTCTACATGTGGTGAGTGACTTCTCTCTACAGGCCCTTCTGTTTGTCTCCACACCAGAGTGATTCCCTAGACCTTTGGACCAGTCTCTTCTCATTTTGGGACTACCTGAACTGAGGATTTGACTCTCAATGTTCTCAGGGACTCCTCCCATCACCAGACTCCCTCTAATGACTCATTAAAAAAATAGTAATGAAGTCTGGCCACAGTAAACTTCGACAATTTCTGCCAACGCAATGGTAAGTGATCAGAGGATATGTTCAGGCTTTTCTTTGCTCTCCTTGCTTCTGTCTGTCTGTCTCTCTATCTAAGCAAACTCCCTCTCTGGGTCTGACTGTAGCTGCTGCAGAGGATCAAGTCTGTAATGACAAAACTCAATAGTGGTAATAATGAGAATTTTGAAACAGCAACTGATTAAAGAATCTAGTTAATTTTTTAACTGAATATAGCACTTTAGGCTACTCATTAAGATGGAAACCAGGGGCTGGGAAGGTGGCTCAATGGTAGAGTGCTTGCCTTGCATGCCTGAGGCCCTGGGTTCGATTCCTCAGCACCACATAAACAAAAAGAAAAAAGCCAGAAGTGGCGCTGTGGCTCAAGTGGTAGAGCACTAGCCTTGAGCTGAAGCGCTGAGGGACAGCGCCCAGGCCCAGAGTTCAGGCCCCATGACCAGACCCCCCCCAAAAAAATAAAAATAAGATTGAAACCATTTTCATCTCTGTATCCAAGGCAGCTTACATACTTGGGAAACAATGATCAGAGAGTGAAAAGTAGCATTTGAGTTGAAAGGTGCTCATTTAAAGGAGCTTGACACCTTGTAGGCTGATATTTGAGGGTCATAGTTCAAAGCCAGCCCAGGCAGAAAAGACTGAGACCATTATCTTCAACTAACCAGCAAAAAGCCAGTAGTGGAGTTGTGATTCAGGTGGTAGAGTGCTAGCCTTAAGTGAGAAAGCTAAATAGTCCCCAGGTCCTCAGTTCAAGCCCCAGTATACACACACACACACACACACACACACACACACATTAGGATGGACAAAAACCAAATGGACACTGATCTGAAGGCAAGCAAAGAACCTATTTCATGGACCTGAAGGTCATTCTCTAGAACATTCATTACAGCAAAGTGATCTTCACCCATTTTCTTACAGGGAAATAAACAGTCCTGGCTGTTTTAATCGGACTCCAGGAAGTGCATCTGTTTATATTTGCGAATGAGATGGTTCTGGTCAGATTATCCCACCTCCTCCTGGTGTAGGAGTGCACTCCTCCACTTAGAGGTCATGTCAGCACCCGAGCAGTGTAGGACAGAGCTCCTTCTGCATTCTAAAGGACTGCCCTTCCTCCCACCTTGACTTCGTCTGCTTCAGGCCTGAGTTCTAAGAGCTATGTGTTAAAGTGAGGGAGAAGAAAGGCGAGAGAGAAAGGAAGGGGATTTAGGAAGCTTAAACTGTTTGTGGTTGTGGAGATTAAACCCAGGGCCTTGCACATACAAGGTAACCGCTCTACCATTCAGCTATACCTCTAGGCCAGTTTAAATTCAGGGGTACCCCTAGCCCAGTTAAAATTCAAGGCTGGGCCCTGTCCCTGAGGTTTATTTTGCTCAAAGCTAGTGCTCTATGGCTTAAGCCACAGTTCTGTTTTCACGTTTTTGGTGGTCAGTCAGAGAGAAGAGTCTCATGAACTTTCCTGCAGGAGCTGGCATTGAACTGGAATCCTCAGATCTCAGTCTCTTGAATAGCTAGGATTGCAGATGTGAGCCATCATGCTGGGCAAACTTGGTTTTATTTTATTAAAAAAAAACCCTTTCTAAATAACAGATTAAAAAAAAAACAGTTCAGCTTCAGAAAATTGCTCTTCTTCTATTATTTTCTTTCCATCTCCTTAAACCCACCCACCCCCAAGGTAATGGTTACATCTTCATCTAGTTTTCCAAAGTTATCATGTTTGCCAATATGCAGCCTGCAAAATTGGCCTCGGCCCCATCTGCTTCTCATGCAAATTAAGCAGTAGACTGCCTGCACATCTCACTCAGAGAGCACTGTCTCATCTGGCTGTGGCTGACGGGTTCTGAGTCCCCCTCAACCCCCCTGCAGATTCCCAGGAGGGCCAATCAAAGACAGAAAATGTCAGCGTCAGCAACCTCTTTGGTCTTTGGGGTCTCTGCTGGGCTCATCAGGGTCCAAGGTGGGGGGGGGAAGATGTCTAATGTAGTCTCAGGGATAGGTAAAGAAGATAGCAAAGGGGGTAAGGGAATTAGGGGGAAAGTGGATAAATAATAGCGTGAGGGAAAGATAAGATAAAGAACAAAGACTGAGAGGTTATTACTTAGATGGAGGACAAGCAAGTGTTTGCTTCACACAGCTGCTCAGCGATCCCTAGGCTGAGCTGTCTTCAGCCTATGAATTGTTTAGTTCTATAAGAGTGCTAGGCTGGCTCCAGGATCCAATGCCAGCACAGGTCCTGGTTGGGGGCCCTGAGTAGAGCCACTGGGGCAAGGATCTTTATCTTGATCCCCTTGAAGATTCTTAATTAATCAATCTATTCTTTTGGTGCCCATACTTAGGTTTAGTAACCTTTACCTTTTTCACTTAAGACTGGCACTCTACCACTTGAGCCACACTTCCACTTCTACTTTTTGCTGGTTAATTGAAGAGTCCCACAGGCTCTCCTTCCCTGACTGGCTTTGAAGGAAGCTTTTTAGCTCTCAGCCTTCTGAGAAGCTAGGATTACCGAAGTGAGCCACTGGAGGCCGGAGAAGATGCTTTTAATTGTCTTTCATTCTTGTTCTGAGCCTGTATCTCACTGAGAACCTGTTTATGGGCATGTTCTCTTTTCAACCCCAGAACCTTTTTATGCTATTGTGTGTATTATCAGCAGAGAATCTAGGAGTGTGAGCTGAAAGCAGAGATGAGTGAAGATCCACGTGTGTATGTGTCAGTCAGAGCAAGGTGTTTAGCAGGTCACAGAAATTCTGTACTTTAGAGCCATGGAAATGATGTGCCCAAGTTAGCATCTTTGCCTATCTTCTCTGCCTCCAAGGCCACATGGAGCTTGATTTCAGGAGCCTCACAAAGCACATGGTGAGATCCATTCTTGGCACGAACTGGATGCCTCATCTCTCCTTTCCTTTAATGAACTGTGCAGCTCTCGTCCTCATTAGGCTCCCACATCATCAATAAATGAGTCAATAAACCCAGTTGATGGGGTTGGGACCAAGAGGCTGAGAGACAGGGACAGCACATCCATGGGGCAGACATCGGCTGGGCTAGGAGTCGTGGCCGAGGATGCAGGGATCAAGAACCAGCTTAAGAGAAAGTCTCCCAGCCTGCCCTCCACAGCCTTCTCTCCAGACCCGCCCAGCCCATGGTGGAGCAGTGCCAGGCAGCTCCTGCTTTGCTTGCAATTGTTCCCACCCCATGCCATTCTGGGTGCCAGCTGCTTTTGTTTCTTCCTGATTGAGCCCTGTGGACATTCCATGGATGCATATTTAGTGAGTGCCTCTTCCCCCCCCACCCCAGCATGAGACATATAGACAGTGTCTCCGAGCTGCCCAGAGGCTGACATGGACCCTATTTTCTGCATCTTCTGTCTGCTGACAGTGCACCACAGGTCCCAGTGGACAAGATGGTGTCTTCTCTGTGTAGTTTTGCTGCTGGACTCCATTCTTGGCAGGTCTGCCTCTCTTTCGATACCCTTATCTTATCTAATTACAAGGAATTTCTGATTAATTTCTTGGCCTCTGCTCCCCAGGACCTCTTATCAGGGAGGACCTTATACTTTAACCTTGTCATTCTTTTGTTGTTTGCTTTTTAAAGTGTGGCAGCTACGAAGGAAATGCTAAGATCTTGCTGGAATTAGGGGGGGGGGATGGGAAGAGGAAGGCAGACAGACCTGGAATTTGTGTAATCTGCTCCATTCCCTCCCCCCCCCCCCCCCCCCCGCCCGTGGGCAGAGACAGCTGGCTGCTTTCTTTCATGACAGGCACATGGTATCCAGCCACACAGAGCAGGGCCGGGGCAGGGACTCATCTGCTGCCAACCTCTCTAGATCTCTTTGATATTTCCGACAGAGCCGTAAAGGACTCTTGACTATCACTTTTTTTCTTTTCTTTTTGCCTTGCTTCTCTCTACCTTGTGGAAGACTCCTCAGTTTGGTTTCCATGGCTACCCCCAATCAGATTTGGCTTCCTGCGAAATTGGATTTCAAAGAAGGACAAGGCTTCAAAGGAATTTGTCCATTTAACAGAATGTCATTAGGAGTGAGGCTGACTGCTGAAGCAGGGTCGTCAGATGATGAAGGAGGGGCCGCGCTCATGGGTGGAGGCAGGTTCTCGTCTGCAAGGAGGAGCCTTGATGCAACTTGACAATACCGTATTGGAATCTGCCAGTCACCAACACAACGCTACCGGACTTGCACCTCCCTCTACTCTCTCATCTCTGGAAAACTCAGAGAGTCATATGGGGAAGAATAGACAGAGAAAACCTACCCTGCGGCTTCTGCTGTCTCCTGAGTGAGAGTAAACTATGACAGACAGTGAAGCCTGGAGTTTTTGCCCTTATCAGCTCCTGGGCTAAATGAGCATGTGATACACGTGATACAGTATCTTAAAGAAGAGTATGGGTTATCAATTTTTTCCATTGTCAAAAGGAAAAGCAAAGTAGGTGACATATAGGGGAGATTGTTTCCCTTGCTGTTTGTTCTTTTTTTGCATAATAGTTTTAAATCTACAAAAAAATATAATGACAATACTGCAGAGTTCTCATATACCCTTGTTTGCTTTTAAATATATGTGATAACTGACTGGGCATGGATGGCCTAGCTACTCAGGAGGCTGAAATCCGGAAGATCAAAGTTTGAAGCTAGCCCATGAAACTCCATGAGACTCACCTCCAAACTAAACAGCAAAAAGCTGCACTGGGGACATGGTTCAAGTGGTAGAGCTCCAGTTGAGCTCCTGAATTCAAAAACCCTAGTGCTAGCAAAGAAAAACAGAAAGGTTTAAGGATAACTCTGGCAGAAAATTTAAGAGATTCATCTTCAAATGAGCCAGCAGAAACCAGGGAGGGGGTGTCACTCACATGGTAGAATGCCAGTTGAGTAAACAGGTCTTGAATTCAACACCCCCCCCCAGGATCACCCAAGCAGGCCTCTCAATCTTCCATACATATTCTGTAAATCAGACTACAAAGTCCTCTTTGTTGATTTTGTTTTTGTTGAAGGGAAAAAATGATAGAAGTGATGAGAAAAATATGTAGGGTGACATATTCAAGCATCTGGGTAAGGTCACTAGTTCAAAAGGTGCAATGTGTGTGTGTGGCGGCTGCAATTGCAGTTACCTGGGAGGTGAAGGCAGGAGGATTTTGAGTCTGAGGCCAGCCCAGGCAACAATGGTGAGACCCTATCTCAAACACAAAACACAAACAAAAAGTCTGTGTGTGTGTGTGTATGTGTGTGACAATACCCCAACAAACTAGAAATGCCAATGGCTCACTAGTCCCCATTGAACTGACTTCTAAGTCCCCATTCTGATTTCAAGTCTCTTCATAACAAATGGGAAATTCATCTTGACAGTTGTCTTTTTTTCCTATATGATGAGTGTGACCAGCTGTCCCCGAAGCTGGAAAGCACTCTATGGTCCTTGTTTACTCTGGACCACCCCCCCCCACCCTCAAGCACTGGCAGCCATTCAAAATCTGGTGTGGTTGTTGGAGCCTCAGTCAAATACCACATGTACTTTTTTGGGTGCATCCACACCCGCGGGCATTTCACATTTTCCTTGTGTTCATTTTCCTGCTTTATCACCCATTACTCTGTCTTTTCCATTATTGTTGCCCTCCTCCTCCTCCTGGCCCTCCTCACCCCCCCCCCCCCCCCCCCCCCCCCCCCCCCCCCCCCCCCCCCCCCCATTCCTGGGGTTTGAACGGGCCTGGGCACTGTCCCTGAGCTTCTTTTGCTCAAGGCTAGTACTCTACCAACTTGAGCCACAGCACCACTTCTGGCTTTTTCTGTTTATGTGGTGCAGAGGAATCGAAGCCAGGGTTTCATGATCGAACCCAGGGTTTCCTGCATGCAAGGCAAGCACTCTACCACTTATCCACATTCCCAGCTCCTGTACTTCTTTCTTTTGTGGAATAAAACGATTTTGAGGTCACTCATAGGCAGCGGTAAGAAATAACAGAGAGGGAGCCCGGCGCTGGTGGCTCACGCCTGTAATCCTAGCTACTCAGGAGGCTGAGATCTGAGGATCGTGGTTCAAAGCCAGCCCGGGCAGAAAAGACTGTGAGACTCCTATCTCCAATAAACCACCAGAAAACCGGAAGTGGTGCTGTAGCTCAAGGGGTAGAGCGTGTGCCTTGAGCTGAAGAGCCCAGGGACAGCGCCCAGGCCCAGAGTTCAAGCCCCAAGACCGACAAAAAAAAAAAAGAAATAACAGAGAGGAATTGTGTGTAGCAGTGGAGAGAACATCTTCAGCCCCTGGGACCTGGATACCAAGCTTTGAATGGAGAGGGCACTGAGTCTCGCGTGTCTGTGGGATCACGTCTTCCCTCCCTTCCTTTACTGTCAGAGGGAAAAAGACTCCAGTTCTGCGCCCTCCGCTTTCTCCTCTAGGCACCGGTCCGCCTGGGGGAGGAAAGGCCACTGAGGCTCCGTGTCCCCTTCTGTCGTGACACTCTGACTCTTGGCTCTTCTAATTGTTCCCTTTGGACAAAGATCGTGGCTGGGCAGGAACACGGTGTGTGTTGTGGGGGGGGGCGGGTGGACGGGATGGATGAGCAATCGAGGGGCGCTGGGCTCGGCATGGATGGGGCGCCCTTTTCCCAGATTCCTCCTCTTTGCCTCCCTCCCCCAAACCCCACGCCCCATTTTCAGCACCACCTTGAGTGACCTTTAAAACCTAAACCGGAGGTCGACTGATTTAGGATGGAGTCTCCAAGAGCCCTGGCTCCTGGGAGTCTGGGGGAGTCTTTTATTTTGGTGATGAGGCCCCGAGGGGCGCGCCAGGGGCCTTGCAGGATAAGTTGCTCCTTGTGCCCCAGTTTTTTTCCATCTCGGGGTTCCCCCAGCTTCAGTGCAGTCAGCACCTGCGCCAGCCCGCCCAGGGACTCGCTGCTGCTGCTGCTGCGCGCGCCACTTCCTGAGCGCCACCCGCGGCCCCGCCCTGCTGCTGCGCCCCAACACCCGGGCCCCCCGCAGACATCGGTGCCCCCCGCGGTCCCCACTGGCCCAGGCCCCTCTCCCGCCAGCCCCCATGCAGGCCGTCGCCCTCCCGGATGAGATCCGTTGGCTCCTGGAAGGTAAACGTCCTGGGCTCAGCTCCAGGTTCCCCGACGCTGACCAGGTGCCGGAAAAGCTGCCGGGCACAGCCGGGGCAGCCCCATGGCGCAGGGTGCAGCGCACCCCCTTCTAGATCCTGGATGCTTCTAGAACCGGGAGCGTGCATCCCCCTTCCCGCCTCCAGGTCTGGGTCACAACCTTGAGTTCCACACTTCCTTTTTTCCTCTAGGTGTCTCCACCCCTCCATGCCACCTGCCAGGCTTCTTGGTCCTCTACAGCCACCTTACCTCTCTTCAACCTGTCCCTGTCTCTCCAGGACTCCCCTGCCCTCCTCCCTCCTTCCTCCTCCCAGGCCAACCTTCTTACCAGAAGATCGGCCCCTTCCCGTGCAGAGGTTCCTGAGGCTCCCAAGGGGACTGTGAAGGGATTTAGGGGTCCTGCGAGCCAAACCTGGCCATAGTTTTGTGACTTGTCAGCGCTGAAATCCCAGGCCTCCTTTTTCGTTGTTGTAGTTGGCTGTGGGCCTACGAGTTGTCCCTGATCTTTTTTGCTCAAGGCTAGTGCTTTGTTGATTTGAGCCACAGTTCCACTTTTGGATTTTTTTAGGGGGTTAATTGGAGGTAAGAGTCTCCTGCCCAGGCTGGTGATCCTCAGTCACCAGTGCCAAGTCCCAGGCCTCTTTTAACCACTCTGCAGACTTCTAAGACTGCCACTATCTAACCTAAAGAATTTCTCTTCCCTTCCTTTCCCTCCCCTCCCTCCCCTCCCCTCCCCTCCCTTCCCCATTCACTCCTCTCCCCTCCCTTCTTTTTCCTTCTCTACCCTTCTCAGTCCACCCTCAGCTTTCTCACTCACAGTTGGCACGTCACCACGTCCTCTAGATTGGCTTTTTTGAACATGAAGTCTCTTAAACTTTTCTGTTTTAGTTGTATTGGAACCTCTGTCTTCTAGATCTCAGTCTCCTGAATATTACAGACCTGTATCCCCCTTGTAATAGTTTCTCCTTCAAACTATAGCACTTAATTGGTCCTTGAAGAGTCCAGGCTTCACTCGAAATGTTCTATACACACTTCTCTGCAGCACCCTGTTGGCTTGTTTCACACAATGAGGATGCTGTCCCTTGCTTTCTGTAACTCACCTTTCTGGGAGGACAGAGGCCTAGACTCTGCAGTTGCCTACGGATCCCAGGAAGAAACTGTGCAGAACTAAAGCTTTTGGCCTCCAAGTGACATGTTTGACACATATTTAACAGATGGCCTGCTTTGGGTAGGTCATATTTTTGGCAAGCTGTATTGTTTTCTTTGGTTTCTCTCAATTTAATTGGTTTTATATCTCCATTACCTTGTTATCTTGGTATAAATGGCTCCTAATCAAATATTGGGCAAGTCCTCTTGGCTTCTGTGTGTAGCACTATTCTCATTCTGGATCACTTCTGTCAACAAGGCATTTTTTTTTTGCTTTTTCTTTTTGTCAGTCCTGGGGCTTGAACATTGGGTCTGTGCACTGTCCCTGAGCTTCTTGTGCTCAAGGCTAGCACTCTACCACTTAAGCCACAGCACCACTTCTGGCCTTTTCTGTTTATGTGGTACTGAGGAATCAAACCCAGGGCTTCATGCATGCTAAGCAAGCACTCTACCACTGAGCCACATTCACAGCCTGAGACATGTCTTTTGAGGTGAAGTTTCCAAAGTCCATTTCACTTATGACTCCAGTAAGACTTGAACTTCAGGACTAAAACATCAGTAGGGTAAAAGAGCATCATGTAGGCCTCTGTGGGGAAGCTGACCAGCCTCTCTTTCCCTTTCCTGTTGCTGCTTGTGCAAGAGACTTGCAAAGGAAAGTTGAAGTTTTTTGTTTTTTGTTTTGTTTCCAACTGCTTGGCAGGTGATAGAATGTAATCCTTTTTTAGGGGTGTCTATCATTTGACCAGAGGAAGCCTCATTTACAAGCTTGTTACCCCATTTTGTAGCTTTGTGTACAACCTTGGCAGAAAATTCCCTTTTATTTTCAGATGCTTGCAATGAAATCTACTCCACCATTTTTTGATGTGCATTTCTTTATTGTTCAAAACTGACACTTCGGTAAACAACTCATTTCTGCACCTGCCACCTTTCTTTAGCTTAGATTATTTTCTTGTTAGCTGACTGTTTTTAATTGAAGTCTTCAGATCTCCTTCTAAAGCAGAATCTTTGTCTGCTGACAAGTAGAACAGGGTATGAATGGAGATTAATTGCATGTCACATACTTTGCTATCGAACTTGCTGTGTCTTAACAATCTATGCTGGCACTCAGGTCTTTAGAATAGAGAGAAGAGTCTAAGGTTATATTTTAAGGAGCTTCATTGGTTACATGTATTTCTTTATGGCTGTTGTCTTTTGAAGTTTGCAATTATTGTTTTGAATCTGAAGTCGGCCAATGATTCTATTGAAAAACAATTGGAGAGTATGTTTTGGAGAGGTTTGTATAATAATACCACATATTGCTTATAGGATTTTTTTAGCTTTAATTTTTTTTATCTTTTATTTCTTGTCCTGCTACTTGGGCTTGAATTCAGGGCCTGGGCACTATCCATTAGCTCTTTTGCTCAAGGCTGGTATTCTACCACTTGAGCCACAACTCCACTTCTGGATTTTTTTTTGCTGGTTAATTGGAAATAAAAGACAGATTTTCAAGCCCAGGCTGACTTCATACCTCGATCTTCAGATCTCAACCTCTCAAGAAGCTAGGATTACAAGCATGAGCCATCAGTGCCCAGCTTAATTTTAATTTTTTTAAGGGACACAGTCTTTGGGGTAGACAAGCTGGATTCTTCATTGTGATACAAATAATTTGTGGATGTTAGAAATCTAAATGGCCATCAATTTGTCATCTGTTGCTATTTACTTGTCTCCATACCACATACTTTTAAAGGTTAACTGTTGACAATTAAGTAATACATGGCTCCTGATTTCTATATAGTCATCCCGTGGGAGAGAGTCACAGAATGGAGAGCTGTGACACTCCTGTGGTCACATGGCCACCATGGGGGTGAAGTTCCCACGATGAATTACTACTTTCATAAGCCAAGGCCTAAACATTTACCGAGTGATTTAAACATCGGCCATTGCTGTCCTAACTTAAGCATTTATTTATTTATGACTATACAAGCATAGATGACAGGAGCAAGTTTTTTTTTTCTTTTTTCTTTTTGATGTAATGTGTGTGCTTTTGAAACTAAAATACGCAAAACACCATGAAAGGTTTGTACCAAAATCTGACATAAGGAAGAAAAGGACTAGCCATTTTGAAAGTCTGAGGTTCATTTTGTTTGAATATAAACAATTTGAACATCTGAAAAAATGTCTTCTTTGACACAGAAATCCTACTTCTAGAAATCTGTTGCAGAAATAAAGGACAGAAAACATATTCACAAATTTCCAGGAGTTGGAAAAGGCAGTGACGATTGAATAAATTATGACACACCGATCTTATAGAATACTTTGTGCCCATTAAAAGAATGTACTTGCTCTATCTTATCTACTTACGATCTATTTATCATCAGTCATGTCTACTTACCTATTATGTATCAATCTATCTATCATCTATTATAGCTACCTATCTACCTGTCTTATGTCTATCTGTCCAACTATTAGCTTGGGAGGTGTTCATGGCAGTGTGTGTGTGTGTGTGTGTGTGTGTGTGTGTGTGTGTTGTATATGTGTGTGTGCTCAGACCTCAGTCCTGGGGCTTGATCTCAGGGCCTAGGTGATGTCCTTGAGCTTTTCTGCTCAAGGTTGGCGCTCTAGCACTTGAGCTACAGCTCCATTTTTGTCTTTTTGCTGTTTAATTGGAGATAATAGTTTCAAATACTTTCCTGCCTAGGCTGGCTTCAAATCATAATCTTCAAACCATAATCTTCAGATCTCAGTCTCCTGAGTAGCTAGGATTACAGGTTTGAGCCACTGGTGCCTAGCTTCATGGAGATCAAAAAGGCAAAATTCATACTAGTGTGCCACATATTATTTCAAAACAAAAGTACAGCCCCCAAAGTCCAATATATTAAGTACATTTGTGTGAGTCTTGGAAGAAATTAGAGCACATGTGTAGCTGTTAACATTGCTCTTCTTGGGAAGAGAGCAAGAATTTTTTTTCCTGAGGGAAGAATAATTATTAATTTTTATTTCACACATAGTTGTGTTATTTGAATTGTGACATCACATAATTACTTTTCAAATCTGAAAAAAAACAATCCATAAAGTTATTTAAAAGAAAAAAAAGTAGAGGCTGGGAAGATGGCTCAGTGGTAGAGCGCTTGCCTTGCATGCCTGAGGCCCTGGGTTCGATTCCTCAGCACCACATAAGCAAAAAGAAAAAAGCCAAAAGTGGCACTGTGGCTCAAGTGGTAGAGCGCTAGCCTTGAGCTGAAGAGCTGAGGGACAGTGCCCAAGCCCAGAGTTCAGGCTCCACGACTGGACCCCCCAAAAAAAAAAGAAAGAAAAAAAAGTACTAACAAAAGACAAATAAAAGCTCAGAGATTTAAAAAGAGTATTGAGCCATTAACTGTGTTTGTGATTTTGGTAGAACTCTGGGAGATGTAGGAGGTAGGAAAAGAGAGAGGGGGGGAAAGAAAAGAAAAGAAAGAGACAGGAGAGAAAGAACAAGAAGGTAAGAGAGGGAGGGAGGGATGGGAGGAAGGAGAGAGAGAAAGAAAAAGAAAATTCTCTGTCTGATTTTTGGCAAATGAAAAAAGCCATGAGAAGCTTCTAGAGTAACACAGAAACAGCATCTTCAGATAGACTAACAGACTGTCAAACTCTCCTATAGTCTGGTATCAGCAAGCAAGTGCCTTATAGATAAGTAAAACAAAGGATGTCTTCTTAGTTATTGAAAGAGGAGGAAATATTCAAGTCTGTTTTTAAATAATCAGGCTCCAGTGCAGGAGTTATCTTTTTGTTTTTGTTTTGTGATAACCACACTGAAAACAAAAGCAGAGCTATGCTGGCACTTGGCTAATCTTGGCTCCACAGATACAAATGTAATCAGTTTCTTCTTCCTGGTCTTTCTTCCCTCATCTTTGAAGTTAGAAGCAAAGGAGGCATATATGAAGGAGGTGGGAAAGATATTTCTTTGGTTCACAATTTGTCCTGGAATGCAGTGTGCCGACTTGACCCTGATAATTGATAGATCCCAGCTGCCTACCAATTACTGAAGTCCTGCTTTGAATATGGATTTAAGCCAAAACAGCATCAATAACCTGGCTGCATGTGGTAGCAAGTGCTGTGCTAACACTGGTCCCCAAATGCCGATGGTTACTTATTTTTAAACTTCTTTGGAAAGAAGCAGTCATTAATCACTTCCTGCCAGATTGTTCTCCAGATTCGTATTGGTTGACGTACCCAACCATAAAATTCTTTTCCATACAGTAAAATTCCAACTAGCAAGGGACTTGAAGGAGTGAATTTCTTTGGCTACATAGTTAAGAGTTTCTTTAAGCACTAGAACTCTTTAGTGTTAATATTTGTGGTTAATTATTTTCTAAAAGAATTTTTTTCTGATGCATTTTAGCCTTGGGATCTACCCATCTCCCTCCCCCCCATCAAATATGATGGTATTTGAACCGGGGACCTAGAACTTGCTCAGCAGGTACTGTGTCACCTGAGCCACACTCTCAGTCCCTTTTGATTTTAGGGTTATTTTTCAAATAGGCTGTTGCATTCAAACAGCCTGGATTATGTTCCTCCTATTTACATTTCCCATGTAGTTAGGGTGTCAGGCATATACCACCACACCCAGCTATGGGTTCAAATAGGGTCTTGTAAACTTCTTGACTTGGCTGGCCTGGAAATAAGATCCTTCTGATCTCTATCTCCTCAGTAGCCAGGATTATAGGCATGAGCCATCATGCTCATCCTTCTTTTTCTCACTTTTTAATCCAAAAAAGTTCAACACTTTTTAACTCAGCGTTGTTCTTCTATAGCAAATACCTATGATTGGACTTTAACAGATCTATGGAATTATTTAGGGATTTTTCTGCTACAGATGTCCCTGGCCTGCTTTGTAACTGTCTGCACTTCACTCATTTTATTCTGGCGATTGAACCCAGGGCCTCTTATGTACTAAGCCCATGATCTAATAGTGAGCTACACCTCACTCTGTTTTGTATTCTTGTCTTTGTCTCTTATTCCTTGTTGTTAGGCTGAGGCTCGGTATTTCGTGTTGTTTTCTGTATTGCAAGCACAGGGCTTCTGGAACACCAGATGATCAAGGTTGTTGGAACTAAACTTTAGGCTAAAGTATAGGAACTAAACCAATGGCTCAATAGTAGAGTGCACGCTTAGCCTTTCAAAGGCTCTGGGTGCAATCCTCAGAACTTAAAAACCAATCGAGGGGGAGAGAGAGTATTCTTCCTGAACAAACTACCCATAGCTTTAGGCAAGGACTTTGAGACAAAAAAAAATTTTATTTTTTGTCTTTTTGGTGAGGGTTTTCCATTTTCCATTTGTTAGACTACTAGAGTTACCACTTGGGCCATGCATCCAACCTTGCTTGTGTGTGTGTGTGTGTGTGTGTGTGTGTGTGTGTGTGCATGTGTGTGTGTGTTTTAGATAGAGTCTAGTGAATTTTTTTGCCTGGGCTGCCCTTGAACCCTGATCCTCTAGATCCCAGCTTTCTGATAGCTAGGATTACAGGGGTGAGGAGAGACTGGCACTTGACATTTTGTGTGTGTGTGTGTGTGTGTGTGAGAGAGAGAGAGAGAGAGAGAGAGAGAGAGAGAGCACACGCATGCGCACCAGTCTTAGGGCTTGAACTCAGGGACTGGGTGCTATCCCTGAACTTGTTTTGCTCAAGGCTAGCGCTCTACCACTTGAGCCACAGATTCACTTCTGTTTGGTGGTTAATTGGAGATAAGACTCTCATGAACTTTGCTGTCTGGGCTGGCTTCAAACCATGATGCTTAATCTCATGAATGGAATTTGGACCTTTGTGAACAAGGTCCCGAGAACTACCTTGCTTCTTTTTATCATGAGACAACACAGCTAGAAGGAGCTACCTGTGAACCAACAAGTAGGCCCTGGCCAGTGCCAAATCTGCCAGGGCCTTGATCTTGGACTTTCCAGTCTCTAGCAGAGGTGGTGAACTTTTTATATGCCATGTTACTTGTGGAGCGATGTTAGCTGGCATTTATGTTTATGTTACTAAGCAAAAAGCTCCTAGGTTTATTCAATTTGAAGTCTACCTGCTATTGCAGGGCTAGCCCAAATGATTTTGTGCGCTCTCAAAGGCCCACAGGCTGGATGTTTCCACAGGCTGGAATGTGGTCTATAAATTACCCAGTTTGTAGTATTTTGTTATAGAACCTTGAGGGAACTAAAGAATTAGAATATGTCCTTCTAGTTAGCAATCTTTTTATTTTATTTTATTTTGTGCTGGTCCTGTAGCTTGAACTCATATACATGGGTGCTGCCCCTGAAGTTCTTTTGCTTAGGCTAGATATCTACCACTTGAGCCATGGCACCACTTCTGGCATTTTCGGTAGTTAATTGGAGATGAGTGTCATGGACTTTCCTGCCCAGGCTGGCTTCTAACTATGATCCTCAGATCTTAACCTCCTGAGTAGCTACTTGGTAGTGTGAGCTACATTTTAGTTCATTGGTAGCTCCAGTGGCTACTATATTGGGCAGTAAGAGATTTTTTTTTGAGGGGTGGTGTGGGTCAGTATGGGGACTTGAACTCAGGGCCTTGAGCTCTAGTTTTAGTTCAATGCTGGTGCTCTACCACTTGAGCCACACCTCCACTTCTTTTTTTTCTTGATGGTTAGTTGGAGATAAGAGTCTCTGATTTGTCTTCCCACACTGGCTTTGAACCTCTGTCTTTATCTCAGCTTCTGGAGTTGCTAGGATTACAGGCATGAGCCACCAGTGCCACCTGCTAGGATTAATGACCCAACTCCTTTCTGATAACTTTTTGTGTGAGTCTCTTTATTCCCTCTCACCCTCCCTCCCTCTTCTTTCCATCTTCTCTTCCTTTCTTTCTTCCCCCTTTCTTTCCTTTGCACTTTATTTTTTGCAGTTCTGAAAACAGAACCAAGAACCTCATGGATGTGAGGCAGGCCCTAAATGCACCCATGCGCACGCGCACACACACACACACACACACACACACACACACACACACACACCTGTAAGTCCACTGCATAGATCACGACATTCTGACTGCTGTCACCATAGATTTTTTTGCTGTGCTCAGCTTCCCATAGTCCGCAGGCACTCTACATGCCTTCCACAGAGTGTGTGTATGATTTACTCATGTTTTGTGGCTGGGCTTCCTCCTATTTTTTCTTTTTTTTTTACTAAGTAGCAGTCTACTATTTGCATATTCCAGTTTGTCTATTCATTTTTCTATGGAGAGATGTTGAGTTGTTTGCAATTTGGGGCTTTTCTGAATGCAGCTGCTATGACCATTCTTCCGTAACTTACCCTGTGTTCATAAGCCCTCATTTCTCTAGGATAATTATCTAGAAGTAGAATTCCTGGGTCTTAGGGTAGGGGCATATTAAATTCTAAGTCATTTCCCAAAGTGATGGTACCTACTTCATGCCCTCATTAAGCAATTGCTCCATGTCTTTACTAGCACTTGGCATTGTAGTCTTGTGACAAAAAAGGCACAGAGATATTTTTATTAAACATTTGTTACACAACATCGGAGAAAGTAGAATATTCGATGTTGGATGTATTTGCATGTGCATCACTAAAGCAATCTATTATAGGTGTGCTTTTCACAATTTATTTAACTCTTCTATTGATGAATATTTATGTTATCTATGTACATTTTTATTCTAGTTACGCAGTGCCATAGGAACTGAGGCATCTTCATTTATCTTCTCGTAGCTATGCAAAGATTTCTCTAGGACAGATCCTTAGACTCTCAAACGAGCATGGCAAACGTGTTAATGCTTGATTTCAAAAGTAAGACTTAAACTTGC
This sequence comes from Dipodomys ordii, assembly GCF_000151885.1. NCBI lineage: Eukaryota > Metazoa > Chordata > Mammalia > Rodentia > Heteromyidae > Dipodomys > Dipodomys ordii. The sequence continues at coordinate 18,887,119 of NW_012267223.1, forward strand.
TATGTTTTAGTTTGGGGAGTTTGTTTTTCTCTATGTTATGAGTAGGCACTTTCATTATTTCCTCTACAAGATGCAGAAAGAGAATTAAAAATATAAACACCACATGGCTCTTGAGCCACAGGGCAGAAACAAAGAGCAGGTGGAAGGAAACCACAAGCAGAATGGGCTGGCAGTATCTCTGTTGTCTCCTGACAACTTCCTGCAAGTTCACATAGAATTCATAGGCTGGATGTCAGCCTTGTGAACATGTTTTTACTTCCGAACATGTTTGTACTTCCTTAGGAAGGACAAGTAATACCAGGTCAAAAATTTAATATCAATCTTAAATCAATTTCTAAGCAAGGAGGTTAGTGCTGTGCTACTTGACCCACAGCTCCACTTCTGGCTTTTTGATGGTTAATTGGAGATACAAGTCTCATAGACTTTCCTGCCCAGAACGTTTCTGGCTGGCTTTGACTTCTGTCCTTAGATCTTAGCCTTCTGAGTAGCTAGGATTACAGGTGCGAGCTACCATGCCTGGCTTGCTTGTTTACTTCTTCTCTCCCTCCCTCCCTCCCTCCTTCCCTTCCTTCTTTCTTTCCTGCCTTCCTGCCTGCCTGTTTTTCTGCCTGTCTGCCTTCTTTTCTCCTCCTCCTCCTCCTCCTCCTCCTCCTTCTGTTTTTGTGTGTGCCTATTCTAGGATTTGATCTTGGGGCCTAGGCATTGTCCCTGAGCTTTTCCCACTCAGGCTAGCTCTACCACTTGATCCACAATTTCACTTCTGTCTTTTTGCTGGTTAATTGAAGATAAGATTATTAGGGACTTTCCTGTCTGGACCACCATCTTCAGATCTCAGTCTCCTGAGTAGCTAGCATTACAGGTATAAGCACCTGCTTGCAGCTAATTTTTATTATGTTTAAGTTGTTGCCATTTAACAAATCAGTTTATAAGTACAATGCATCATGATTAATGTCACCCCTCTATGGCCTGTTTTAAGTTGGTTTTTGAGTTCTGAATGTATTTTTAAGTTGGTTTTTGAAATCTATACATTATTGTCAATCTTTTAAAAGGGTTTATCTAAGCTGTTTTATTTGGGAGGATCTTTAAATAACAGTTAAACTCCTTTGATTTTTTTGGGGGGGGTCTGGTTGTGGGGCCTGAACTCTGGGCCTGGGCACTGTGCCTCAGCTCTTCAGCTCAAGGCTAGCACTCTACCACTTGAGCCACAACGCCACTTCCGGCTTTTTTTTCCTTCTGCTTAAGTGGTGCTGAGGAATCAAACCCAGGGCCTCATATGCAAGGCAAGTGCTCTACCACGAAGCCACCTTCCCAGCCCTCCTTTAATTTTTTGAAACAATATGGAAGACCTGGCTTTTAAATATAGAAGTTTTACTTGTTATAGTATTGTCATCAGTAGTATGTGATGGTGTTAGTTTCACGCTTAGGCTATATTTCTTTTTTAATATTTTATTAGATGAAATCTTTTAGGAACCTTTTGTTCTATTTTATTACATTTGCGTTTTGGAAGAAAAACTAGTTGTGATGGCTAGTTTTGATTTTTAACTTGATTGGATTAAGAAAAACCTAGAAAATGATTCAACTAATCTAGGCATTTCTTAATCTGATCAAAGATTTTTGTCTATTTTCTTCGAAGAGTTTTGTATTGTTTAGCTCTTACATTGGTGCACCTGATCCAAGCTTGAGTTAAATTTTACATAGTATGTGAGGCAGAAGTCTAGCGTCTTTCTTTTTTCTTTTCTTTTCTTTTTTTGGGTCAGTTGTGGTGCTTGAACTCAGGATTTGTGTTCTGTCCCTGAGCTTTTTTACTCCAGGGTAGCTTTGAACCATGATTCTCAGATCTCAGCCTTCTGAGTACCTAGGATTACAGGCATGAGCCACCGGCACCAGCTTAGCTTCATCCTTTGGCAGATACAGTTGTGGCAGCACTATTTGTTGAGAAAGCTATTTTTCTTCTGTTGAATTATTTGAGCCCCTCTCCCTGACTTTTTTTTTTTTTTTTCCAGTACTAGGGGTTGGTTCCAAGGCCAGTTTGTTGGGTCTCTTCGTTATGAAAGGCCATTGAATTTTGTTAAATGCTTTTCCCATGGCTGTTGAGATGTTCATGTGGCTTTTGATCTTTCTTCCATGAATACCACACATTGCATTAGTGGAACTTCAGATGCTATTCGTTTTTGCCTTTTCATTCAACTTCCTATTCTGTGTTCTTTGGCAAAGGACCCTTGAAGAGCCCATTAAATGATGTTTGTGGTGGACATAATGTGGGCCTTAGATGTTTGTGAAATGTTTGACTTCCAGAGCTTTCTAGCTCATTGGAAGTGCTATGGTACATAATAACTTATACAGACACCAAGCATTCACACACAGTGAGACTGAAGGAGGATACTCTTAGGAGAGGACCAGAAAGGCACAATGCCTATGTGCATCTGATTATATAAAATCGTATTTCCAGGAAGTGGAAACAAGGGTTATTTCTTTCCTGCTGTGCTTGTTTTCTTTTTTGTTCTATTTGTTCATTTATATGTATTTGGAAGTGTAAGAGGAGGCAAATGGAGGGACAAAAGGTGAACAAATGCAGCAATAGTACTCATTGGACACTATGGTGAAAATGAACTATACAACTTGTTGGTAGGGGATGTGAGAGAGAAGCTGTGAGCACGCAAGGGGTGACATTGTCCAAAAAGACATTTACTCTTCACCTGGCTTATGTCACTGTGCCCCCGCTGTGCATCACCATTATAATAACAATAATTTTTTTTTGGTTGGTCATGGGGCTTGAACTCTGGGCCTTGGCACTGTCCCTCAGCTCATCAGCCAAAGGCAAGTACGCTATCACTTGAGCCACAGCGCCACTTCCAATTTTTTGGTATTAATTGGAGATACAAGTCTGACAGACTTTCCTGCTTAGGCTGGCTTGGAACTGTGATCCTCAGATCTCAGCCTCCTGAGTAGCCAGGATTACAGGTGTGAGCCACCAGTGCCCAGCTTAACAATAATTTTTTTTTTTAAAAGAAAGTGCTTGTGTGTTTATCATCTAGGGTTTTTTTGCTCACTATTATTGAATGGTATGAAAGTAAAACAAACTTTAAAATGTGCTGTGTAACCCAACAAATTTACAACATTATTTTGGTAATATGTATGAAACTGTTTCATGCGTAGGCACAATTTTTGGAGGCAGAGGTGTTTTTTTTTAAACTGTATTATTTATATGCTTTTTAAGGGTGATGAACATTTTGTGCAGAACAAAGTGTGTAGCAAGTATTTTTGGAATTGTAATCATTATCAATATGTTTTGTCTCTGGAAATTTGCATAGGTCCCTGATTCCTTCCTTCAACATAACATGATTTGTTTCATAATATAGATTTCCATCATGTCCTTATTTCATACTGTATGTTCACATTAATTCAAGTTTCCTTCTCTGGAAACATTTTTCTTTTCCATTTGGCTTCCTTCACTCTGTTCTGTTGTCATTTTCATTGATGATATCTCTGTTAATTAATGTTTCGCTTTCCAATGCCTGCCCTTTTTGTTCATGATTTTGCAGTTCAGCCATTTTTTAAAATTTCAGCTCTAATTATTGGTATTTCTTTTTGAGTTCCAATTGGTCTGTGACCTTCCGTGGCTGATTTGTAATCTTTATAATTTTATGAAGTTGACAGTCCATCTTCTTTCCATTGGTAATAATTAAATATGTGTTTCTTTAAAATGGTTTAGAAAAGTTGGTATATGCCCTAGCTTTCCAAATTCCTAGCAAGGTCTTGGATTTTTAGAATATGTCACACACATACACATATGTTTAGAACATGTCACACACATACACATATGTTTAGAACATGTCACACACATACACATATGTGAAATTTTGGTTAGTCTTCATTATGGCAAGGTATATATAACATGCATCATCTTAATTGTGCAGTTGTGTGGCATAAGATCTGAAACTATCAATTTGTGTGTGTGTGTGTGAGTGTGTATGTATTGGAGCTTGAACTCAGGGCCTGGGCGCTGTCCCTTAGCTTTTTTGCTTAGAATTGGGACTTGAATATTTCAGCCATCCCTTCACTTCCGGCTTTATACTGGTCAATTGGAGGTAAGAGTCTTGAGGATTTGTTTGCATGGGCTGGCTTCAAACTGCAGTCCTCAGATCTCAGCACCCTGAGTAGTTAGGATTACAGACATGAGCCACCAGTGCCCAGCCTACAACTATAAAAAATTTAAGGGAGAAACAATATTAATTTCCTAATCCTTCAGCTTTTCCTCTTTGTCCCTTACTAAATCTCTTCTTTGCTGTTGACATCTTTCTCCCCAGCCCTCCCTACCCCAGTCCTGGGGCTTGAAACTCAGGGGCTGTGGGAGCTGTCCTTGGGTTCCTTCTGCTCAAGGCTAGCACTCTACCACTGGAGCCACGGCACTACTTCTGTGATAATTGGAGATAAGAATCTCATGGACTTTCCTGCCCAAGCTGGCAGATCCTCAGATCTCAGCCTCCTGAGTAGCTGAGATTACAGGCATGAGCCACTGGCACCTGGCTAACCTCTTTTTTGTTTGTTTTAGATTCTGAAGATTTCTTGGCAGAAGGTTTGCGAAATGAGAACCTCAGTGCTGGTGCAAGGGACAACAGGGATCACATTCTACGTGGCTTTCAGCAAATCAAAGCTAGGTTTGTGTAAACTGGTTCCTCTGTGCTTCTTCATAAACTTTAAAACAACTTGTAATCGGTATGTTAGTAGTATGAATTAACACAGTAAGACACACCTGCCATAGCTTTCATACCTACAGGTAGACAAGCTTAGTATAATTCACCAATTTTTTTCTTTTCTTTTCTTTTTTGGTGGTACTGGGTTTTGAACTCAGAACCTTGCCTTTACTAGGCAGGTGCTATATTAATTGAGCCACACCTCTGGCCTTTTTTCCTTTATGTTTTTGAATAGGTGTTGATTTATGTTTAGGATAACCTGGACCACAGTCCACCTACTTACGCTTCCCTTGTAGCTGAGATGTCAGACCATCACAGCCAGCTTTTATTGGTTGAGATGGGTTATCTGTGAACTTCTTGCCCTGGCTGGCCTTGAACTGCAATCTTCCTGATCTTTGCCTCTTGAGGAGTTAGGATTGTGTGCATACCCAGCTAAAGTATTTTCATAATTATGTGTCTTAAGATTTTGCATTTAGGTTTGGCACTTTACATTGGCCTTTATTGAACACTTTTGCATTTAAGAACAAAATAGTGAAAATGAACTTTTTGGGGGCCAAATTTAGTAACAAGTAGGTATCAAGCAGTATCAGGTCATTTTCATTGTGTATTAGGTACTGACTTTGCTTTCACAGTGCCTTTTCTAATGGAAACTTAAACCACATGTATTCAGTTGCATTTTGGAATGTTTTAATCCTAGTCTGTGGTGGAATATCACTAAGAAAGATTCAAGCTAGGTGCCAGTGGTTTATGCCTGTCATCCTAGAAGGCTGAGTCCTGATGATTGAAGTTTGAAGCCAGCCTGGGAAGAAAAGTCCATAAGGCTCTTATCTGCAATGAACCACCGAAACACTGGTAGTGGAGTTGTGGCTCACATGGTAGAGTATCAGTCTTGAGTGAAAAAGTTAAGGGAGAGCATGAAGCCCCAATATTGGCACCACACACACGCACACACACACGCACACACACAGAGTCACATTTTAGAATATGAATATCTCATAGATGCATAAACTTGCTTGGAGGTGAGAGGAGAATTCAAATCTCCCTTTACACTAGGTTTTTTTTTTTTGAACACTTCTTGTTTGAAATGTGGGCGGTGAAGGAGAGCTGGGGATAAGTGAATGTTACTTTTGCCTTTTTCAAACTCACGATCCTGTGATTCTGGCTAGTAGAACTGAGCAGGGTCAGGGCTGGGGTATCATTTGCATAGCTGATGGTTCTTAGCATCTTAGAAGCAGGAGCTTGCCCATCAGAAGAGCACAACCAGAAGCTCTTACCCCCAGGAATGTGAGAACCTCACAAGATGCTCGAATGGATCTTAATAGATCTTCCCTGCCCACTAATTAAGCATCCATTTATTTATTTGTTTGTTTGTTTATTTTTGTCGGTCATGGGGCCACTGAGCCACTTCCCAGCCCCCAGCATCCTTTTTACTCACCAATTGAGGCCTGTATAGTTAGCAGCCTAGCTTGGCCTGAATAATTGAAACAAAATGCACAAGATGGGCTGGGAAGGTAGCTCAGTGGTAGAGCGCTTGCCTTGCATGCATGAGGCCCTGGGTTCGATTCCTCAGCACCACATAAACAGAAAAAGCTGCAAGTGGTGCTGTGACTCAAGTGGTAGAGCACTAGCCTTGAGGTAAAGAGCTGAGGGACAGCTCCCAGGCCCAGAATTCAAGCCCTACAACTGACCAAAAAAAAAAAAAATCCACAAGATAAGAGATTGGTAAAAATGGAAATGCCCATGGTTTTGGGTTGACTGGAAGAGTATTGAAAAGTATATTGTAATAATACCATGCTACACTGTATAATGTTCCTTCTCTAGCAGATGTGTTTAATATGTAGAAATTGTAATTTTCACAGGTCTGCCTTTGTATTTTTATAGTACTATAAAGATAGCATGAGAAAAAAGGGTGGAATTCTTTTCAATTGTTTTTCCAGAAGAGGGAAGTCTGAATACCATGGTATATGTGTTGTTGCTGTTGATAAAAAGCTGTGATGAGAAATGTAAATACAATTCGACTATAGTCATATGTATATACAAAGATACATATTAATTTATGGTATTTTCCATATTTTTACCACGGCACTGGGACAGGCCTAGATTTCAACATTAAATGGGTAATATCAAGCAAATTTGTGGCCACTCATTTTCACCAGTTCCCTAGTATTTCTTAGTGCTCTTTTCCAGGGAGAAGGGAATGCTGTCCCTGAGGGTTTTTGGCTCAAAGATGCTGCAGTACCATTTGAGCCTCAGGTCCACTTTCAGTTTTAGGTTGTTAATTGGCGATGAGTCTCATGGACTTTCCTGCCTGGGCTGGAGCTAAACCTGGTTCCTCAGATCTCAACCTCCTAAGTACCTAGGATTACAGGCATGAACTACTGGCATCTGGCTTCAATGCTTTTTTGAGTTGTATCTATGTTTGTGCACATGCACACACATGCACGCGCACACACACACACAGAGGGCTGTATTTCTCAAGGAGCAGAGAAGTTTCCTTTTTCTATGTGGTTTGTGGGGTGGATACTCAGGAAATGACCAGCATGTGTTTAAGGAACATCTGCATTGTTGACAGGAGCTTTCTGTTCATTGATTTGTCACAAGAAAGACGCCACTTTATTTACCTCTGCATGATCATTAGACCACCGAGGAAATGAGGAGCCAGGATTCTGATACTGTGCAAGGAAAATAGAAGAAGGAAGCTTGCCTTTGGCAAGCTGTTTGACCTTGCCTTACTTCCACCCTCTAGTCATTATCCTGTTAATGTTACCCCACTTGACAGAATCCTCTCCCTTACCCTCGGTCATCTCTCGTGTCCCACTTATGTCTGTTCAATGTTATGCACTTACAAGTATTGACACAAAGTGGTTTCCGAGTACTGAAAGCTTGCATTTACCTTTTCATTTACTTACGTGGCATGGGATCGATTTTCAGAGCCAGCCTGGGCAAGCAAATCTAGGAAGCCCTTCTCTCCAGTTCACTAGCAAAAACTCAGCAGTAGAGGTGGTAAGAGTTCCAGCTGTGAGTGGGAAATACAAAGCAAGAGTATGAGGCCTTAAGTTCAAATCCTCATATTGGCACATACACAAGAAAACCCACAAAATTTTTTGTGAATTGATCATATGTGAATAATGGCTGAAGAACAGGAAAAGAATGATTGAAAGTCATTTCAAGTTTTACCTTTACTCATATTAAAGCAATAATTCCTTAGCAATTTGGTAAAGGGTGTGTGTGTGTGTGTGTGTGTGTGTGTGTGTGTGTGTGTGTGTGTGTAGGGACATGTCTAAAATTATATTTTGCTACTACAGGGGGAAGAAATTTCTAGTAGGACAATCTGTGAAAGTCCACTAGATAAATATAAATACCACAGATATTTACAGCTTCCCACTCGATTGTTTTCTTGCTTCTTTCTTCAACATTGCGATGCTGGAGAATGAAAGGTGAGAAGAGTAAATTAGCAAGGGCCTCTGGTTCAGGGTAAATTCTAAGGATTTGACCCTATTTGTTTCTGGCTGGTATTTGCCACCATTGTGGCAAATTGAAGCAAGGCAAATTTTGGCAAACTGAAGTGTGTGACTCAGTTGCCATGGTTTGAAAGTGCCTTCACCAGCCTTTCAATTGTCTAGAGTGACTGACCCAAAGAAGCTGTGGTTGTGTCAAGAGTCATAGATGACCCCCCCAGCCCTCATCTGTTTTCCAGCTCTAACAGCAAAGCAATTCTCTGTCTTAAAAAATAATAGTATCACCTCTTCATCTTTAGCTATATATTTTTTTGGATTGAAAGTATTACTTAGGCAGTCTTCCTTCCATATAAGACAAAACCAAAATGGATGGCAGGCTTTGTGCTTTGCAGAAAGTGAAGCTCTGTGGTGGTATTTCATGTTCTGAGCTGTGATTTTCATTGCTATTCCTTGAACTGCTTGTCAGAGAGACATTCTCCCTGAAAAGTAACAGCTTTCTTTCTTTCTTTCTTTCTTTCTTTCTTTCTTTCTTTCTTTCTTTCTTTCTTTCTTTCTTTCTTTCTTTCTTCCTTCCTTCCTTCCTTCCTTCCTCTCTCTCTCTCTCTCTCTTTCTTTTCTTTCCTTCCTTCCTTCCTTTTTTTTCCTTTTTTTGGGTGTCAGTCCTAGGGCTTGAACTCTGGGCCTGGGAGCTGTCCCTGAGCTTCTTTTGCTCAAGGCTAGCACCCTACCACCTGAGCCACAGCTCCATTCTGGCATGTTTGTATTTATTTATTTATTTATTTGTTTGCAGTTTATTGGCATAAGAGTCTCATAGACTTCCCTGCCCTAGCTGGCTTCTAACTATGATCCTCAGATCTCAGCCTCTTGAGCAGCTAGGATTACAGGCATGAGCCACCAGCCCCTGGTTCTTTCTTCCTTCCTTCGTTCCTTCGTTCCTTCCTTTCTTTCTTTTGTTGCTATTTTGAGGGACGGTATCACTACAAAACCAAGGCTGGCCTGGAACTTGCTATCTCCTGCTTGAGTATTGGGATTACACGTGTGTACTGCCATACCTGGTTAATTCCAGGGTTTTATTGAGTACTTTTGGAGAAGGCTTAGGTTCAGGATGAAAGTTTGTCTGTGTGATTATAGTCACTGCAGGATTATCTCCAGATGTGCAACACCTGGAATGAAACACACATGAAATACACTCTGAAACGCGATGACATCCTTACACTTTTGGAGAAACAGTGGAGCATTTCTTAAATGTTTTACTCCAGTGGAGGTCACCTGACAACGATAATATATTGAGAGTGGGAGGAGGGATGAAGGAAGCAATATTTTTATTACTGAGGTAGGGGTCAGTTCTTGTCTGATGTCCTCCTACCTTTTTTTTTGAGACAACTAGTCATTTATGCTCACTGTTGGAAGCAAAGGCCAGAACCATGGAGAGTTTTTCCTTCTGTGCAGCTTAATAATACTAAAGGAATTCCAACAAGAGACAAGAAGATTTATAGGCTTTTGAGATGAGAGAAATAAAGAAATTCATGTAGCAAAACCCAGGACATTTAAAATACTGGCTGAAAGACTCCTGAGAACAAGTCTCATGGTGGGTGGGCAAGCGTTTTGCTCTGCATGAAATCTGATCCACTGCTAGCATAAACCTCATAAAAAGAATTCTGACTTTCTGTGGAAATTTCAGGTTTTCTGCTTAACCTGGCTTAATCTGAATTAAAAAAAATGATTCAGAGTAAGAATCTATATAATTCTGATACTTTCTACTATAGGAAAAAAAGACAAAGATTGATATTTGGTACCAATGCAGAAATCCTATTTGTACAATAATTTTGAAAGGCTCAAGAATTATAGCAATAATTTGAGTACATCATGCTCTACCACTTGAACAATACCTCTAGCCATGCTTTTTGCTGGAAATGAAGCTCATGGGCTTTTCTGCCCAAAGCTGGTGTGAAACTGAGATCCTCTAGGTCTTATCCTCCTGAGTAGCTAGGACTATAAGCATGAGCCATGAACACCCTGACTAATAATTCATTTCTTCCCTTTTCAGTCCTATTCTTCCTTTCTATCCTTAAAAAAAGAAAAAAGGAAGGAGCCCTCGCCCTGAGTTCCATACTGTTGTGTGCGTACTACACACACAGCGAAAGACATGCAATAACTTCAGGGCTGATTGATGCCAAATGGATGTATCCAGAGATTTCACAAGTGTGTTAAAGATTTTTGGGAATTTACTTCTCTAGGGTTAAGGGATTGTGTTTATTTCTCTTAGCTTTGAGGTTGAAATTAGTACAGCGTTACCTACCATTGATTTTCTGGCTTGGCTTAGAAGAAAGCTGGTCTTTTAAGGAAAGTCTTTGATATGTGTAATCCTCCTTTTAATTTCATACTAATGATTGTATTATTTATTCTTTCACTTGTGGTGGTATCTTAGTATCTTTCAAGATGTAATTTGATCTTTTTTTTCTTTCTTTTACACTGGGCTATTGTAGTATTAGCTGGTGACGATTTTTCCCTTTGGGCATCCCACAAAATAAATATTTATATAAGTAAGTCTACTATAGAATAATATTTTCATACTTTCCATGCTAAGTAGTAATGGATTTTTAAAAAAAAGATTAGATGAAGAAATCTGTTTCTTAAGATAATTTTCTACCAATGAGCATAGCCCTTGCTTGTTTAGAATAAATGTCCAGTAATAAAACGGTATTATGTTATTTTAATGTTCAGCCTTTAAGATTTTACACTGAAGTTTTAGATAATGTATTTTAAAGAGAATGTTTAGATTGCTTGAAAAAATGGGTCAATACATATTTCTTCCAGTACTGAACTCCTTAAACAGAATACTGTGCTCTATTGAGAATGAAAAGGAGGGGCTGGGCATCAATCCCAGTCACTTAAGAGGTAAAAGATGTCAAAGATATATAGATTATATAGATTACATAGATTGTATAGATTATATAGATGTATAGGTATATAGATGTATAGATTACTGCCAGCCAAGGCAAAAAGTCAGTGAGAACCTCCATCTTACCAAGACCTTGAATTCTAGTCTCAGTACTGGGAAAAAAAAAAGCGGCAAAAAGTCATTGGGTTTTTCAAAAGGTCATTGCCTTAAAAAGAATCACAACCAAATAGTGAAGTCTCATGTATTATATGTATGTCAAAGCTTTGGGGATAACGGCTAGGCCTGGTGATGTTGACCTTTAATCCTCTCCTAGCTATTTAGAACATAGAGATCTGAAGGCCTGAATTTCAAGGATGGCCTAAGATACAACATATCCAAAAACAGAAGGATGTAGCACAAACTAGTAAAATGACTGTCTAGTCAAGTGTAAGGCCCTGAGTTCAAACCCCAGTACTGTAAAAATAAATAAATAGATAGATAGATAAATAAGATAGATCTGTTTCAAAGCAAATATTATAAAATATGAATCATGGGGTCTAAGTTGTGAGAAAATGTAGGTATTCTTTCTTCAGGTATATTAAAAAATTTTGATAATAAAATGTTGCAAAAATATAATTGGTTTGTCTTTGCAATTTGGAAACCATGGGCTCATTCATTGTGGTTTCAGAAAACCAGAGACTTCCCCAATTTGGAAATGTAATTATATATATTTGTGGTTTTTTACAATGGTAGTTTTCTAGGAATAACCTTATTATTTTGGGATGAGACTGAACTAAGGATCTCATCCAGTTTGTTATTTCTGTCATAACTAACAGGAAATGGCTAACTTTTATACTTACTTCTGGGCCAGCAATTATTGAGGGCTGAAATTCAATTCAAACATTCTGCCCAGGAGATCTTGAAATTTTTATTTATTTTTTTTTAAAGGAAAGGCAATTTCTGACTTTTCTCATAAATCTGATCAAAGGAAAGCTAGTATGAGATTGGTAGTCCAGTAGGAAATGGAACTCAATTTTACATTTTTTAAAATCATTTTATGGTATTAAAAAAGACAGAGGTTAGAGCTAAAGCCCTTATTCTTTTTATTGAACTAGAATTGAACGTGGCAGAAAATCATTTTGGCCCTAGTGCAGTAAATGTTGTCACTGAAACATGTTCAAGAGGCATTAGGACTGGCTTTCCAGCATGTGAGACAGAAGTTCACAAAAGCAGAACTGATTTTTCTGTTCTTATCTTGAAATTATTAGATATCCAGGAGATGAAAGTAGTTTAGTTCTATGGAGTATGTGTTAGATAATGTTAATGTCTCCATTCTAGAAAAAGGAAATGGAGGAGGGGGGGTGTAATGGCTCTGTGGGGTGTTCACAGGAATAGTGTGTGTGTGTGTGTGTGTGTGTGTGTGTGTGTGTGTGTGTGTGTGTGTGTGTGTGGAGGAGATGGGAGAAGATTCCTGTTCTTCAACCAGTCCCAAGGCTGAAAAATCTAGGACCAGAGAAGGTTCCACTTATGCAATATTGTGACCTGACAATGAAAATAGCCACGAAGCAACTGAGAACTTACTTAACAGAACTATTTGAGAAATAATTTTTTTGGGGGGGGATCCAGTAGTGGGGCCTGAACTCTGGGCCTGGGCGCTGTCTCTCAGCTCTTCAGCTCAAGGCGAGCGCTCTACCACTTTAGCCACAGCGCCACTTCCGGCTTTTTTTCTTTTTGCTTATGTGGTGCTGGGCCATCGAACCCAGGGCCTCAGGCATGCAAGGCAAGCGCTCTACCACTGAGCCACAGCTCCACTTCAGGCTTTTTGCTGGTTAATTAGAAATAAAAGTCTCATAGACATTTCTGCCCAGTCTGGCTTTGAACCACAATCTTCAGATTTCAGTCTCCTGAGTAGCTAGGGTTACAGGCTGAGCCACCAGTGCCCACCCCCTACCCCCAGCCTGTTTGAAGATTTTATCAAGTAAGGACATTATGATGAAGCTATCAGCAGCTACTTTGTTTTGAGAAACTGGTAAGAGAGAAATTCGAAGCCCACTCGGAATTAAAAAGAACCAATCATTTTTTTTTTGAGTGTGCAGTGTGATTATGCTTCAGAATTTTGGGTAAATGAAGCAGGTTGGTAGGCATATGTTTGCTGATCCTAAAATGATTAAAATTCAGAATAAGTATGACTCTTGTGAAATGGAGTGCTCAGGCCTCAGCCAGCATTGAGCAGCGCCATATGGCAGAAGTAGATTAATTCTGTTCCTAGTCTCTCCTTCTTTGACTGCATACGTAGATGCCCTGTTTGAGACACTGGAGGGGCCTCAGAAGCATTTCATCACTGGCGAGATAGATGTATGACACGTTCATGAAGGCAGTATGCATAGCTAATAGTTGCTTAGAAGAAAAAGTCCCTCGTGAGGTTTTCTTTAGCTTCCCTCCCCATATCACTACTTTTTCTTTTATTTTAAATTCAAAAACAAGTAAATGTGTAGGAGAATAAATGTGTATTGAGGCTTTAGAAGGCAGAGTAAGTCAGAAAGATAGACCAAGGAGTCTTTTTTCCCCTTAGTTCTTAGTATGGCACTCTGTATAGGAGCTAGTAGTTCGGGCCACCTCAGACTTTTCCAAGTTAAATGACCCTACTGTATGTCTGCTTAGCAGGCCTCCTCCTTTCTCCCTTGACCACAGACCTTGCTAGCTAGGGGTCAGTTGCTAGCTGAAGCCATTCTGCTTTGTCCAGTGGTTGGTCTAGGATTTATAAAACATAGAAGGTGTGTGTGTGTGTGTGTGTGTGAGAGAGAGAGAGAGAGAGAGAGAGAGACACACACACACACACACACACACACACACAGAGTACTAGGGCTTAAAACCAGGGTCTGGGTTCTATGCTTTAGCTTTTTTCACTTTAAGGCTGGTACTCTAACATTTGAGCCACACATCCACTTCCTGCTTCCTGTTGATTAATGGACGTTAAGAGCCCGGGCTGACTTCCAACTATAATCCTCAGATCTCAGCCTCTTGAGTAGGTAGGATTATAGATGTGAGCTACCAGCACCTGACGCGGTAGTTTTAAGGACTGTAGAGTCCACTGGTCAGAAATTTCTGACAGGACAGTTTAAATGAGCAATAATGATATATTGAGTGGCAGGAGTCACTTTAAAACGCCGCTCTGCTCCACAGTGCTAGACCAGAACGATGGGGTGGGATTGGATTCCTCATGTCATTGCTGGGGCCTGCACCAACCCTGGACTCCTCTATCTTTGGACTTTGTTTTGTTTTGTTTGTACTGGTACTAGAACTTGAACTCTGGGTCTGGGCTCTGTCTCTTAGGTTTTTCACTCAAGACTGGAGCTCTACTACCTGAATCACAGCTCTATTTCTGGCTCTTTTGGCAAGTTCATTGGAGATAAGAGTCTCAAAGACTTTCCTGTCCTGGCTGGCTTTGAACCACAATCCTGAGATCTCAGCCTCCTGAGTAGCTAGGATTACAGGCGTGAGCCACTGGTGCCTAGACAGAAGGTTTGTGGGGAGAATAAACTTCTACTTGTCTCAGCTCCTGTCCGGTGTTCTGTGACGTGAAGCAGGAAGCAATCTAACAGCCCCAGGGGCCAGGACTGACTTTGTTACCTTCCACTCTCTCACAGCCAAAGTCTTCCACCTTTTCCCGACGTCAGAGGCAGAATCCTGGGAAGTCATTCTGTGTGGTTCTCCTCTCACTCCCCAAACCTCTAAGAAGGCCTACCGATCCTTCACTCCCCCAACCTGCCTGATTTCCGATCCCTCGATCTTTGGCTCCCTGTCAGTCTTCATAAAGTGACTCGAGACTCAGAATTCAACTTTTCTGCTTCTCTGCCTCATCTGCCTGTTACAGTTTGTTTTCCTCTTCATTCTATCTGAAGAGCAAATTTGTACATAATAGTAATCCAACAATCATGCTACTGGAGATTGATTGTGATCCTATGACAAGATATACTGAAGAGTTGGGCTCTGGACGATTATGACTATAATCCTAGCTACTCAGGAGGCTGAGATATGAGGATCGCTGTTCAAAGCCAGCCTGGGCAAGAAAGTGTGAGACTCTTATCTCCAATTAACCTGCAAAAATCCGATGTACATCTGTGGCTGAAGTGATAGAGTGCCAGTCTTGAGTTGAAAAAGCTAAGGGAGAGAGTCCTGGAACTATGTTCAAGCCCCAGTACTAGCACAGACACACACACACACACACACACACACACACACACACATACAGATTAGGAATTTTACCAACATTCCAATAGTTCATCAAAATTCTTTGAGTGATTTCCAGAAGAGGTTCTCTCTCTAGATTCTGCTTTTTTCTGTTTATTCTGATTTTGTTGCAATATGAGTGAGTGAAATGATATTCCATTTTTAATTAGGATTCTCTTGTTATTTTTCAATTAATCAGTGTCAGTAGCCTTTGCATTTGTATTAAATCATTTTCTTCATGAAAGCTTTTAATGAGGAAGCAAATTGATTGTATTTATGTATTGGATTCTTGCCACTGCAGTGTGTAGTCAGACATGTCTTTTGAAGTATATTTTTTGCTGGTCATCTTGTGGTTAGTCTTTGAAGCTAGGCTTTGGGAAGGAAAAGTAAAAAAAAAAAATAAGGAAGAAATTCTTTGTTTAGATGAAGATTTTTTTCCCCCTTTACTACTAGGGCTTGAACTCAGGATCTCGCTTGGCTTTTTCACTTGGCTGGTGCTCTACTACATGAGCCACACCTCTACCTCCAGGTTTTGCTAGTTAGTTGGAGATCAGAGTCTCATGGATTTGTCTATCCAGGCTGGCTTTGAATTGTGATCCTCCGATCTCATCCTCCTGAGCAGCTAGGATTAGAGGCATGAGCTACCATCACCAGGCTGTTTGAATGAAAAATCTAAGTTAACAAAGCATTCTTATTTTTATCTTTCTCTTCTTCCTTTAATAAAAAAAAACCCCATTGCTTTCTTTCCTCTCTTGCCTTTGTGTGAGGATGCTGGATGAAAATGAAGGCAGCCAACGCTCACCTTGTTCGGAATAAATACACACTCCACAGTGTTGTTGGGGTGCCTGTCTACCTGCCCCTCCTCTTTGCATGGTTCCCTCCCTTCCCTGCAATAGACTCTACTGTCTACTCTGAGCTCAGAGAGCTAGCGCTCAACAAGAGCTCGCTCTTGTTGTTTCTGATTTAGCAAATGCTTGTTGATCGCCCGCTCAATATCTCTTTCCTTTGAGAGTTCAGATTACCTGCGCCGTATACAGGTGTGTACAGGCAGGCGCAGGTGTGCACAGTGTTCTGCAGGAGATATGGATGCAGGAGGCTAGCGGAGCCTCAAAGCTCTGTCTTGGAGTGACAGGGATAAGGAGGTAGGACAGGCAAGGGGTGCTGGCCCAGGAAATACAGGAAGTGACAATGAGCCTGAGAGATGGGGTGAGCTGCTTAGGGGAATTTCAACAAGAGATCTTGAGGTTGTGTTGGCCTGTTAGATCACTGAACTCATGGTCATGTTAATGACCTAATCAGCTGATGTTTATTTTGCCAGCTGCTGGCTCTATTCGCAGGTTTTTCCATGCATTACCTTTGCAAATTCTCTGGAGAATCAGAGGAAGCAGGTAGGGTGAAAATTTCTATACGTTTGTTGGTTGGTACTGGGGTTTGAACTCAGGGCCTCAGGTTCTTGCTCAGCTTTTTCACTCAAGGCTGGTGCTCTACCACTTGAACCACACCTCTACTTCTGGCTTTTTACTAGTTATTTGGAGATAATTAGATTTGTCTGCCTGGGCTGGCTCTGAATTTCAGTTTCCAGGTAGGAGTTACTACACTTGGCTTCCTATTTCTGTTTTTGTTTTTGTGCCAGTCTTGAACTCAGGGCCTGGGCACTGTCCCTGAGCTTTGTCTTCAAAGCTAGTGCTTTACCACTTGAGCCACAGCTCCACTTTTGGGTTTTTGATGGTTAGGTGGAGATAAGAGTCATATACTTTCCAGCCTTGAGCTGGCTTTGAACTGCAATCCTCAGATCTCAGCCTCCTGAGTAGCCAGGATTACAAGTGTGAGCCATTGGCGCTGAATCATATTTCTGTTTTAAAGATGAAGATGGAGTTGGGGCTGCAGCCTAGAGCTGTCTGTAGAGCCAGAGCCTTTGCTCTTCTCATCAGCACTGAGAAGATGGGGGCAGGGGCAGCAAGAAGCGCTTAGGACCTGGTGCTGCTCATCTGTGTCAGCATTTTGAAGGCTTCAGTGGCCTCTGTGTCTGCAAAAAGTGATGTTTCCATGAAAACAGTACATACAAGACTAGTTTGAGACTGAGGGACCAAGGGCAGTTCTATTCTCTTGAGAGAGGAGTATTATGATCTCCTAAGAAAGGATGAGAACTCTTGCTTCTGCTGGTCTTTATCGTTATTGGCCATTGTGGTGTGTGTGTGTGTGTGTGTGTGTGTGTGTGTGTGTGTGTGTGTGTGTGTGCGTGCGCGCGCATGCGTGCAAGTTCTGGGGCTTGAACTCAGGGTCTCACATTCTAGCTTAGCTTTTATTTTTTTCCTCAAGGCTAGCACCCTATCACTTGAACCATACCTCCTCTTCTGACTTTTTTCTGGTTAGAGATCAGAGTCTCCTGGACTTTTCTGCCCAGGTTGGCTTCCAATGGCAGTCCTTAGATCTCAGCCTCCTGAGTAGTTAGCATTACAGACATGAGCTCCCAGCTTAAGAATTTTTCATAGGTACAGACACTGTAGGCAAGTCTCTTACAACTAGTTTCTTCCCTGGTCAGTCTGAGCTCCATGGCCTGTCCCTCCCATTTTTTCTCTTACTCTCTTGTCCTTTTCCTAGCCTAGAAAATCCCTAATCTTGGATCAATTGAATGGCTCAACTTCTCTCCACATCTGGGCGGCTAACCAGGGCTTAAGGAAAAATGGTCCAATTGAATTGCTACCACAGTAAATCTTAGTCTTCAACTTTAGCTGAACCCAGGATGATGGCTGGCCATTCGTGAATGTGTTTCATGTCAACAACCTTTTCAATTCCCCTTTTCAATCGACCCCCCTCTAGCCCTTATCAGTCTGTCCTGTCATAGCACCTCTCACTGTTGGCACAGCATCAAAGAGAAAACAGAGGCTTTGGACTGGAACCTGCTCCTAGCCTCTTCAGCCCCTTCCCAGATAGATCTGTTTCCGCCTGCAGTGCCGCACCTCTTCCCGGCCCCTCGCCTGGCCTCTCCCTCTGCATCCCTCGCCCTGGCTTCTTTGTCACCCTCCCCTGCCCTGCCAGCCCTTCTTCTATCTGATCCCAAATCCTCCCTCACCAAGGAGGAAGGCAGGTTCTGGAATGATCCAGACCTGGGTTCTTCTGCCTTCAGTTTTTAACCACCGTGTGAGTTCTGAGCCAACCTCATCGTTTCTAGACCATTTCTGTCAAGCAGTGCACAGTTTAGGTTTTCTGGACTTCCCCTTTCCTCACAAAGTGAAGGATTTATTGATCTCATGGTGAATGTGCTGTTCACATTGAAGGTTTAGAGAATGCATCCAGATGTTCATCTTGAGAAAAATCCACCCTCCCAAATGAGCCGGGATAATGAATCCAGCTTGAAAGTTTGCGTGTAAACATCTGCTCTTGGGTCAATGATACGACCCTTGTTCAGAACAAGGGAAACCTTAAAGACATGATCACTGAAGAGGGTTGGTCCAAGTAGCTGTAAGGGTTTCCATAGAAACAGAATCACTTTCAAGTGATGCTCAGGCTTTCAAATTTCCTCCCATTCTGCTCAAGATACACCTTGGTGGCTGCACAGGGTGGGGAAACCAGAATAACGTCCACTGCCTCATTTTCTTCATCTGCCAGTGGAAGTGCTGATCATTGGTGTCCTCAGCTGGGATGCCCTGAGTATATGGGACACAGCCACTGTCACATGAGCATCCGATCAGGCATCTCCACCAGGTCTTGACAGAATGACAGGGCCAGGAGCCAAAGACAGAAATTGAAACAAAGCAGTCAGCTGGAACCTCTGTGTACGAGGGAAGCCTTGTTTATTAGTTTGTTTTTTTCCTAGTACACAAGTTTGGAAACAAAAGGCTATCTCGGGCTTTGCTCTTTGGCACTGAACTTGCTGCCTGTCTCACAATCTACCATCAAGTCTTTATCTTGCACCTTCTCACTGGCTCTCAAGTAGCTTCGGCTGAAGCTGACCACAACCATGGACAAATCAAAGACTTAAAGACAATCAATCCATGGAACAACAAATAGAGCTTCCAATGATTCTCCTTTCAAATGTGACCTGACATTTTGATCTTTAATTTTGTCACAGAATACCCAGTGAGTATTTTTTCTTTTTGGATTAGGTCATTGTGTTATATTTTGTTGCCCATTAAAAGCAGAAAGAAAAAAAAAGAGCTGGGTACTGTGGTTCATGCTTGTAATTCTAACTACCCAGGAGGCTGAGATTCCAGGATTGCTGTTCAAAGCCAATCCTGGCAGGAATGTCCATGAGACACTTATCTCCAGTTAACCTCAAAAAGCCAGAGATGGAGCTGTGGCTTAAGGTGGTAAAACACTAGCCTTGAGGGGAGAGAGAGAGAGAGAAAACAGCAAGGATGGGAATCTTGTAGACACATCAGTGAAGATTTATTCATGGGAACTCAGTCCTTATGCTAGAAAGCAAAAAGGAGACGTTTTTCTTTTTGGCAATGCTAGGGTTTGAACTCAGGCCCTCATGTTTACTAGGCTGGCACTCTATCACTTGAGCCATGCCTCTAGCCCTAAGTTCTTCTTAAAATTAAAAAAAAAATCATCTGGAAATGGAGTTTAAACACTTGAGGAAGAGCCATGATTTATTTTGTCAATATCAGGGAAGGTTGTTTGTATGTTATTTAATAAATGATTGTTGCTATGGTATTTTGTGAATAGAACATTGTGTAGCTGGGAAAGGGTTTCTAAACTTTAGGGGTATTGACTCAAAACCAGGGAAATATCACATCTAAAAGAACCCCGGACCCTCTTAGGACAGGTCCTTAGCCATTACATGTAGATTAGCTGTTCTTATCATGCTATCTTGTTAACTCTCCATATGGCAAGTATCTTGTCTTTTGGGCTAGATGGTAAGCCCCTTGTAGGTAGGCACTGGGTTTTATAGTTTGGGTCTGATTGATGGAACTGGGCCTAGAGGGAGGGCACCACCTCCCTACTAAGGATTATCTTTTTGCTGTCTGTTTCTGGGTCTGGAATCTGGACCCCTGGGGTCCTGAGCCTTTGATGCCTCCCCTAGATACTTCCACCAGGTGGCGCTCATTCCCCATGTCTGTTGTGGGTGTCGGCGGCCACATTGCCCTTTGCTACTTGCCCATTCCTTCTACGATGGTTAATGACGGGACACTGGTGGTAGAACCAGAATTCCAAATCAAGGCGAGTCTTTCCAAGTGTGAAAAGATCCCTAGGAGCTAGGAATATCTACAGAGCAGAGGCTTGGCGTTGCTTGGCAAAGCCTTTTACTTGAGCACGGATCCATCTTTACCATGCGACCTGTTGGCCAAGGTCAATTACAAGGTGTTTTGTTGGTCTTATCAACTGGAATCTTATGATTCCGCGTCTGCTAGTGGAATCAGTAGCCCTGTGGTGTGAGTCTTTGCTGTGTTGTTTGGAGATGGCCATGGAAAGAGAAAGGTGGACAGGAGGGAGGTGGAGCAGCTACACCTTGTGCATTCAGAAGGCCTGGCTAGGGGCTGGGCGTGTGGCTTACTGGTAGAGTGCTTGCTTTGCATGCATGGAGCCCCAGGTTCGATTCCTGAGTACCACATAAGCAGAAGAAAGCTGGAAGTGGTGCTTCGGCTCAAGTGGAAGAGCGCGCGCTATCCTTGGGCACAGAGAGGCCCAGGGACACTGCCCAGACCCTGAGTTCAAGGCCCAGGACTGGCAAAAAACAAAAACAAAATGCATGACTGTTTTTGACATAAAGATGAAATTCAGCTTTGCATATCCTTTAAAAAAATCAGTTTCTTGTAAAAACCCTGTATTGCATATCCTTAAATCATCTAGTTTCTTTGTTCAACAGATGGTTTACCAAGGTGGGATATGTGTGATCATGTTTATATATTCCATAAGATGCAAATAAACTAATGATTTTAATACTTCAGTTGCAAACGTTGTACCCAGATGTTACAAATTTATAACATCACTGAGGCTGGTCTTTCTGAATTGCTAGTCTCTGGGTTTTTTGTTTTTTTTTTTTCATTCATTCTTTTTAGGTTTTTTTTTTTTTTTGAGGGCGGACTCACACTCATTTGGCTGGCACTCTACCGCTTAAGCCATGCCTTCAGTCCAACTTTTGTGCTGGAGTCTTTTCTGTCCAGGCTGATTTTGAACCACAGTCCTCTGTATCTCAAACCTCTGGAACAGATAGGATTCCTGCCTCCCAGCTTGGATTGCTAGTTTTATAATACCATGATAGCTGTAGTTCTCTAACCCAGTAGGTCCTATTGGTTTTTGACGGGACAGACAGACAGACACTGAGGAAGTCCGTGGGCTTTTCTACAAGGGAACAGAAAGCATATGTTCTTCTTATGAGTTCCCTGAAGCCCCGCTGTGGACCCACCCCTCAGGACACACAGGCTGTCTGACAAGGCAGCGGTGTCTTCCCTGAAGTCCTAGGTTTGTTGCTATGGTACAGCCAATCGAAAGCAGCTAATGTGGAATCGAAGAATGGGGCTTCTGGAATCTCATTTCAGTTCTGCCACTTCAGAGTCCTGTGATCGTGGTCAAATGGTTTGAGCTTCTGGAATCTCAGTTTCTGCATCTCTAAAATGGGGATAGCCAGGTGCTATTTACAGGTGCCTGTAATCCTAGCTGCTTAGGAGGCTGAGGTCTGAGGATTATGGCTTGAAAGTCCTGGCCAGAAAGTCCATGCTCCTCATCTCCAGTGAATCACCAAAAAGCCCAAGACGACACTATAGCTCCAGTGTTAGTGCCCCAACCTTGAGCAGAAAAGGAACAGTACTCTGGCCCTGAGTTTAAGCCCCAGTACCAACACACACACACACACACACACACACACACACACACACGAGAGAGAGAGAGAGAGAGAGAGAGAGAGAGAGAGGGGGGGGGGGGGGGGGGGGGGGGGGGGAGGTGGAGGGAGGGGGGGTGGAGGGAGAGAGAGAGGGGGGAGAAAGAAAGAGAGGGAGAGAGACAGAGAGAGATAGGGGGGGAGGGAGAGAAGAGAAAGTCTTTCTTTCTTTCTTTCTTGTCAGCCATGGGACTTGAACTCAGAACTTGGGTGCTGCCCCTGAGCCCTTTTGCTCATGGCTAGCTCTGGTTTTCTAATGGTTAATTGGAGATAAGAATTTCATGGACTTTCCTGCCTGAGCTGGCTTTGAACTGTAATCTTCAGATCTCAGGCCTCAGTAGCTAGGATTACAGGCGTGAGCCACCAGCGCCCCACTTTAGTTTCTTATTAATATAACTGCATCTCATCTTATGACACCTCATTGTCTTTCTTTCTTTTTTTGGGGGGTCCAGTCGTTGGGCCTGAACTCTGGGCCTGGGCACTGTCCCTCAGCTCTTCAGCTCAAGGCTAGCACTCTACCACCTGAGCCACAGCGCCACTTCCGGCTTTTTCCTTTTTGCTTACGTGGTGCTGAGGAATCGAACCCAGGGCCTCAGGCATGCAAGGCAAGCGCTCTACCACTGTACCTTCCCAGCTCTCTCATTTTCCTTATTTGGAAACTAGGCTTAATAATAGAGGTTGAATGCCGAGGATGTGGATTAATATAGGTGAGGTACTTGGAAAGGGATCCAACTCTACTTAGAAAGTGGGATTTGGGAAGATCTCAGTTCAAGGCCAATTCTGGGGAATAATTAGTGAGACCCTAGCTCAGCCAACAAACTATGCATGATAGTTCACAGCTGTAATCTGAGCTATGTGGGTAGAAAGATCATGGTCTGGGATCAGCCCTGAACAAAAATAGGAGATCCTATATGAAGAATAAAACCAAAAAGGGCTGTGGGTGGGTGGGGTGTGAGACTCTGATCTCCAATAAACTACTAGAAAACCAGAAGTGGTGCTGTGGCTCAAGTGGTAGCATGCTAGCCATGAGCTCTGTGTGTGTGTGTGTGTGTTTTATTTGTTGATGCTGGTGCTGGGACTTGAACTCAGGGCCTGGGCAATATTCCTTAGCTGTTCTGCTCAAGGCTGGTGTTCTGCCACTTGAGCCACAGCTACACTCAGGGCTTTTTGGTGGTTAATTGGAGAGAAGAATCTCACAGCTTTTCCTGCCCCAGCTGCCCTCAGATCTCAGCCCCCTGAGGAGCGAAAAGCTACTCGTTCCTAGTGAGTGACGAGGCCTCTCTTTAGGTCTGGATCCTAAACTGTTGAGCAGCCTGGAGTCAACTTCACACCTTTTCTGTACCTTTGAGGAGTAAGAGGCGTCAGAGGATGTGGGAGAGGTTGGTTGTCATAACAACTGGGAGTCCCACTGGCGTTTGCTTCCCAGGACCAGCAGGTGGTGCCTCGGTGAAGAATTGTCCCACTCAAAGGTCCTGTGGTCACCGGGACCTTCCCTCATAAAGTCACAATTACCTAGACGTGCTGGGCATCAGCGTCACACGTAAGGCTTTAAGAATTGCTCACATCTCAGGGGCAGACGAGGCTTGGGCCAGATATTGACTAATTAGCCAACTTTCTGTACTTGGCACTAGAACCACTGTATGTAAACTGAACTTAAGAATCACAAGTCGGACTTACCTCCATTTTTTTTCTTTTGTATTTCAGATACTGTTGGGATTTTCAGCCCCAAGGTGAGTACTGTCGGGCCAGGGGTAGTTGTAGACTAAAAATGAGCAGATGCTCTGCCTGTCCCTTCTAACTTGTGTCACAGAGTGGCCCTCCCCTCCCCTCCCCTCCCCTCCTCTCCTTTTCTATCCTCTCCTCTCCCCTCCTCTCCTCTCCCCTCCTCTCCCCTCCCCTCCCCTCCTCTCCTTTTCTCTCCTCTCCTCTCCCTCTCTCCCTTCCTTCCTTCCTTCTTCTTTTTTTCTCTTTTCTTTATTGGCAGTACTTGGGCTTAAATTCAAGACTGCATTTGTCAGGTAGTTGCTCTCTCATTTAAGTAATGCCCCCATCCCTTTTTTGCTTTAGTTATTTCTCTACTAGCTGGCCTCGGACCATGATTCTCCTAGGTATGGTCCTGTAGCTGGACCTACAAATGTGTGGTACTATGCCTGGCTTATTGGTTGAGATAGAGTCTTGTTAACTTTTCCCCTTGGCTAGCCTTTGGCGGTAATCATCCCTCTTTCCATCTCCTCCCTCCCTCCCTCTCCAAGTAGCTGGGATTATGGCCATGTGCCACCATGCCCGGCGTGACAGTAGCCATTTCTGAGGCAAGTTAGTGGAATGTTCAATTAACCTTCACCCTGCTGGGAACCCCTTGTGCTGCCTTGTAGCAATAAGAAGCTCTATGTCTCTGCCTCCTGACTAGATGGTTGCTAGACTGTTTTGTTTTCTTGAGGGGCTTTGTTAGATACCAGTAGGATCCGGTAGCATCCAAATAGGATGGTGACAGAGTCCATATTAAAAATCTTGGGTGGGATCCAACTCAGTGAATCCTTCATTGGCTCCAGAAGTAAGTTCCAATACGTTGTCTCCTCCATCACCCGCGGCCTTCCACAGCCTGCCTGGCAGCAGGGAAATGTCAGAAGCGAAGGCGGCTGGGAAGTCCCGCGAGAACCCTGTTACCTCATTCTGCTCTGAGCCTCAGCGCAGCCGTGGTGCTGCTAATTGCTTCCCAGCCATTGTTTCCCTGCTTTTTGCCTGATGAACCCAGCATCTGGCGTGATTCTAAAGAAGTACAACAGACAGCTGTGTGTAAAATTAAAAAAAAAAAAAAAGGACAGAATTTAAAACACATTTTTTTAAAGGTTCAAAATCGGGATTTAAAAAAAAATAATCAAACCACTTGAAGGGATGTTGAAGGTGCTGTGCCTCCGTTCCTCTTAGTTCTCTGAGAATGTCAGAAGCATCCTCCTGAATATTAATCACCCATGGCTGTTGCAGAGGGAATGTTTAACAATCTTCTCAGAGAATCCCAGGCTTGCAGATCAAACCTGCAAGTAGCTTTAGGAACTGTTTGACTCCTAACTAAAAAAAGCACTGTAAACTTTTCCAAAGTTTGTTTATTTCCTTCCTTCCCTCCTTCCTTCCTCCCTTCCTTCCCTCCTCCTTCCATCCTTCCCTCTTTTCCTCACTCCCTCCCTCTCTCTTTCTGTCTTTTTTCTTCTTTTTCAGTTGAACTGAGGATCTGGGTGCTGTCCCTGAGCTCTTTTGCTCAAGGCTAGCTATCTACCACTTTGAGCCACAGCTCTACTTCCAGTTTTGGGGTAGTTTGTTGTAGATAAGAATCTCATAGGACCTTTCTGCCTAGGCTGGCTTTGAACCACAATCTACAAATCTCAGCCTCCGGAGTAGCTAGGATTACAGGTGTGAGCAACCAGCGCCTGTCGTTTTTATGCTGGTACTGCGGCTTGAACTCAAGACCTTGTTCTTTTTTTTGCCGGTCATGGGGCCTGAACTCTGGGTCTGGGTGCTGTCCCTCAGCTCTTCAGCTCAAGGCTAGCGCTCTACCACTGGAGCAACAGCACCACTTCCGGCTTTTTCTGTTTATGTGGTGCTGAGGAATCGAACCCAGGGCCTTATGCTTGCAAGGCATGCACTCTACCGCTGAGCTACCTTCCCAGCCCCAAGACCTTGTTCTTTAGCGTGGTCTTTTCACCCAAGGCTAGCATTTGAGCCGCAGCTCCACGTCTGGAGTTTTGGTAGTTAATTGGAGATAAGGGTCTCATGGACTTTCCTACCTGGGCTAGTTTCAGACATGATCCTCAGATTGCAGCCTCCTAAGTAACTAGGATTACAGGCATGAGCCACCAGTGATAGCTCTCAAAAAACTTTTAAGAAAATAAACTAGATACAGGGTGCTGATGGCTGACACCTGTACAATGCTGTTAGTATCTACCTCACAGTCATTACAAGTTGGAATGACTTCTGGTAGCATGGTGGAGTCTTGCTTATGTGGAATGAAGCACTCATAAAGCGGTAGTGAGTATTGTCTTACAAAGTTTACGGAGCTGGCCAAGTGCAGCGTCTATAGAAGTTACAACATGTTTAGTTCGCATTTCTTCCCATAAATCTCATCCAATCCAGCTGAACTGGGTGTGGGCTGTGCAGCCCATTTGCATTTCTGAGAGGCTTGCCCGTGTAGGGTACATGCACAGAAGTTTTCACAGTAGACTCTTGAGGGGTGAGATTTCTGAGCTTGTTGCTCTGAAGCCTGTTGAATGGAATCAAGACTTGCTGAGCTTCCCATCTCTCACGACCACATACTTGGAGTATGGAGTTAGCACAACTGCAAGAAGCAAAGATTAAAACAGCCAAGAAAGACCATCTTCATCCTCCCTCGAGAGGAAGGGGCGGAGGGCGGTTCCCTTTGAAGTTGAAGAGACGTGTTTTTGACTTAATGGACTGTACAGTGATTTTTCACTAAGTGTTATTTATGAAACTACTCTTTGCATTCATGCCAGAAGGTTTTTAACACAGTCGTAAGTAGGACTTATACAAAGAAACAGAGTCCAAATTTATGACGTGTTTGCAAATGGAAGAAAAAGTCTGAATTTACACGATTTGTAATTTATTGTGAAGTATCTTGCTTTCACTATGCCTGGAATGCTAATATTTTATAAACACAAGCATTGGTTATGGACTTAGAATATCCTAACCTATACTTACTCTTTAAAAAAGGAGGTTTCCAGCTTGTTTGGGGGAATTAATGGGAGAATGGGCGTGGGATGACTACTCTTGCCTTTGGCTTTGGCCTGGTCTTTAGAGCATCAACCATCTTGACAGCTGTTTTGTGCCTTGCCTTCTTCCGAGTATTTCTCCCTTTTCCTCATTTGCTCTATTTTGTACAAATGAATCTGTAGAAAATAGATGCACACGCAAACTGATTTTGTAGTAAATTACTGACTTGGATACCTTTTCAATTATTTTCCTTCCTATATATTTATCGCTCAAGTTAAGAGTGAACTAATGTGATGTGTATTGGTGGCTCATGCCTGTAATCCTAGCTACCCAGGAGGCTGGGATCTAAGGATTGTGGTTCAAAGCCAGTCTGTGAGGAGCACGTCTGTGAGACTCTTATCGCCAACGAATGCACAAAAACACCCGGAAGTGGAGCCATGGTTCAAGTGGTAGAGCTGTTGCCTTGAGCAAAACAGCTCAGGGTCAGTGCCCAGACCCTGAGTTCAAGGTCCAGGACAAGGATGCACATACACAAAAAAGTGAAATAATGCATTTTTCAACTAGTATACTGTTTCAAAATTACTGTCAAATTAATTTTTTTCCAAAAAGAATCCCCCTTTTTACCTTTTCTAAAGTTGACATTTCTAAGCTTTTTATGTCTTTTCTAAATGTCCCTTTCTGGAGTAGATATTAAGGCACAAGAGAAAAAAATAACCCAGCTTCAATGCAGGTAGATCATGGAGTCGGTGGCTACGTTCTGTATTCCCTGCAAAATGTGCCGTGAATAAGAGTCAGGCCAGGCTCTGTCATTGGTTCATGCCTATAATCCCAACTACTCAGGAGGCTGAGAGGGGAGGATCGAGGTTTGAAGCTAGCCTAGGCAGGCAAATCTGAGAGACTCTTATCTCCCCCTAACCAGCAGAAAGCTGGAAGTGGAGGTATGGCTCAAGTGGTAGAGCATCCGCTTTGAATGAAAAAGCTGAGTGAGAATGCAAGACCCTGAGTTCAAGCCCCATTACTGTATTGGCATATGTGTGTGTGCCCGCATGCACGCACACACACACGTGTACACACACAGATATTCATTGTGGCATGTGTGAAATTCAAAGACTCCAAACAGCCTTAGTGTCCAGCAGTAGGGGACTTGTTCAATAAATGATTCCTTTTCATGGAATTGAAAGGATTTGGTATAAATATGTGCATATATGAACACACACACATACACACACACACACACACACCATGTGTGTCATAGGACAATTATTAGGTAAAAGACCAAGCAGCATTCAGCTTGTTTTAGTGTCTGCTTTTCATGGATGTGTGTGTACAGGCATGTGCATGTGCATGCATGCATATGTGTGTGCATGTATAGAATGCTTGTGAACGCATACACACAACTCTATTAGCAACGGTAGTAGAGAACTTACAGGCAACGAGAGTATCTTCGTTTACATTGTTTGCTATGATTTGATTTTTTACCATGTACATGTATTATTTTTTAATTAACAAAACAAGGTAAAGGAATCAATAAATCAGTATGTGCTACCAGAGAGCACTCACCAAGATAAATGATTGGGAAGAAAATTCAGGGTACAGATAGAACAAATGTTCCCATTTGTTTAAAAAGACATAAAGGGGACCTGGGAAGGTGGCTCAGAGGTAGAGGTAGAGCGCTTGCCTTGCATGCATGAAGCCCTGGGTTTGATTCCTCAGCACCACATAAGCAGAAAAGCCAGAAGGGGCGCTGTGGCTCAAGTGGTAGTACTAGCATTGAGCTGAAGAGCTGAGGGACAGTGCCCAGGCCCAGAGTTCAGGCTCCATAACCGACAAAAAGCCGGTAATCAATGAAGAGGATGCGGTGGGAGGATCATATGTTTGAGACCAGCCTGGGGGAAAAAGAAAAAGAAAAAAGACATAATGATTGATATATATATATATATATATATATATATATATATATTACACACAGAAAAGCTTATAGTTATAGACAATTATACTAATATCTATGATTTGTTTAACAGTAGGAGGTTTGGACTCTGGGCCTCTTACTTGGTAGGCAAGCACTCTACCACTTGA
Organism: Dipodomys ordii; assembly: GCF_000151885.1. Lineage (NCBI taxonomy): Eukaryota > Metazoa > Chordata > Mammalia > Rodentia > Heteromyidae > Dipodomys > Dipodomys ordii. Next base: position 18,916,000 of record NW_012267223.1, read on the forward strand.
GCCACACCTCCTTTGCCTTTATAGCCATATTTAACTAGAAAATGTAGGTAGATAAAAGATGAGAGAGACAAATGTAAAGCTTTGAAACTGTTTTTCCCAAATGCTGTTGTCCCTGGGTCAACACAGAAAATCAAGTGAATAGCTTCTGAACATAGAAATGTAGGCATGCCAATTAATGCCCATCAGAAATTCTGCCTCTTTGTGTGTGTGTGTGTGTGTGTGTGAAAGAGAGAGAGAGAGAGAGAGAGAGAGAGAGAGCATGTGAGTATGTGGGCGTGCTGGTAAGAAGTCTTGAACTTAGGGCCTGTGTACTATCTCTTAGCTTTTTCCCTCAAGGCTGGCACTCTGCCTCTTGAACCACAGCTCTGCTTCTGACTTTTTGCTGGTTAATTACAGATAAGCCTCACAGACATTCCTGTCCAGGCTGGCTTTGAACCAAGATCCTCAGGTCTCTGTCTCCTGAGTAGTTTGGATTCTAGGTATGAGTCACGGGCAGGCTAATAAATATTTTATGTTCTGAACATAAAATATCGAGAGAGAGAAAGAGGGTAGGAGGAAGGTTGGGAGAGAACAGCATTATCTGAAGAAAAACTTTTTTGTTCTGCTTACAACCTCCTTTGTGGATACCTAAGTGATTCTCTTGCCTTGAAAGCCAGCGACCTGTGCATGACATTTAAAGGTTCAGTCATGCAACTGGTGGGTCCACGTTTATTAGCATTAATTTTTCATTTAGTTTTGTATCAACACATTCTCCTCTTAAGAACTTGCCTACCAGAATGGTGGAAGTATTGCTAACGCAGGAAAGCAACTTCTTAGTTATGGGCAAGGGCATTTATATGATGTGAGAAATAAAGCTTCCAGTTACTGCTGACTCTAGTGTGATAAATAGTGGAAGAACTCGTTTTCTGAAACCTATCTGTCCTTGTCAGCAGATGTGAATTATACACACACACACACACACACACACACACACTTGCTTGCCTGAAAAATTTGTCCATCACAATTTATCTCTAAGAGGTATTTCCCCAAAGTTGAAATGATATCTCTTACCTTTAAATGGGTACTTGGGCTAATGATACCTCAATTTAAAAAAAAGTGGGGGGGGCAGAAATAAGCCTGGTACTAGTAGCTTATACCTGTAATCTTAGGTACTCAGGAGGCTAAGAACTGAAGATCAAGGTTCAAAGCCAAGATAGGCAGGGAATTCTGTGAGATTTTTTTTAAAATCTCTAATTAACCAGCAAAAAGCCAGAAGTAGAACTGTGGCTCAAGGAGTAGAGTGCCAGCCTTGAGCAAAAAAAAAAATCTAATTGTGAATGTGAGGTCCTGAGTTCAACAAACCAAGCAAAATCACGACAATATTACTATATCTTATTTTGAGCTGTGAGTTGCCTGACTTCCTTCTTGAGCGCATGTGTCTTTGTCTGACAGCTGCAGTCTTCCTAGTCCAGGTAACTGTTAGTATTGCTGCTAATAAGAATTTAGAGTTTTGATTCTCGACTTACTTTACCAACGTCAAAAGACACTAATTAATACCATAAATCCAAGTCATTGGCTGTCATTCAGTATGCTTTGCCTTTGAATAATGATTTATAAAGTATGCAGATTTGGAGCCTGAACAGCTCAGAGGATTAAGATACAAGCTTGCTCACAGGATGGCATGGGTCAAAGCCTGGCTCTGCCATTTATGAATCACTTCTATGACTTTGGACAATTTATTTCATCGCTGTGTCCTGTCTCCAAATGTTCATCAGCATCTTTGGGATAATAATAGATCCTAAGGATTATTCTGATGATTCGATAAGATGATACAAGAATCTTAACCCAGAGCCATTACCCAGTAAGAGCTCAGCAAGCTATTTTATTTTTATTATTCTAGCTGACTTTCTCTCACAAGTCAACACATGCTACCATTCATTTGAATAGCTCCAGAGTAAGAATTAAAGACAGAGAAAATAGGGGTCCAAAAGAAACCAAATCACAAGCCAAGAATTCTAGATTATGGTGGCCTGGTTGCTATATGGTGAGTGCATTTGCTTTAAAATGTATTTATCCATATATGAGCAGATATTTAGGTTTCCATGATTTTTGAATCGCTCAAAATCTTGTTACTATTGAAGATATTCCAACTCAGCAGGTTCTCTTTAAGTACCAAAGAGCAATAACAGTGGTGGAATGTGTTCATGTAAAGCCAGGATGGTTGCTGACAGGCTGTAATTTGCTTTATGAAGTGTGGTTGTCACATACACAGTGATCTGGTTTGCATTTGTGGCTTGCTGCTCCTCCACTTCGTAAATATCCAGATGTGCTTTTATTTGCAATCAAAGAAGAGTTGGAAAAAAATCTCCGTTCTTTCTGGAAGGGGAAGGCACAGAAGAGTTCACATGGCTACTTTCCCCCCTTTTTCCTTTATTTTTATTTTTTAATTCTTTCTCCCTTTCATTTTCCCCCCTTTTTAAGACCTAGAATGATGCTACGCGCTGCAGCGCACCTTAGTGGTCAAAATGAAAACCTGCATCCTAAAGGATCATTTTCTTGAAGGGGGAAGGGGGAGAGGGGGCGGGGAAAATCCATCCAATTGGCTCCCCGAGGGATTTTCCTATCCAATCCACCCGTGACAGATATAGTTCATGTGAGAATATTACTAAGCTGGGCTGCCCTTTGAATTGTTGGATTCACAGGTGTTTTGTAGTGATTGGACTAGGAGTTGCTAATCAATTTGGTTCTATTTTGGAACATTTTGACAGCTACCCTTTGCAAATGTTATCTCTGAAGGTTCTTAAGAATTCTGTTATTCTTAGCATGATTATGCAATTAGTAAACAGTGTCTTGTTAGTCTTAAGCCCCAGATCTTATACATTCAAACTTCAGCTTTAAAAAAGAAAGATGAAAGCTGGGCTCTGGTGGCTCATCCTTGTAATCCTAGCTACTCAGGAGGCTACGATTTGAGGATTGTGGTTCAAAGCCAGCCCTGGGTAAGAAAATCTATGAGATTCTTTTTTTCTTTTTTCTTTTTGGTCAGTTGTGGGGCTTGAACTCTGGGCTTGGGCTGAACTCTGGGCTTGGGCTCTGTCCCTCAGCTCTTCAGCTCAAGGTAAGCGCTCTACCACTTGAGCTGCAGCGCGACTTCCGGTTTTCTAGTGGTTTATTGGAGATAGGAGTCTCATGGTCTTTCCTGCCCGGGCTGGCTTTGAACCATGATCCTCAGATCTCAGTAGCTAGGATTACAGGCGTGAGCCACCGGCACCTGGCATCTATGAGATTCTTTATCTCCAAGTAACTACCAAAAAGCCAGAAGTGGAGCTGTAGTTCAAGTGGTAGACCAATAGACTTGAGTGAAAAGGCTCAGGGATAGCACCCAGGCCCTGAGTTCAAGGCCCAGTTACCATCATTAAAAAAAATAAATTAAAAAATAAAAATACAAACAAGAATAATGCATAGGGCTAGCAATGTGGCTTAGTGATAGGATGCGTGCCTAGCATGTATGAAGACCTGGGTTCAATTCCTCAGTACCACATAAATAGAAAAAGCCACAAGTGGCACTGTGGCTCACGAAGTAGAGTGCTAGCCTTGAGAAAAAGAAGCTCAGGGACAATGCCTAGTCCCTGAGTTCAAGCCCCAGGACTGGCAAAAAAACAAAAAAAAAGAATGATGCATTGAAACTTTCTTTACTTGGCTTATCATTTGTTCAGTAGAGTTAATAGCATTCAGCACTGTTTCACTCACTGCCAGGACCTTGGGGATAAAAAAGAATATTCATACATTGAATTATGAATATATGTAGGAAGGAGAAAAAAGATGAGCAGGAAGTCAGATTGTACAGAACAGAGAAGAATCGGAGACCTTCATCACACGTGGATTAATCACAAGAACTAACCACGCAAGTCCAAATGGATATTTAGAAGTCGGTGAAGCTTTTCAGCTATTGTACAGGAAACACCATACATTTTCTAATGCATGTGAATGTGCCAAACGGTGCCATTTGTAACCAACTATTGACAGGACTTCCGCTTTGGTGGTGCAAATGGGGTCTATAATATTTTTACATGTGAATAACATTTTACATTATATGCTCACATCTGTACCCCAACACATTGCTTTAGTTGGGGCAAGATTCAATAATGTAGGTGAATGGTTGTAATAAGGAATCATAAGCTGCCATTTTGCTAATCTCAAGATAGTTCAGTTTTGGAAACTGCTTTACAATGAAATTGGTCCGTGAAAATCTGGCAATATTAATGCTATCAAGCATGAAAACTAAGTGGATTTGGATCAGGGAACTTTATTTATAGCATTTTAGGGAGGATTTATTAGTTTAAATAGAGGGAGCTGTGTGTCTCATGGGTTTTTAAATATTAAATAGAGTGAGAAGTTATATCCTTGCACCTAATGGCAGTAACAATAATAAGGAAAACTAAAAAAGTTTACAATATGACATTCATTTCAATTTTCTGGTATTATCCAAAGGTATGGGATGAAGTAATAACAAACGTACAAAGTTCCTAGCCATGCTATAGAAACGGTTAGATACAGATGGAATATAGCGCATAATTCATTAGAAAAGAAGTCAAAAGATGATGACTTATACTAGCTTGACAAAGATTACCTTGACATACTGGATAAGCAAACATATATCTATATGTTTTAGCTGGGTTTTTTTTGGTCTGATATTTTGCTGCAGAGTGTGAGTGTGTGTGTATGTGTATATGTACACACACAAGTGTGTGTGTGTGTGTGTGTGTGTGTGTGTGTGTGTGTGTGTGCTGATATTGGAGCTTGAACTCAGAACCTTATACCCTTACTTGGCATTTTTCACTGAAGGCTAGTATTCTACCACTTGAGCCATACCTCCACTTCAGTTTTTTGCTGGTTAATGGGAGATCAAAAATCTCATGAACTTTTTCTGCCTCATTTCAAACAGCTTCCTGAGTAGCTAGGGTTATAAGCATGATTACAGCCAACAGCACTCAAGTTGCTGCATTATTTTTTAAATGCTCAGCTTCCTTTCTTCTTTCTTTCCTTCCTTCCTTCCTTGCTTTCTTCCTTCTTTCTCATTTCTCTCTTATTTCTTTAGTAATTGTCCCTAAATAGTACCTGTGAGTTCAGGACTAGACAGGTTTGCTATGAGTGAAAATAGTTACAAGAATAACAGCAGGGTTTATTTTTCTCTCCTCCCCCCCCATTTCATTTGGAATTGAAATCGTCATGGAAAGTTTTTTTTTTCCTCTATCAATTGACTTCACTTCTCTATAAAGTTTATGGAGCAGCAACAGCTGGTTGAATCCGTGGCAGAAAAAGCCAACTTCTAGTGGCCAACCTATAGTTTTAGAATTAAGGAGGAAAATTCATTAACCGTTAATGAAAATGCAGGGAATAAAAAAACAAATAGCACAGAAACCCTGGCAAATAATTACCTCACACCTGACACAAAACTGCTTTATCTTTCTGCTCCAACCTTTGGCAATTCCCAACTTATCACTCTATGGAGCATGAATGAAATTGAGTTTGACTCTCTGCAAAAGAACAATAGAGAAATCATCTCCCTTATGGGCCCCTGAGCACAGATACTCGATGGAGAACCTGCCATTGAATCTACCAACGAGGGGACACGGCGTGCCATTCTTAGGATGTTTAGGAGAGAAGAGCAAATTACTGGCTAATAGCAGGTGAACCCTTAATATAGTTCCCCCAGATCTTGTTTAGAAATACAAAGAGAAAGGCTGGAGGTAGTGGATGTGATTAATGGAGATATGGTGTGTTAAAATCTATATCCGAATAGAAATATATCGATTCTGGGAGCGCTGCGGTGGGGAAGTGGGTCTCCAGTGGCCCAGGGCCTTGCTTGTGCAAAGGCCGATCTAAGCAGATGGAGTTCGAAGCCCTAATTGTGAAGCTGCTGAGTGGAAATGTCTGTCACTATGGTTTGCGATCATTTATGTCTGATCCCCCCGGACTCCAGTCGTAGCCAATGCAGAGAACACACACCGTGAGGTTTGAAAGGAAGAGAATGATAACATTCAACTTAAGCAAACCCAAAATGGCCCTAGAAATGGTTAATTCTTCTATAAAACTTCCCCCCCCCATGCATCTCGAATCGTCACAATCATTTTTAATTACACGGGAGTGTGTATTTACACTCTAGCATGACAGGCTAGATTCGGTGTGAGCCCCAGGGAGTTGGGACATTGGATCTGACATTTAAAAAACCCTCAGAATAATGCCTTTATCATCCACGAATTAATTGTGCTTAAGTGTGAGGCATATTCTAAAATGTTCTCTCTTCTCCCACCGCAGCCAGCAGACCCAGGTTTTGTTTCCTACCTTGGGTTTATCCCTTTCTTGTTGCCTGTTACGGGGGGCACAGGCTGGCAGTTGGCACAGGGATGGGTTGTTCGAATGCCCACTTTGGGTAACGAGTCAGCAACCATAGGAATCAAGGAGCAAGGACTTTCCTCGTTGATGTTAGTAAATCAGGGGTGTGTGATCTAGGCAAGAGCTTGGGGCAAGCTGATAGGAAAAAAGATGCAAATGGAATGAGATGGACTACATTTCAGGATCGGGTCCTGAAACAGAAAAGGAAATTGATGAACCATTTTGTGAGCTGCAAATAAAGTCTGTACTTGACTTAATATCAATATGCCAGTGTTCCTTTCTTGGTTTGGGCAGATGTATTTTAGTTATGGAAGGTGATGTTGAAGGACATACAGGAGCTCTAGTATCTGCACAACACTTGTGTAAGTCTAAAATTTCCCAGAATGGACTGGGAAGGTGGCTCAGTGGTAGAGCGCTTGCCTCACATGCAGGAGGTCTTGAGTTCAATTCCTCAGCACCACATAAACAGAAAAAGCCAGAAGTGATGCTGTGGTTCAAGTGGTAGAGAGCTAGCCTTGAGCTAAAGAGCTCAGGGGCAGTGCCCAGGCCCAGAGTTCAAGCCCACGAACACCACCACTACCAACAACAACAAAAAATTCCAAGAATACAAACATCAACATCAATACAAGCCAGGTACCAGTGGCTCATGCCTGCAATCCTAACTACTCAGGAGGCTGAGATCTGAGGAGTAAGATTCAAAGCCAGTGAAGGCAAGAAAGTCCATGAGACTCTTACTACCAGTTAAATGGTAGAGTGCTAGCCTTGGGCAGAAAAAACTAAGGGACAGCACCTAGGCCTTGAGTTCAAGCGTTACTACTGTCACACACACACACACACACACACACACACACACACACACACACACACTCACAAAACAAAAACCATTCCTGATGTGCATTTTAAAAATGCTTAAAATGCTAGAATGTATATGATTGTTTTCCCCAATTTGGTAGGAGATCTGTTAGATTTCTGAAATGATCAGCAAGTTTTGAGATCAGAATGGTAGTTGAAAATCATCTTTTCTTGCCAATCAAATCACTATTATTGTTATTATTATAGATTTTTGATTTGGCTCAAAACAAAAATTCCTTTTAACACTGAAGCTCACTATAAGTTTCTAGCCAGGTAGTTGATGTACATTGTTGTTGAGCATGTGGATTTGCTATGCTGTAAAATTTGAGCATTTTTAACCCTCTGCCCTGCATTTGAGGTGGGTTATTTTTCTAGTTATTATGGAAATTGCACAGTAATGCTTTATCCTTAAAGCTTTGTATCTTGATCAGAGAATTAATAAAGGAGAACATTTCTTCTGGTTTTAGCCCAGTGACTGTTGTATATGTTCAAATTTTATTTTCTACAATGAACTCTCCAGTTTATTTTAAAGTCTTCTAGCTGCAGGTGTTCAACTAAATTATAGGCATGTACTTAACCACTGAGCATTTGAAGACGAGTCTAGATATAACCAGCTAATTTATGGGAAGAGGAGGCCGCAACCATTCTCTCTCTTTTATTTTTAAATCATTTTATATCCTCCCCATCCTTCGAGTTTAATTGTAGGAAATAAACCTTTAAAGGAAAGCAATAGAGATTCTATGTAAGCTGTTTGCTTTCACTGCTCCCTGGTTGAAATCCACGGCCAAAACCCTACAATGTTTACTGAGATTAGCATTGGTGATTTTCCTTGGAAATTAGTATTTGAGATCCTAGGAAATTCAGCTGCAAATCCCTTTTTCATGTTTCTGAAATGAACTAAGCAGATGTCCGGGCTCTTTTATCAGCAGACTTTTTTTTTTTTTAACCCTCTGTTTCAGGGATTTTTAAAGAAAGCCATTTGTACCGCTTTCATTGTCTTCTGGTTTCCGAATGCGCTAACCTCTTCCGCCTGAGCCTTTTAAAGTATCATAATAGCATCGACCACTTCTACAAAATACAATTCAACGTAGGTTGAAAACACCCAAAAGGGATTAGCTTTTGTTTTTAATTGCATAATTTGGTATCGGATATGCATTCCCTTTTATCAAAGTCATTTTGCTGAACAAATATTACCTTCTTAGGGCTTTTAGAATTCCTAAGAGGCTGGTCGCCTAGGCTATAAACTGGAATTACAGAGAGAGAACTTTATTAAGGTTGCAAAGCAAGTAGTGATTTAAATAGGAATAAAAACCTAGCAAAGTGTGGGTTCTCTCTGTGTTTATGTCTCTTATTTTTCAGAGAAAGATGGGATATTGACTTTGCTGCATTATATTATATATATACCCGGTTAACCCTTTGGGTCATTTCTTCTATTTCATTTGGGAGTAGAAAGAGAAACAAGGCATTGTGGGTAAAGGTTGTAATTGATGGGAGGGGGCATTAGCTAGGTTTTCTTTTTAAGTTCGACAGAGAAATTTCTCTCTTCCCATTCTAAGCAAACAGTTCCTTAGTTTTAGTGATTTACCTGAGTGGAAACTTTCCCATCCAGCCAAATTGATTCTTGAGATTATTTCTCTCTCTTTTTTTTCCTCCTATGTTAATAGGCAGTGGGTATGTTTATCAAGTAAAGGAAACATTGTGATGCTTTGTTTTTGTTTTTTGGTGTTTTGTTTTGCAAATACCAGAAGAGAGCTATATATACATCCCTTTATAAAGATGTCCAAAGACGACCTGTTCTTTTGCATCCTCAGGAGGAGACCTTGGGCAGGACAGCTCGGATGACAATCACAGCATAACTCATGTCCCGCCTCTTGCAGCCGATGCCCCCTTTGGGTCAGATTATCAAGATGAGGGTGAGTGTCATCTTTCTGCCTTTCAAGGCTCCCAACTTGGTTACCTTTAACCCCTCCGTCTTCCACGTCTGTCATTTTAAGTCCAGCAGTGGGTTCTCTGTATTGATCATCGCCCATTTACAATGAACAACTATTTATTTCATTGTGGCGCTGATCCTCCTGGGTAATTCAGTACTCCCCAAGTGAGTGGATTGAGGGAAATAGGAATTCCATGCTGGAGCAGGAAGACAGACTTCACGATAGATCTCATTATAAAAACAGTAGCTCAAAAGCCAGGAGAGCCTCTTAAGGCTGCCAATCTTTAGGGTCTTTCGGCTTCATGGAGGCGCGTGAAAATGGAGTTTCCATTTAATCTATATGATAATTGGATTATTAATTTCTTTTGGATCATTTGAGACCCTTGAGCCTGTTAGATGATGATTCTCCTCCTCCTCTCTTCCTCCTCCTCTTCCTCCTCCTCCTCCTCTTTCTTCTTCTTCTTGTCCTCCTCCTCCTGTTTCTCCTCCTCCTGTTTCTCCTCCTCCTCTTCCTCCTCCTTCTCTTCCTTTTCCTCCTCCTCCTTCTCCTTCTCCTCCTTCTTCCTCTTCTTCTTCCTCTTCCTCCTCTCCTCCTCTTCCTCCTTCTCCTCCTCCTGCTCCTCCTCCATTTCCTCCTCCTCCTCCTCCTCCTCCTTCTTGTGCCAATACTGGGGCTTGAACTCAAGGCCAGGGTGCAGTCCCTTAGCTTTTTCACTCAAGGCTAGTACTCTACCAATTGAGCCACACCTCCATTCCTGCCTTTTTTGCTGGTTCATTGGAAATACAAGTCTCAGGGACTTTCCTGCCTGGGCTGGCTTTGATCCATGAAACTCAGGTCTCAGCTTCCTGGGTAGCTAAGATTACAGGCGTGAACCAATGGTGCCCAGCCTACTTCTGATCTCCCCCTGACAAACTGATATATTCGTGGAGAAGGGGGAAAAAAAAAAAACCAAACACACACAGAACTGCCATGCGGTTTTACCTGGGACATTAGTTTTACTCAACTATCTAGGGGTGTGAAGAGTTATAGAATTAAACTGCTACAAGTATTATTTTTATTTTAAAAATTAAATGGTGTGTCACCGTGGGATGCAGAGAATACCTGAATTAAGATCCACAATGTAAAGATTTTGGCCTGGTGACTGCCACTTTCTGTCTTGGACTCAGATTTCCCAAGAGTGGGAAAGCCGGGTGTTCTGGCATGGGGCCACATGAGCAGAAGGTTGGTTCAGTCATCATGGATGTCCCGTGCTTTTCTCAGAGTCTCTCTTACACCTCGTGAGGACAGGGTGAAGGTAGAGAGAAGCTGCGAAACTGAATATTAATTTGGAGACATATTCTTCTCTTCCAGATTGGGAAATAAAGTTGGTAACTATTCCCTGTTTTCTCTTTATTAACCTGTAACCGTTCCATTTCTTTCTCTTCCAAATATCAAGAGTAGGATCATCTCCATTTCCCACCTCCCTCTCTTGTTACTTGTTCATTGATTGTTTTACGTCAAGGTCTTTTGATGAGTCATAATTTTCTCCCTTTCATTGAAGTGATAAGCTTCACCTCAGAAGCTATGGAGAGAATCCCCCAGAAACCTCTGATTGTGCTTGAGTTTTTTGTACAGCAATCACATTGCTAATACCTATGGGTTAAAAATTGGGCTTTACAAAGTAAGATCTCTCTTGGTGTAGGTTTTGCATGAAGCACACTGTTTGAATGGAAAGTTTAATAATTACCTAGGTAGATAATTAATAATTGTAGAAAATTAACAGTGCAAAACATGAAGAAACCAACCTTTCATTTGGCTTTGATTAATCTAATGCTTGACAGAATTAGAACAATAGTGCCTCATTAATCCATAGGTCACTTATTTGGTATTTCCAACTTTCCTAAACACAGCTGAGCCAGAAAGACCTGTAAGTACAATCCATGTTACTGAACCCCGACTTAACACTTGTGGGCCTTATTCTTGGTATAAGACTTCCGAAGTCTTATACATTTCTAACCATTACGGTGTTTTGATTTCTCAGCCTAGCCTAGAGTGAAGATTCATGATAAGAGTATACTAAGCCAACTGTGGTAGCACACACCTGTATTCCCAGCACTTAGGAGGCTGAGGCAGGAAGGTCAAGAGTTCAAGTCCAAACCAGAATAGAATAAATAGTATTAACAGTCTCAAAAATAAAAGAAGATTGGGAAAATATTGTAACAGTACCTCAAATATCCTTGAGGTAAGAATTGTGAGAATAGCTAAAATCTTATGTAGAAAAAAAAATCTATAAATAAAATTTGTAAGAAATTAAGAAACTAGGAGTCTGGGTATTTTTTTGTATTATAGAGAAAAATGGCCCAAACTCTCTCCTAAGAGCACCCAGTACCTGGATATATGGACCCAGAAAGCTTGTATTTACTGAGCACTTATTAAGTGCTCTGCATTGTGGTCATAGCACTTGGCATATGTCGTTTAACCCTCAGAACGGTCCTAAGAGATGGATAGTAGAATTAACCTTATTTTCCAGTTGCGGAAACAGACCCATAAGAGTTAACTTATTTAAGACTGCACAGCCAATTATTAGCAGTACCGGGATTTATACCTACGCAGTTTGGTTTTAGAGGCTCTGAACTTCGTCATTTTAGCTTCCTTACCGATCTCCCTTAAATTACCCCCAAAGATGGATTTATGTTCAGATATTTTGTTTCCAATTATGCAACTACAAATAGGATGTTTAAATTAAAAATATATGTCAATGGAGTTGAAGACATAGCCCCACCTAAAACAATATTCTAGCACACATGAGGCTCTGGGTTCTAGCCCTAGCACTGAATAAAAAACTGGTGTTGAAAGAAGCAAAAGAAGACTTTGCAGAGTACTGAATCTAGTACAGGGTCTGAGTGCTTATGGCATAAGAGACAAGAGGAATGTTTGTTTCCCTTCCCTGAGGTTATTACGAAAATGAAAAGAGGGTTATAGAGGTATCAAAACTGAGCTGGGCACCACTGGCTCACGCCTGTAATCCTAGTTACTCAGGAAATGGAGATCTGAGGATCATGGCATGAAGCCAGCCAAGGCAGAAAAGACTATGAGCCTCTTAGTAGCAGTGAACTAGCAAAAGGCTGGAAGTGGAGGCATGGCTCAAGGCGTAGAGCATCAGCTTTGAGTAAAAACGCCAAGCAACAGCATGAGGCCCTGAGTACAAGCTCTAGTATTGACGTGTGTGTGCATGCACACTCACACACACACACACTCACACACACACTCAGCCCTTGAGCAAATGTTACCCCATGTTCATTACATTTCCTTTTATACAGAATACTAACCCTTGATATGCTGTGGATTTAGGATCTGAACAGTACATATTTAGAGATAATCCGTGGCACTGTGCAAGCCGTAGCCCCAACTCCTGTCTCCTTGGAGAAATGCCCAAAGTAGACAAATGAGCAAATATCAAGTTATTGTCTCCAGTTGCTGGTGAGATCGCTAGAGCAATTCTTTAGGAAGAAAATGTATCTTCTCCTTTCAGGTGTGTTGTTAAAACCATTGCTTCGGGCCTTTGGGATTTTATCCTTATTTTTTAAAAAGTCAGAATAGCCAGGCGCTGGTGGCTCACGCCTGTAATCCTAGCTACTCAGGAGGCTGAGATCTGAGAATCTCGGTTCAAAGCCAGCCCGGGCAAGAAAGTCTGTGAAACTCTTATCTCCAATAAACTACCAGAAAACTGGAAGTGGCGCTGTGGCTCAAGTGGTAGAGTGCTAGTCTTAAGCTGAAGAGCTGAGGGACAGCGCCCAGGCCCAGAGTTCAAGCCCCAAAAGTTAAAATATTTCCATTTTGTCATCTCCCACCACCCTGGCAGAACAGTGTCCTAAAGGTAGAATTATAAAAGCACACATGGTCAGACCACTTACCCATAACATTTGTGTTAAGATGTAATGACCAGAGTGCATGCTGGGTTTGGGTCTTTTTCTTTCTTTTTTTTTTTTGGTCGGTTGTGGGTCCTAAATTCTAGGTCTGGGCGCTGTCCCTCAGCTCTTCAGCTCAAGGCTAGCGCTCTACCACTTGAGCCACAGTGCCACTTCCATCTTTTTTCTGCTTATGTGGTGCTGAGGAATGGATCCCAGAGCCTCATGCATGCAAGGAAAGCACTCTACCATTGAGCCACCTTCCCAGCCTGGGTCATGTCTTTATAGATACGACAAAGAGAGAGGGATATAGATTCCAGCCAGGTGCCCAGAAAGAATAAATAAATAAAAACCAAGGTTACAGACTAAACCGTGCATAAAAATAAGACTGCTGCTACCTACTTACAGTTCTTTGCCTTTGCAAATGAGCACAATCCAAGGCCAGGCCAGGCCCTACAGAACTTGCTCACTGCAACAGCCCCACCCTTGGAGCACAGACTTGCCAATGAGGAGTTAACTCTAGATCTCCTAAAAGAGTACTTCCTGCCCTACTGAGAAGTAGCAAACGTTGAGTACAATAAAAAATCCAAAAACCAGACAATTAAGACACTCAAGAGATGGCTGATTTCAGTGTCCAAATTATACAATAGGTTTTAATGCAGCTGTAAACATATTTCATTAATAATAATGAGGAACTCCTATCTCACCCTCTTGTTAAGAGACCGGTTGGATAAAGAGATTGTTTTATAAACAGGGTAGAGTGACTCCTTCTGGAAGAAAGAGAAAAAAATTCAATTATTTTAGAAGAAATTTAAACTGCGTTATATTTATTAGACATTATTGTATTCTAATTAGGAAAACACTGGACAGATATCTCTGGAGAAAAATGAGAACATATTTAGAGTTTACAACAAGTTGTTGAAGGCTAGAGAAGGTTTGTATTCTCAGGCAAAATGGGAAATAAACTAGAAAAGTAAAGTCCTGTCACTATCTTTGGAGAAGAGCCATAATGAAAATAATGATGAATAACTGATAAATGTAGTCTATACTGGTTTAATTAAAACAAATGGTAAGCCTGTAGAAATACCAGTAGTGGCCATTTTCAACTCCATGCATTTGCTTTGTTCAGATAGAGAAAGAAAATTCTAGAAATGAAGAGGATTGTTTTTTACAGTGTTATGTTTAGTACTTTCAATTTTTACATGTATCTGCTTTCATTTCAGTTCTGAAATAGAAATTAGTTTTGGATCTGAGACTCTGAATAACATTTGAGGATGTAACTCATTGGTAGAGCACGGGTCCTGAGTTCAATCCTCAGCCTTAGGGATTTGTTGATCATTGTGGGTTTTAATTGTTTTTATATTTTGGGTTTGAGTTTATTTTATTTTTGAAAATACAACCGTATTCTTATTTTTATAATATGCTTTATATCTTTTATATTTCATAGAATCACAATATATTGTATAATTAATTTTGTTATCATAATTTTATTGTTATGACCGTGTTTATTGTTTTATTGTACAGAAGGGTTATCATTTCATAAGTCAGGTAATGAGTGCATGCCTTTTTTGGACAATGTCACCCCTTCTCTCACTCCCCGCCCCCCCCTCCGTCTCTCCTGTGACTTTACTGTTTAACATTATTTAACTTATTTTAAAGAGTGGTACAGAGGGGTTCTGATTTCCTAAGTCAGGTAATGAGTAAAACCCTTCTTGGACCCTTTCCTTCCCGTTCTCCCAGTTTCCCCTGTCCCGTTCCTGCCTGAAAGTTGCAAAGTTCATTTTCTACATAGTTGTTTACTGAATACCCAGACTGCATTTGTTCACCCTCCCTCCCTCCATTCTTGTCTCCCCCTCTTGCCCTTCCTCCCAAAGACAACAACAAAAACAAACAGCGGCATCAATACTAACCATGGTGGTAGGCTTTTGTTTTTAATAGTGGGAAGAAGACATTAGAATTTAATACACTTTTTGTTGTTGTTGTTGGTCATGGGGCTTCATCTCTGAGCCTGGTGCTGTCCCTCAGCACTTCAGCTCAAGGCTAGCGCTCTACCACTTGAGCCACAGCACCACTTTGGTTTTCTGGTGGTTAATTGGAGATAAGAGTCTCATGGACTTTCCTGCCCTGGCTGGCTTTGAATCATGATCCTCAGATCTCAGCCTCCTGAGTAGCTAGGATGACAGGCATGAGCCACCGGCATACTTTAAACAGACTATTTTAGTATTATACAATGAAAGTGCAGACTTAATTTGTTGACTAGAATTTTGTGGCTAGAATTTAAGTTAGAATCATGGACTGTAGGACTTAGAAGAGATGATGAAATGCTTTTTCTTTTTTTTTCTTTTTTGTTGGTAGTGGGGCCTGCACTCTGGGCCTGGGTACTATCCCTCAGCAATTCAGCTCAACGCTAGTGCTCTACCACTTGAGCCACAGTGCCACTTCCAACTTTTTCTGCTTATGTGGTGCTGAGGAATTGAACCCAGAGCTCCATACATGCAAGGCAAGCACTCTACCACCTTCCCAGCCACCTTCCCAGCCCATGAAATGCTTTTGGTGAATTATTTCATTGAATTCTCAAGTTGACTCAGGAAGATACTGTGAGTCTCAGGCTGAAAGTAAAGAAATGAAGCTTAGAGAAATGGATTGACTCAGTTTCAGATGACACATCTCATCCTTGTAAGAGATTGGGGTTCTAATAGAGTCTTTACTACCCATCTTTTATGGGTGGGCCAATCCATGGCTCTCCTTCCTTTTCCCAATTAATATAATGCTCATTTTAAAATAAAATTAGCCACAGTTAAAAGTTATTCCCTAACTTCCCACAAAATTTCATATGCATAGCTTTTGTTATAATTCATAATCTCATTCTAAGTGCCTTGTCATTTCCTTTATAAAATTATCCCTGATAATTGTAAAAATTACTGCCCTAAATCTACAGGTTACTTAGAAGCACTTGTACTTGTACTATTTTTGTTCTGGTTAAATTTTGATGTATTTGTTGTAGTAGTCTCTAGTATTTTCTTAGATTTGCCTTTCTATTATTGCCTTCTTATCTTCTCACACTACAATTTAAGATTGCAGTCTATATTATTTTGATTCTCTAGACTTTGTTGAGCCTTTCTTTATGTTATGCTAATAATGCTAGGTCTAGGCAGGCTTCAGTGTTTTCCTGAAGTTTTTATTGAACACATTCTTATCTTTTTACATTTGTAAATGATATTCTTTAGCTCTCTGATAGCCTCTGTGTTCTTTGGTCTCCTGGGAGGCTTGTGCCAAATTTTCCGATTACAGCTGTATGCTTATTCAGGTTTTTTTTTGCTTTGTTTTACATTTTCAAGGTTATATTTTTAGGTACTTATAGAGAGTTCTACTCATTTAAAAAGCATGAGCTGAAATCCCATCTCTAGAACTTCTACTTCTAAGTATAATAACATTCCCTTATGAGGCTGGTGTTTTCAGCTAAATCTAGAATACCTCCTGACAGTCTTTATACGCAGTGAATAAAAACATACTTGCTCAAAACCCCACTTGGAAATCCTTGCTGTGGTGGGCAACTAAAGGCTGGTTTTAGTGTATAAATTATATTGTTTCATAGAGCAAATAAACAGCACTTTACAACGTTTACTGAGGTATGTGAATTAATGATGCAGAGATTAGAGGTAAATGACCTCATTGATCAGGATAAATCTCCAGTAAAATCCTGCTGACAACTTCGGAGGAAGATGTGCATATTGTCGAGTGCCTTCACATGCAATGTTAGAAGCCTTCTTGCAGGTTCAATCATTGATTGCCCAGTGCTCATAATACCTAGCACCCTCGTCCCCATGGTAATGGAAATGGAAAGAATTGATAACCTAAAAACACTGAGACACTTGCTTCCTTCTTCCTGATGGGGTAGAGAGTGTTACTTTCTCTCTCTCTCTCTCTCTGTTTATGTGTATGTGTGTGTGTGTGTGTGTGTGTGTGTGTTTGATACCAGTAGTGGGCCTTGAACTCATGGCCTGGATACTGTTCCTTTTCTTTTTTGCACAAGGCTAGTGTTCTACCACTTGAGCCATACCTACACTTCCAGTTTTTTTTTTTCCAGTCATGGGACTTGAACTCTAGGCCTGGTGCTGTCCCTCAGCTCTTCAGCTTAAGGCGAGCGCTTTACCACTTGAGCCACAGCTCCACTTCTGGCTTTCTAGTGGTTTGTTGGAGAGTCTCACAGCCTTTCCTGCCGGGGCTGGCTTTGAACCATGATCCTCAGATCTCAGCCACCTGAGTAGCTAGGATTACAGGTGTGAGCCACCCACACCCAGCTCACTTCCAGCTTTTGTTGATGGTTAGTTGGAGATACGAGTCTCACACTTTCCTGCTAGGGCTGGCTTCCAACTGCAATCCCCAGATTCTAGCTTCCTGAGTAGCTAGGATTATAGGCATGAGCCACCAGCACCCAACTTCATGTATATTTTTTAGTTACATAAATTGTGTGAACATAGTTAGCATTTCACATTTTTTATCCTTTAATATGAAGATAATGAAGATAGTTTCTCTGTAAAAGTCTGTCAGTGAATATACTTCACGCACACATACGTTCAAAGACGCAGTCATCTCATCCTCGTTTTATTCTTCAGACAATTGCTTTCATCTTTGTTGTTAGCTTGGAGATCTATTTTTGCTTTAATAAAAGCACATGACTCCCGTCAACATGAATGGAAGTTATGTGTTGGGAGCCCGATAATCCATTCCCCAATCAAACACCCACTTGCACACGCAGGGTAGATTTCTGAACAAGATTTTTGCTGGCTTCAGGTGAGTCCATCAGATTCTAGGTCCTTGGGAGAAATTCAGGCCTCGGTGTTAGGCTAACTGATAAGGGTAAGTAAGCTGTCACTTGGGATCACAGGGCCTCCTTCATGAAGATAAATGTCTTATTAGATTTAAGACATCATATCGTTTATGTAGTCTGGTATAAATCACAGATGAAGATGACAAACTGGGTTTCCAAGTTGACAGTCATTTATATAACTTAAACAAATGATTACCGCGGATTATACATGTTTTGTGAAGAATTAAAAAAACAATAACAATTATCTGTCTATGAACAAGCCATTTTTCATCTTTCAGGCCCTGTACATTCTGCTGTGGGTCAGTGTTTAGACTCTAACCTTCTTCCAGAGCCCTGTAAAGAAAGCCTTCTCACACGTTGCCCATTGCTTGGCTGTCTTCCAGAATGGAGCATTTACTAAAACAATGTCTTGTTAATGTAACTCAAGTTTCTATGTAGAGTGATGGAATTTTGGAGCTGGAACGGGCCTTGGCAGTCACTTAACCTAGTCTTGTTTTACCCAAGAGGAAACCTAATTTTAAACATGCCAAGTGTCTCAGTGCTCTAGTGAACTAGTGATGGAGCCCCAGGATTACACCCAAGACTACCTTTGTAGGGGAGGGAGTCCCCTAGCTTACAGCACAGAAGTTTCCTTTCCTGCATGAGTTCCCTTGACGGTTTGAGTCTCTTCACCTGCCTAAGTTCACTCATCTTGCCTGAGTTCTCTTACCTGAATGAGTTCTCTTACCTGCATGGTCTCAGTATGCTTTCTAGTAGGGTATCCAAATGGCCTTGGGGGAGGCCTGACCTGGCTTTCCCAAAATTCATTGAAGTTCTTCAGAAACTCATGTTCCTCTTCCCTACATCTGTTCTTATCCCTTTTCCAGGATGACTTGGGAGCTGTACATTTTAAAAAGAATTTCCAAAGGCTCCATAAATGCTAACGAATATAATTAGAACAAAATCCAATAAATCTATTAATTGACTTGATGTAGAAGTAATTAGTTACCTTTTTTTTGGCCTTTTTGTCCACATTATAGATTTTCATATACTGCTAACGAAGAGTTAGTTATTGAATAACTCCATTATTGAACGCCCTTATGCAATCACTAGTTTAGTGGCCAGATATGTGGAGGATGAAGAGGAGTGATACCTTCCCTTAATGAGAAAACAATTGAGTTAAAGAGAGACCATTTAGACACTCCCACAGCAAAATGTATGGCACCTAATCAAGATCCGATGAACAGGGACAGAGTTTGCAGAAAAGACCAATTGGCTGGACTTGTAGTAATTTGGAAGGAAGTTAAAATAATATTTGACCTGGCTTTTGGCCAAAGTGGTTTTGGAAGTCTTTTCCAGACTGGGAGTATGAATAAATACCCATTCTTTGAAAGGTCAGACATTTATTGAGTTTCCGCTAGAATTAATGGTGAAATAACAGTGGCAGCTTTCAGTTGATTTTTAAATGAGAGGCTTGGCAGATGAGACTCAACTTTTACATAATGCTCAAGTATTTTTTTGTGTTTTTCTTCAAATTCTAAACCAGTCAACAAGTTTAATGGCAATGTGTTTGAATATATGATTACTGAAGATGCTAGTGTGGTCATTTTAGTGGTGACAAAACGATTTAGAGGTGTGTTTGGTTGCTAATATGTGTGTGTGATAAATAAATCACAAAATGGGGAGGGATTTATGCCTTTGCATGTTATTTGATTTGAACGAATCATATATACCATGTTTAATTTCCTTATATTTAGATTCTATAAATGCATAATAGTTCACTATATCCTTTGTTTTGTAATAAAAGGCTTTTTTTTTTTTTAGGGAGGGGAGGGGTTCTGATCCTGGGACTAGAACTCAGCGCCTAAAAACTGTTCCTTAGTTTTTTTACTCAAGGCTGGTGCTATACCACTTAAGCCATAGCTCCACTTTTCAGCTTTTGGGTGGTTAATTGAGGTAAAAGTCTCTCTGTTTTGTCTGCCTGGACTGGCTTCAAATGGCAATCCTCAGATCTCAGCCTCCTGAGCAGGTGAAGTACAGGTGTGAACCCACCAGCCCCCATCTCTACATGGAAGACTAATCGCCCTGGCCCCGTCTGTTTTACCGAGGGCAAATATGGCTAATATTCTAGAGTTGCAGATCCTCAGCATGATTTTTAACCATTAGATTTTTTTCTTTCCTCAAGTTCCAAAGCTATTGACCTTTTTTTTTAACCTCAAAGCCTATTATTCATTTAAATGTGTGAGATTTTGGTAACCATAAAATAACTCCTTCTGGCCAAATAGATACATACAATTTCAAGTCTTTGTGTTTGGAAGTGTTTGATTTTTTTTTCTATAATAACTATATATTCTATTGACCTAACATAGAACTCTGACTTTTCTTTTCTTTTCTTTTTTTTTTTTTGGGTCCGGTCGTGGGGCCTGAACTCTGGGCCTGGGCGCTGTCCCTCAGCTCTTCAGCTCAAGGCTAGCACTCTACCACTTGAGCCACAGTGCCACTTCTGGCTTTTTTCTTTTTTGCTTTTGTGGTGCTGAGGAATCGAACCCGGGGCTTCAGGCATGCAAGGCAAGCGCTCTACCACTGAGCCACCTTCCCAGCCCAGAACTCTGACTTTTCAAATACAGAAAAAATAGTATGGGCTGGAGATGTAGCTCAGTGGTAGAACACTGCCTAACATGGGTGAGGCCCTGCATTCCATCCCAAGCACTGAAAGAAAAGTGTTACTAATGCTGTTTAAGACAATGCTAAAGCACCTGTTAGTCTAGAATATTAGGCTCTACCGGGAAAAGATGATTGAATTTACAAGCTATATTACACTTCTGCTCTAGACTGCCTTTGTGACTTTGATGACAGCCTTTTTTATGGTGGCCTCTCAGTAGCTTAAGCCTAAATATATTAGCCTAGCAGGAAATAAAGATTATGTGGAATGGGTCCTCTGGTTTGTGAAAGATGGGGATTTATGAGGGAATTGTGCCTTCGTGAAAGTTTCCACTTACAGAAAGTCATTATCCAGTTTGTGGAGCTATTTTTATAAGCGGTTAGAATATAGCTTATATAGTATAGCATATTTCCATAGAAGTCTCTGGGAAAAATAGGCATAATTTTGTAATTATGCAATCTCACAATAAAACCCTAGACTTCATTTTATTAATAAAACATAGGGTTAACTGGGATCATGCACTTTCCTCTCTACAAATGATCATTATCTTCATCGAAAGACATTTGTGAATGCCCGAGAATGTAGGGAGAACATAGTGAGATTGTCAGAGCTTAGGAAAAAGAATTGCTTGAGTTATCTAATCTGGTCCTCTAATGAATCCACATCATTCTTACTAATATCTCATTTAATTAATTATCACATATAGCGATTACGCTTTGGATCCTTCCTTTGTAGGACATCTTTCCCACCCAACTATTATTATTAATTTATTCTTCAAGTCTAACCTAAACTTTTTCCTTCCTTAGTTTCAGACCATTGCTCTTTCCTACGCCATCTTCTGAGACTGCATAATTCCCCTAATTCATTTATATTGTTACCTTTAGAAGGTATTAAAGACTGAACATTTATCCCCAGAGTCTTCATTTTTCCAAACTACATAAATTTTAGTTCTCTTCATCCTTACCTCACTCTGCCCCTGTCATCTCCTCTGGTCCCTGAGTATTTTATCACAGTCCATGATACTTCCCATTCAAAGGGGAATCACCTAGCCAGGACAGCTAGCTGGCTGGGCTGGAGGGGAGGGCTGGAGAGGAAAATCTTAGATAAACCACTGCAAGTGCCTGTTTATTTGATGTTGGCGTCGGCGATCATTTGGAGAGCGCAACAATGTAGTGCTTGCTTTGGCATATGTTGGGATATATGTGTATTTTAATGCCTTAATGTATTATGGCCCGTTGTAATTGAATGTCTATAAAGTAGCAGTTAAAAGGGTTTTATAGACCTTGGAAGCGATCAGAATTCTCTGGCCCCCTCTCGTGGTCAAAATGTAATACTACTTTTTGGGCATTTGGGGATTTGTTTTGTTTTGATAAAGGGCAAGGGTATGGATATATGCATTTTTCTTATGTGAGCCTAGGACATGAACTCAAGGATTGAATTTTTCATGTGTGTGCACACACATGTACACACACTCAGAGAAAAAAACTTTTTTAAAACCTCAAAGATATTACTTTCTTTCGACTCTCATTTTGTTCTTACTTATTACACAAATTAGGAGGAGGATAAATAACATAAACTATGATTGTATGGTGCTTACATTCCTAAGTGACCAATAACAGGAGGCTTGGATTTGATCTTAAATCATATTTACACTGCTTTTTCCCTTGCTAGTTATAAAAATGTCCTTGTCAATTGTAAATCCGCTAGCCATCCCAACACATTGATCAGAATTTCCTGGAACATTTTTTTAACCAGTTTTGTAATTCATTATTGCCAGGTTAGCATATTTCAGATATTCACAAAGTTCTAGTAAATGCCAAGAAGTTTCCAGGGGAGGCTAAACCCGTGTGCAGTGACTTCCCATGTCTTCCCTATGGAAAGGATTTGTTTCTACCAGTAGTATAGAATTATATTTATTTTTCTAGGACATGACTAAGAGTAACCCTTGCATTGGAATAGTTCATCTCTACACAAGAAGCAATGAAGAATTGCTAACAACATACCTTTCGTGGCGGCCCAGGAAAGTGAAGAGATTAAAACCAGACATTATCCTAAGTGTGTTTTGTTTTGTTTTGGTCTAGGCTACTCAGAAACTTGAGTAATGGTTAAAGTAGGCTTACCTTGACGTTTCAGTCACTATGCTAATGAAAACATGGAGTCCCGAGCAGCAATTCCAGGAACAGTTGAAATAAATTTAAAGCTATGCTTTTTAATATTAAATATTTCCCTTTTTCCCCCCAAAGAGAATATTGACTCTTACACTAATTGAGGAATTGCAAGAGAAAAATAGCACAGACATAACAGACCAGAATGAAAAGAGGTTGGTCACAGGGAAAATCAGTAAGAATATATAATCATGATTAAATATTAAATAGGAAACTGGTCAATTTGACTAGGTTTTCCTTTTTTTCTCCCCCCCCCTTGCAAAAGATGATAATTATTTTCTTTAAGATGTGGAAATCAATTCAGTCTTATTAACTGCTGTGACTCTTCCTTAAGATGTATGAATAAAATTTTAATGTTGGCTATTTGTTTATTTTTAAATAGCTGCTCTTTGTTTTTATTTATTAATATTGACATTCCTTTGATCATTGGAAGGCAAAATTTAACAAACCTACAAATGAGACCTCAATAACAAAACATTTATGGTTCCTCATGGAATAATCTGTTTTTTTTAAGTACTTTTTGAAAACTAATTTGCTATTCTATTTTTGAGATTTTGGTGGGGGGGCAATAATCAGGTAGTGATTGCTTTAGCGTGATTACTTAACCCTTTTCTGGATTCTCGGGTACTTCCAAGGCCTGATTTCTTTTTTTTTTCATGTAAAATAAATCTTTTTCGTGTAAAAAAGAAATAAGTTTTCATAAGACAGACTAAATTGTGTTTTTTTCATAAAAACTTAAATATTCTTATCTGAATAAGAGAGCAGAAAATGGCCTTTACTCATCTCTAGGCTGTTTCTTACCATGTATGTTTCACTTGGCTTGGTCACCCCCAAAACTGTTTGTTTATCAGCTTAAGGGTTTTTCTTTTTTCTGAGTAGTAGCATTAAAATTAGGGATATTGTAGTGACCAGCTTTTTGGGTACTTACAGTTGCTGACAGTACACTGTAGAAACGGCTTGCAAAAGTTTGAGCTGCATGATTATGCAATGGTGCAGAGTCTGATGTGGTGTGACAGAGCTGGCAAAAGATAAGGAAAGGCTGAACTATTATTATTATTATTATTTTCATCATATCACTAGCACTGGAGGTACATCCATGTGTGCCATCATTGCTTTTTGCTGTAAACATGCAAGTAAATGCCTTCCTCTAAAAGCCAAGCATTTTTCTGAAATTTTCTTAGGAACCCTAGAACAATTCAAGATCTTTCTATGTTTGCTTCTTAAAAAAAAAGAATCTAGATTTAATAGCATTGGATTTTAGATGGTTCCCCCCCACCTTACGTTTGATTCATTAAAATTCTCTGAGAAGAAACACATTCAAGGGATCCAAACAGAAAAAACAAACAAACAAAAAACACTTTTTTTAACTGCCTTTGTATTTGTTCCATGGATAAAATTTCCAATGCTAATATACTTTCCTAACTCTACATATATTAGTTTGTTTGGAAATATTTAATTCCATAGTAAGAGATAATGTGTGTGTGTGTGTGTGTGTGTGTGTGTGTGTGTAACCTCGTATGAAAGCAATTGTCAGCTTTGTAAAACATCCCAGCCTGTCTAATTGAGGGAGCAAAGAATATGGAAGAATATTGACTTCCAAAGGGTGACACTGATCAAGATGCATTGTATTCATAAACTGCTTTATGGAATGGTGACTCCTTTGTACAACTACTTAAAGAGAATAAAAATGCTTTAAAAAATGGACTTTCTGTCTATGAGATGTGAGGAAACTTAGAACAAATGCTAGAAAAGCTGCTATGAAGTCTTGTTCAGTTAGGGAAGTTTGGCGGCTCCATTAGGTAGGCAAGAGTAAAAAGAAATAGGTGCGCTATTATGAATTTTTAAAGGGTTACATTTTATATCCAATGCTAGCCTTCTTTCCAAAATTTGGATGCTTCTTTGGTTCTTACATTCTTCCTTAAATTCTCACATTTTGTTCTGACTCTTCATTTTTAAGAAGTTCAGGGAAGTAGTTGGGATTGTATGCAGAGGTGTCTTAGCAGATGCTGTCAGGTGGCTAGGTAACTGTGACTCCTTTTGTTTAGGATGGTTACAATGTGACATAGCTCAAATGCTGAAACTATGTCCAGTGCAGCATGAATCACTGCAGATAGAATATTGCAGAGACCCTACTCTGCAGAAGCCATCATCTAGGGAAAAAAGTTTCACAACTTGTAAAGTTTACTTTTCTTATGTAGGATAGGCAAAAATAGACTTACATGTGATTTAGTTATAATGTCCTTTAAACTCCTACTCAAAGTTATTACTCATCATAATTCTATGCCTTTCAGTCTAAGTGATCTAAGAGCATTCTGGGTATGATATTCAATATATGGGCTAAGTGGAAAATTAAGAAAAGATTTCTAAGAAATTTTTTGCACACTCTGCTAAATGAATTATTGAAATTCCAATAAAGATTTTTTTTAAAAAAACCTAAAAAGCAGCATGGGTTTTATTTTTCCCTCTATCATTCCAGTTCTCATAAATGTCTCCATGAAAGCTATACCTATAGAGTTAGAAAAGAATATATCCTTATAATATTTACCCGATCAGGAGGATTTTTAAAACGTAGCATCTTGATGTGAGATATTGACTAAGACTAGCTGGCAGTTTTACTAGCCTGGAAGATACAGTAGTTTTGTAGTAAATCTATGTGGTAAAAAAAAAATCCCTGGAAAGTTTTTGATTAAGAAATTTTTACTATCCTTTTAAAAATGAAATATACTGGTCTTTTTCCCCCATGATAAAAGCAGATATTTATGTTATTGTCTGAATTTCAGTCCCTGAAATCTATTTTACTAAATCTATTGTATGGAAGTTTCTCGATCCCTTAAGAGGTTAATTTAGATGATTAGTTGAGAGTCAAGCAAATCCAGAGAACATGTAAAGAAAAATCAAAATCAGCTTCTTCAGGAAAAAAAAAAAAGAAAGAAAGAAAGAATAAAATCTTACCTCTGAAATCAGAAAACCTTCATTTAGGGGAGTTGATATTGTTATCATTTTATAAATCTTATCAGGGATATATATGAAGCTGTAATCATATAATAAATTAAGCTAAATGCATAAATAAAGAAAGATATTTCAAGTAAGAAATACTTATGTATCTATCCAGCCACACACTTAAAAGTGCTTTTTAAATGTCAACCCAAAATCTGACGTGGTTTTTGAAAATTTATTACAGGCAACATTTCCTCTTAGAATAAGCAAGAGCAATAATTAATTTAGAACATAATGTGGCGAGATTGAGTTAAGCGGTAAACAAGTTTTTATTGGAAACAGGAGTTTAACAGTAATGTGTGTGGTAGAAGTTCACAATTAAAGTGTGTAATTTAGAGCTGAGGGTACAGGTCAATGGCAGAGCATGTGCTTCATATATGTAAGGTCCCAGCACTCCCCGCCAAAACCCCAATTACTAATTTACTGAGAATTTCTGAGACGATGCATCTGTCATCACAAAGCCATGGGCTCAATGAACACATTAGCCCTTTCCTTAAATATTTGATTCACAAGCTTAGGAGTAACAAGGCCATAAAGGATCATTCATCTTGAATTTTGCATTAAAGCTAGTATTTAATCCAACTTTCCTTCTCTCCCCCCTTTTCTTATATGACCCTTTTCAAACTTTTTGAATGAATGAAGGCTGAGCAGAGATTCAAAAGAGATGAGTCCGATTGATTTCTGGTTGTCCTTTTAAAAGATAGCTATGTGGTCTATGTACTTTCTCAAATTAAACTTTACATACACACACACACACACATATATATGTATATTTTAAATCCACAATGCCACAGTAATAACAATGACAACAAAAAGAAAACAAACCCTTGTTCCTCAAATTCCTTGGGACCCTGTGTTGTTCTATGCACGGTTTCAGGAGAAGCAGCTAACACAGTGGGCATCATTCTTCACCTAGATAATGCCTTCTCTGAGGCTAATAGCTCCTTGTTCATCAAGGAGACGAATGGGCACCCAGGTGACTCGCTCTTCACCCAGTGCTCTTTGTTCTAGAGTCCCTCAGACTGATTATATCAGCCTCAGCATTGACAAATAGCCCCCCAAACTTTAACACTATGTTAAGTTGAGTTATGAGGTTTTAAGGTTACACTCCTCTGGCTGAAGGTTGATTGTGTCTGAGAGATAAAGGGATTGTGTCTAATGACAACAGAATCCTTGCCAAGACACCATCCTGGTTATTAAACTCACGGTTCTCTTTATTTGGTTACATGGTCACTATTTGGGGGCAGCGCAGGGTGGGGGGGGTTAGGGGGAGGAGAAGAGGGGAGAGGTGTTTGTTGGTTTTCTGGGCAGTAATTGGCCACTTCAACTAGAGATTCACCAACTTGTTATCTCCTTTCTCCAAAGATATTTGAGAAAGACCCAGAAAGTTCTAGTTGTTGAAGGAAGTAGACAACTCAAGCGAATAGGTCCAATGGGTAGAAATGTGCAGTGGTTAGACATGCACCCACCAGTACAAGGACTGGCTGTCAGTCCTTCTGTGTGTCTGTCTTGCAGCATGAGTATATAAGAGGGTGTGGGGCTGTGAAAGGCTTCCCTTCTCCACCCCACTGGCCTTCAAAGTTTCTTTTCTTTATTTTTCCCTAGTCATGACTTTGGGAATTCTGCTCTGGTGGCAGAAATTTCCAACTTTGCTGTCCAGGCAAAATGGGAAGCGTCGGCAGTGGTCGTGGGTGACAGTGATGGTGACAATTCTTTATGCCAATCCTTGCAGCGCCAACCCTGCGTTCTCCTCCTAAAGGCGTTTCTAGTATCGAAGTGACTATGTAATGGTAAATTAAAGCTCGTCTGATGGATGGCAAACACTCAATTTCCCCTTCCTAGCATATAAATTTAAGAGGCCTATTATAAGTAGAATTGATAATATACTACAGCGAAAAACAAGTTTCGCTGCATCCTGGGAATGAATGGCAGAGAGGGCCCTCTACTTGGCTGGGGGCGGGGAGTGTTTAAACCACAATATAAACACCATTCTAGGGAAGATTCATTAGCCTGACCTTCATTAGCAACAACTTCCTTAGCTCAGAACTGCGCTCAACACATGGTGTTCTAGAAGGTGAATTAATAGTATCTGCTTCCTATACTACGTTTATTGCATGCCTATTATGGACATGTTTTATCTATAATTGTCATTACTGTAGCATGGCAATTTTTTTTTCATTTCCAAATGACAGATGGAGAAACTGAGTATCAAAAGACATTCACTTGCCACAGGTCCTCAGCGAATAATTGGCAGAGGCAGGATTCAAACGTGTATCTAGAGTTTGGAGAACTATCTCCTCTCCAGTCTTACAGAAAAGAACATAACAATATGCTATGGCTCTTCTCCATTCTTGTGTTGCTGCTAAAGGGAAAACATAGTTACTTGTGAGAAAAGCAGTCTAGTATTATGAGGGCTGCTGTTCATTGACTATCTGCTTCTTGGCAGGTACTGTGCTAAGTGCTGAGACATTCGTGTGTGTATGTGTGTGTGTGTGTGTGTGTGTGTGTGTGTGTGTAGGTTCTGGGACTTGCCCTCTTGTTTGGCTTTTTCACACAACTGGTGCTATTTGTGCTATTCTTGAAATATAACCCTGAGATATATACTTGAAATATACACTTCAAATGTAACCAGTGAGACTTGGGCTTGAACTCAGGCCTGGGCATTGCCCCTGAGCTTTTATGCTTCAGGCTGGTGCTCTACCACTTGAGTCACAGTTCTACTTCCAGTTTTTTGTTGGTTAATTGTAAAGAAGAGTCTCATAGATTTTCCTGTTTAGGCTCACTTCGAATCATGATCCTGAGATCTCAACCTTTTAAGTAGCTAAGATTATGGGCACTTGGCTAAGAAAAAAAAAAAACAACAACTTTAATTTGATTTTTTAATTTAAATTAATTTTTAAAAATTAAATGTAAATAAATTGACTAATTGAAATATACATTTAAATAACTAATAAATAGCTACGTGGCTAACCCCCCTATTGAAGGGCAGAGCTCTAAAAAATAATGCTAACAGTGAAAAGTGGCTGGAAATAGTCTGTCAGAAAGTGATTGAAAGATGGATGGATGGGATTTTAGTGGGCTGGGGAGGAGAGAAGGGGAAGTTGTGTAGCCTAGAGACAGTCAGAAGGGCTGGGCAGGTGAGCAGGAAAGGGAGCCAGGAGGAAATTTATGTGACTAACCCAGAGAAACAGGATGTGGAGCCGGGGAAGGGAAGCGACCTGGCAAAGTGCTTTGAAGAAGAGCATTTGAATCCACCGTTAATGGATTTGCACAGATTGAAAGGTAAATAAAAATCGGCTTTTCTTTTCTCACTGCTGTAAATCATGACTGAGCGTTTGAATGAGTGGCTTTGGGCTCTGTTGTCTGAATGGTGCAGTGGTGTTCATTAGGGTCCAAGCCTCCTGAAGGCAGAGCTCACAAGAACTAGAGGCCCGTTTCTGGGGGTATGGGTGTCATTTATTCATTGGCAAGGGTTTATTCAAGGGCACAGATCACCTCCTGCTTCATCAGTGCCATATCTAAGGTCTCTCAAGAGATAAGGATTCTCAGCCACATTCAAATAATTTTTTCATGACAGAGCCTTTAAGTCTCCCCCCTTTTCCCCTCCCTTCCCCCCAGTGAGTAATGCTATCCCAATTTGTGCACTTTGGAGCATTTCACAGTTTAACAATCTTTTTTTTTTTTTTTTTTGCTGGTCATGAGGCCTGAACTCTGGGCCTGGGCGCTGTCCCTCAGCTCTTCAGCTCAAGGCTAGTGCTCTACCACTTGAGCCACAGCACCACTTCT
>NW_012267223.1:18946276-18958167 GCF_000151885.1 Dipodomys ordii
GCTAGCCTTGAGCTGAAGAGCTGAGGGACAGTGCTCAGGCCCAGAGTTCAGGCCCCACAACCGGACCAAAAAAAAAAAAAAAAGGCAGCCAGGATGAAAAGTCTGTAAGACTCCATCTCCAGTTAACCAGTAAAATGCTGGACTGGAGGCATGGCTCAAGTGGTAGAGCACCAGTTGTGTGCAAGAACAGGACAGAATAAATTGACCTGCTCTGGGCCTGCAATTAGCAAAATTCATATAGAGAGAAATACTACCAACCAAACATCCAAGATTTTCAATAAGTTATAAGAAGAAAGAGCCAAGCACCGGTGGCTCATGTCTGTAAGCATAGCTACTCAGGAGGCTGAGATTTGAGGATCACGGTTTGAAACCAGACTGGGCAGAAAAAACTCTTATGACCAGTAAACTACCCAGAAAAAGCTGTGGCTTTTTTGAGCTGTGGCTCAAGTGGTAGAGCACTAACCTTGTGCACCAAGAGGCTCAGACACAGTGCTCATGCTCTAAGTTCAAGCCCCAGGACTAGCATACACACACACACACACATACACACACACACACACACAAACACACACACACACACACGTGCACTCACTATAATCATCAGAGAATAACTTAGAAAAAATATATTGATCATGTCCTTCTTTGAATTCAAATCTACAATCAATATAAGAAAGAAAACAGGAAGTGGTGCTGTGGCTCAAGTGGTAGAGCACTAGCCTTGAGCTGAAGAGCTCAGGGACAGCGCCCAGGCCCAGAGTTCAAGCCCCATGACTGAAAAACAAAACAAACTTTAAAAAAATATTTAAAGAAGCTGGGCATGGTGATTCATGTCTATAATTCCAACTACTTGGTAGGCAGAGATAGGAGAGGAGATTTGGTCTGAAGCTGGCCCAGGCAAAAGCATGAGACACTAGCTAAAAGAAAAGCTGAAAGCAAAAGGACTTGGGAAAGTGGCCCAGGTGATAGACTAATTACAAAGCAAAACAAGGTCCTGAGTTCAATCCCCAGCCTCACATATTTTTCTTTTAAGATTTTTTTTTGGTATTTTTTTAGGTAAGGGAGTGCCAGTCCTAGAGCTTGGATTTCAGGCCTTGGGTGCTGTCCTGGATCTTTACTGCTCTGGGCCAGCACTAAAAACTCCTGGCCAGCACTCTACCACTTGAGCCACAGCTCCACTTCCAGCTTTTTGGTGATTAATTGGAGCTAAGAGTCTCACTGACTTTCCTGCCTGGGCTAGCTTCAAACTGCAATCCTCAGATCTCAGTCTCCTGAGTAGCTAGGATTACAGGTGTGAACCACTGACACCCAGCTTCTTTTAAGATTTCAAAAATAAAAGGAATATACTTGTACTGTGAGCGATCTAAGTGTTTGGATGTTAGTCTAGATATAGCATTTAAAATGAAATCAGTTCTTCGCTTACAGGGTGCTGAGTTTGCAGGAAAAAAAGAAAAGTATTCCAATGAGAGACAACCTTGCAGCTGCTACTTCCAATCCATTCTGAAGCGTCGCAAGATTGAAGAGCTTGTGCCATTTGACCTACAGAGTTTCCTACAAACTAGATAGTCCCTTTTTTCATCTTCTCTGTTTCCCTGGCTTTGAAACAAATGAACTCTTCAAGGTTTCAAGAATAATATGGGTCAGGAAGATTTTGACAGGCATTTTAATTAGTGTGGCTCATACTAAAACAAACGAATGCATTTCCCTCCATTACCAGGACAGTTTTAGCAAAGAGCAAGCTGTATGTAAAAGGATGCCCATCGCTGGATTTGTTTATAATAAAGGCTGAATTATGGATGCTTTCATACTGTTAGAAGGACTACAAAGTATTGTATACTAGCCAAACACAGATTCCTTCTAAGTTTCCCTATGTTCTATCTCATTGTAACTTGGGCTTTTGTGTGTATGTGTGTGTGTGTGTGTGTGTGTGTGTGTGTGTGTTGGTTGTTGTATTTTTTTGCACAAAAAGTACTGGTCATGTATATGTATATTTTTGACAACATAAAGTGTGTATGTATGGACAAATGAACAATTTTCCTTTTAAAATGAAAGCTATTGACAGGAGTTATTTTTTTGCTTAGGAATATATATGGTGAACTTTTTTTCACCCAAGGATTCTGAAATAGAAGGTCAAAACTTGGAAACATGATTTGTTTTACCTTCCATAAAGACTTGGACCATTTTCCTCTAAATTACAGAAGCTCCTTGACAATGGAACCATGTCCCACTCTGCTTCAGTGCTATGCTAAAACCACTGTTAATGGAATATACTGTCAGTTAAACATTTATTTAATAGCCTGAACACACCAAGGATCATACTGTAGCCACACAGTATAGCCTGGTGTGTTGGTTTTTTACTTTCATGGTTGTCTGGAAGGCTGGAAATTGCAGTTTGCTAATATGCCCAGTATCCAGAACAATCAAAAGTCATATCAAATAACTCTAGCCCAGGGAAAGAGCAAAATTTAAAATCTGAGCCAGGCACTGGTGGCTCATATTTGTAATGCTAGCAACTCAGGAGGCTGAGAGTTTAGGATCACAGTTCAAAGCCAGCCCAGGTGGGAAAGTCTGTGAGATTCTTATCTTGAATAAACTACTCAGAGAAAGCTGGAAGTGGCCCTGTGGCTCAAGTAGTAGAGCTCTGGCCTTGAGAAAAAGAATCTTAGCATCAAGGCCCTGAGTTCAAGCCACAGGACCAGTACCAAGAAAAAAAAAGTAAAATCTGAAGTACAGTTTCCATTAAATACATATCACTTTTCCACTGTCATAAAATCAGAAGACCTTAAGTTGCATTATCATAAGTTAAGGATCCTTTGTATACTTTAACAATCCTGGACACTTCATTTTTTTTCATTTGAAATATATTAGGAGCACATTATATCAAGAATTGAAATGTAGGCTGGGTACAGAAGCACATGCCTTTAATGCTGGTTACTTGTAGGGGAATAGCAATTTGAGGCCAGCCTGGGCAAAAGTTAGATTCTAATCCTATGTCAATGAACAAGTGGGTGTGGTGGTACATGACTATACTCATAACTATGAAGGACATAGATATAAAAGTATTTCAGTCTGAGATTAGCCCTGGGAAAAAGCATCAGACCTCTATCTAAAAGTAAATAACTAAAGCAAAAAGGTCTGAGGATATGACTCAAATGATATGAATGGTGGCTGCCTAGCAAGTATGAGACTCTGAGTTCACATTCAAAACTACTGCCAAAATAATTTTTTAATTGAAATTCTATTGAACTCAGTGCCTAACCACTGTCCCTGAGTTCTCTAGAAAAAGACTAGTGCTCTACCACTTGGAGCTATAGCACTTCTGGATTTTGAGTGGTTAATTGGAGAGAAGAGTCTCACAGAAACTTATCTGCCCTGGCTAAGCATTGAACTGTGATCCTCAGATTTCAGCCTTCTGACTGGCTAAGATTATAGGCGTGAGCCACTGGCACCAACATAGACATATACATATATACACATACACATACACATACATGTGCACATACACATACATATACACATGCACATGCATGTACACATACATATACACATACACATACATATACACATACACATAATTTTATTTTATTTTTTGTCAGTCATGGCTTGGGCACTGTCCCTGAGCTCTTTTGCTCAAGGTTAGCACACTACCACTTTGAGCCACAGCTCTACTTCCATTTTCTGGTGGTTAACTGGAGATAGTCTCATGGACTTTCCTGCCCAAGCAGGCTTTGAACCCTTGATCCTCAGTTATCAGCTCTGTGAGTAGCTAGGATTACAGGCATGTGCCAACAGCACCCAGCTCAAAATCCAGAACTTTCTGTAGAAAAATATAATACTACTATGGACATTGACCCAGCACACTTCTGTTAGTGCCTAGCACATGTTAGAAATACCCAGGCACTGGAAAAATAGTATTGAATCACATAACTCATCTCTTTGAAATGCACAGTGTAGTTGGTAAGGCAATGTGTGAACCAGTAACTTGACTGGTGAGTGCTAAGCTGAAGCTGAGGGACATAATGTGCTATGAGAGCACTGTGGGGGAGCAATAACTACACCCAGAAGGAAACTAGAGATCAGGAGAGCTTCTCAAAGGAAGGCATAGCTGAATCATGTGTGTGTGTGTGTGTGTGTGTGTGTGTGCACGTGTGCGTGTGTGCCAATACTGGGCCTAGATGCCATCCCTGAGCTTTTCCCCTCAAAGCTGGGGCTCTACCATTTGAGCCACACCTGTACTTGCAGCTTTTTGCTAGTTAATTAGAGATGAGAGTCTCACAGACTTTTCTGCCAGGCTAGCTTCAAACCACAGTCTTCAGATCTCAGCCTCCTGAGTAGCTGGGATTACAAGCGTGAGCCACCAGTGTCTGGCTCAAGATCTCTTTTGGAGATACTGGTAATGTCGAATTCAATTTCTGTCTTCTAGCCTCCAGCATCTGCCATGGTGCTTTTCACATAGAAATGATCGATAAGCATGCATTTGTTATTCTTACTATTGATATATGTTGCTATTCATAAATGAGTAGGGCATATATAGCAAAGCAAAGGCCACAGTTTTCTATCACCAAGCCTTCAGTTTTGCGCCCCGAATTCCAGAGCAGCCCATGTAGCTAATGCCTTCACTGATTGCTGAGAAACTTTAGTTTTCCTCATTGAGCGTCCATTATTCATTACGTGGAATTTGGATTCTGTGAATAAAATTCCTTGTACATTTTCCCAGCACTATAATCACATTAGCTATACTGGAGTTCATCAGCCAGTTTCTCTGCCAAGAAATGAATGTCTTTTTCTGAGACTTTTCAGCAATTTTTCCACATTAATCTGGCTCCTTCTTCTCTGGCTTCATTTTATTGTTGTCTGAACACTGCGATTTTACCATCTTCTGTCTTACCACCATCCATTCTGCCTTATTTCTCATATAGAACCCAGATGAGGCGCTCAGCTTCTTAGACAAGGCTTGCACAGAGATGGTCATGAGGAGGTATTGGAAGTCATTAGAAGAAATATCCTCTGGAAAACAAGAAGGCTGACATGGCGTGCTGGTGGCTTACACCTGTAATCCCAGCTGCTCAGGAGACTGAGATCTGAGGATGGCAGCAGGAATGTCTGTGAGACTCTTCGCTCCAATTAAACACCATAAAATCAGAAGTGATGCACTGGCTCAAAGTGGTAGAGTGCTAGCCTTGAGCAAAAAAGCTCGAGGACAGTGCCCAGGCTTTAAGTTGGAGTCCTGTGACCAATGATAGATAGATAGATGATAGATAGATAGATAGATGATAGATAGATAGATAGATAGATAGATAGATAGATAGATAGATAGATAGATAGATAGATAGATAGATAGATAGATAAGAAAGCTGAAGCCAGGTGCCAGTGTTCATACTTGTAATCCTAGCAACTCAGGAAGCTGAGATCTGAGGATTGTGATTTGAAACTAGCCCCGAAGAAAGTCTATGGCAATCTTCCAGTTAACCAACACAAAAGCTGGAAGTAGAGATGTGGCTCCAGTGGTAGAGTATCAACCTTAACTAAAAAAGAAAAATAAATCTAAGGGACAAAACCCAAGTCCTGAGTTCAAAACCCAGTCTCAGAAGAAGACAAAAGGAAACTGAAATCACCCTCTGCTCCTCCTGTCTTCACTTTTCCTTTGTTTCCTTACCTTCTTCCTGTCTAGAACACATACATACTTGCTACCTAGGTACAGCAGCTATGTATTTGCTCAGATAGATCACAACGCAAGAGTCAATATAACTAGCAAAGCCAGAAGTACATAAATACCCAGGCCATGCTTTATGTTGTACTTTGAATATAATCATCAGCTCTCTTTGTTGGTGTTTTGTGTGTTGGGATGTGTGTGGTGGGGGGCTTGAACTTGAGGCCTGGGCATTAGCATTTTCTTTTGAAGTCTGACATTCTACCACTTGAGCCATAACTCCACTTCTGGCTTTTTTTTCTGATTAATTGGAAGTAAGAGTCTTCTGGACATGTCTGCTCAGGCTAGATTTGAACCAGATCCTGAGTAGTGAAGATTGTAGTTGTAAGCCACCGGTGCCTGGCTGCCTTTTGCTATTGATTTTACTAATCTGCTCCTTCAAATAAACCACATAGCAAAGGAGATAGTACTAAATCCATATGCATGCACAAATATGCATAATATAATTCAGCAAGTATCAGTGTCCCTTCCTATGTAAGGTCTGTGCTGAGAAGGAAAGGGGAGAGCAAACTATCTTTGATTTCCAGTGCTCATAAAACAGATTTATGTGTGAAAATTAACAGCTTTAGGGGCTGGGAAGGTGGCTCAGTGGTAGAGTGCTTGCCTTGCATGCATGGGGCCCTGGGTTCGATTCCTCAGCACCACATAAGCAGAAAAAGCCAGAAGTGGCACTGTGGCTCAAGTGGTAGAGTGCTAGCCTTGAGCTGAAGAGCTGAGGGACAGCACTCAGGCCCAGAGTTCAAGCCCCATGTCCGACAAAAAAAAAAGCTAAACAACAGTTCCCTGGCCCAAGATCGAGCTCCATCCAGTACTGGTATATACACACACAAATAAACACATTTGGCTATGGACTGTAAACAGCAGACAGCTGTGGACTGCTTTTTTAAACCATGGATTGACATAGTTAGTATATGTTTGGGAAGGAGTGGGGATTCGAGACAAGGTTGGGAGCCTAGCTGTGTGTTGTTGAACAGTGCTAGCATGTGTCCATGTCATTAGCAAGGGCGTAGAGAGGGATGGATTGGAGAGAGAATTTTAGTTTTGATGAGCAAACAGAACAGTGGACCAAGTACCAAAGATCATTGAGAAATATTCTTCCTTCAAATATCTTTTACAATAAGATTGTTTAAGCATCGCTCTATCTTGACATATTTATATTAAGGGACATAAAGTATGATCCAAATGATTTTTTTTTGCCAGACCTGGGGCTTGAACTCAGTTGCCTGGGCACTGTCCCTGAGCTCTTTTGCTCAAGGCCAGCACTCTACCACTTCGAGCCACTGTTCCAGTAACAGTTTTTGAGGGGTTAGTTGGAGATAAAGAGTCTCATGAGGAGTTTCCTGCCCAGGCTAGCTTTGAACCCTAATCCTCAGATCTCAGCTTCCTTGAGTAGCTAGGATTACAGTTGTGAGCCACCAGCACCCCGTCCAAATGATTCTTTGAGAGGTCACTTTCTCATGTTCAGTAAAGAAAAACATATAAAGGAATAGCTCCTTTTATACTTTTACACCTCAGCTAGATTATTATTCAAATCCCTGGCTTTTTTCCCCTTCTGCAT
This sequence comes from Dipodomys ordii, assembly GCF_000151885.1. Taxonomy (NCBI): domain Eukaryota; kingdom Metazoa; phylum Chordata; class Mammalia; order Rodentia; family Heteromyidae; genus Dipodomys; species Dipodomys ordii. The sequence goes on from NW_012267223.1 coordinate 18,953,542, forward strand.
CCTATTCTAGATGTTTAGCTGTGTTATCTATTAGCATCACATCCTCAAAAAAAATTAGAGAACTTCTAAGACCTCCCATGCCCAGGATCTTATTATGTGATGCCAGCCACTGGGGGCTCTGCCTGGCTATACAGATGTCCACTAGAAACAGAAAACATTAGGCGTGTAATGAGTCTGATAATCACTGCCTTCTCCTCCTCGCTGGCTGGAATGGTAACAGCTAATGAGACTTTTGAAGGACCCATGTATTTTATTACTGCTCTTTTAACTCATTATTACTGATAATGGGAAATGCTTTTCTGTTTGCTAAAGTTACATTACAGTTTTCTCTTTATATCTTTTGCCTCAGTAAGATTGTGTGTGTGTGTGTGTGTGTGTGTGTGTGTGTGTGTGTGTGTGTGTGTGTGTGATGTATCTGTGAAGTACTGGAGCTTGAACTCAGGGCCTTATGGTCTCACTTGGGTTGTTGTTTTTTTAGTTCAAGGCTGGTATTCCACCACTTAAACCATACTACCCTGTCTTTAGTAAGATTTTTTAAGGGAAATCGTTTGTTTTCTATGCTTCAGTAACTATTACTATATTCAAGGCTTAGAAAATTCAATACAAATTATTTATCTATTTCCTTCTGAAATCACTTGGGACTGGACTCCAGGTTTCACACTGCCTGGGCAGGCACTCTACCACTTTAGCCACACCTCCAATCACCTTTTTTCCCATTAGTATTTTTTAGGTAAGGTCATGTTCACTGAGGATGATAGGTATGTACCATTGTACCCAGCATTGTGCTTTCCCCCATAGTTGGTATAATAGGCATGTGCCACAATACCCAGCCATTAGTTGAGATGGAATTTTGCAAACTGGTCTGACCTCAAACCATGATCCTCTGATCTCTGCCTCCCAAGTAATTAGGCTAATAGGCATAAGCCACCTCTCCTTGCCAAAATAACTTACTTTTATTTAATAATTTTTTTTGGGTCCGGTCGTGGGGCCTGAACTCTGGGCCTGAGCACTGTTCCTCAGCTCTTCAGCTCAAGGCTAGCGCTCTACCACTTGAGCCACAGCACCACTTCCAGCTTTTTTCTTTTTTCTTATGTGGTACTGAAGAATCGAACCCAGGGCCTCATGCATGCAAGGCAAGTGCTCTGCCACTGAGCCACCTTCCCAGCCCTATTTAACATTTTAATTGTGCTGTGCAGTGTCATTTTTCTACCATTCTATAGGTGTTTATAGTAACCTTATTTCCAGATTGATAAAGAAAAATGTGACTTTTGAAAGGCACTTCTTTTCTAAATCTATCTGTTTGATTGAGAGGTAATATAATTGATTCATTATAAACTTCCAGAATTGGCTTTGAGGCTTCTTAAGATAGTATAAAGAACCTATAAGACCATTTATTTACACTTAGAGTTTTTCCTAATGACATATTCTTGAATTATGACTTGGGTATTTGTGCTTCGGGAAAGACTGTCTCTTGGTATAATAGACATCACTGCTAGGAAACGCAAGCTTTTGTTCTTTTGATTTTATTTTTGTTCTTTGGCTACCTTGAAGTTCTTCCCTCCTACTGGATAAAAATTGAGTTGGCCAAGTGAGTATTCTATTACTTGAGACCTCCCCCCCCCACCCCATCCCTGCTCATTTCATTGGAATTTTTCCAATAGAGTCTCCTATTTATGCCTGGTCAGGCCTAGACTGTGATCCTCCTGTTTATGCTTTTCATGTAGCTAGGAGAGCAGATGCATGCCACCTTCTCCTCCACTTCTTTCTTTATTTTGGTGCCTATACTCTCAGGGCCTGGGCGCTGTCCCTGAGTTTTTCTGCTTAAGGCTAATACTCTACCAGTTAAGCCACAGTACCACCTCTGGCTTTCTGTTGGTTGACTGGAGAGAAGAGTCTCACAGACTTTCTTGCCTGGGCCATCTTCAAACTTCGAACCTCTTTTTTTTTGCCAGTCCTGTGGCTTGAACTCAGGGCCTGGGGTACTGTCCTTTAGCTCCTTTTGTTCAAGGCTACTGCTCTATCACTTTGAGCCATAGCTCCACTTCTGGTTTTCTGGTGGTGAATTGGAGACAAGTCCCATGGACTTTCCTGCCTGGGCTGGTTTTGAACTACGATCCTTAGATCTCAGCTTCTTGCGTAGCTAGGATTACAGGCGTGAGTCACCAGTGCCCTGCTTTAAGTAAAGGTTTTAGTTGGTCACATTTACTTTTTGAGACTAGGTCTCATTATAATTCAAGCTGGCCTTGAACTCTCAGTTCTCCTGCTAATTTAGCCTTCTGAATGCTTAGATTACAGGCATGTGCACCATGCCCAGCTTGCTTTGGAGATAGGTTCTCCCTCACTTTTTTCCCAGGTCTGGCCTTGAGCTGTGATTCTCCCTATCTGCCTCTTGAGTACCTGGAATTATAGGCTCTGGCTTCAAACTTTTAATTAAAATAGAGAAGTCACCTTAAAAATTAATATTCAGAAGTTTAATAATAATCCAATGGAGGCCTATCATTGACTGCCAGGCCCTTCTGCTGTTTCTTAAATCCCAAATACCTTGGTGGAGGAAATAATTGGCTTCTCCAGGAAAGCCATTGTTTTCCTAATTAGGAAAAGACTTCTCTCAGTCTTTAATATCAGATTAAATGTCATTCTTCAATTGTCTGCTCAGACCTGTGGAGGCCAAAGAGCTTTCCCAAAGAGGATTCCCCAGGGGCTACGGGGACCTTGCAACTTGTGGCTGAAGTGTGTCTGCAGCAGATGTTTGAGTCTGAAGGAATCAGGGAGTACTTAGACACAGTACTGTGTTCACCTTCCTGTGCCTCTTGCTTTCCCACCTTTTATTTGGTTCATTCTGTCAGAGAGCTGTCACAGGGAAGCCTATGACCTACCTTATTCCAGAGAATTCCTATCAGAAAGTCATCCTTCCCACTGCAGTCACATGCAAACTAAACTTTTATTTATTTAATTACCTTTCCATTTCCACTTCAAGATAATCAAGATATTACACTGGGAAGTCCCAGGACTTCATTGAAAGTAATAGAATGTGTCCTTACTGTTTGCTTTTATTTATATATGTCTGTCTGTATCTATGTATTTAGTGCTGGAGCTTGAACTCAGGGCCTCTCACTTTTACTTGGCTTTCTAGCTCACAGCTGGCACTTTATCACTTGATCCATACTTCTAGCTTAGCTTTTTGCTGTTTAATTGGTAATGGAATCTCATTAGACTATTTTGGCTAGATGATCCAGGTTTCAGCCTCCTGAGTGGCTAGGATTGCAGGTGTGAGGTACCAACTCATCTATCTATCTATAGATATATCACATATATACACATACATATACATATATACATACAGTTGCTAGTAGAGATTCAGCAATTTGTATTTTACCTACCTGATTCCAACTCCCCATTCCAATCCATAACAGTGAGCGTGGTGACAGCAGATCAGGCACGTCCGTTAGTGAGTCAGAAGAGCCAAGCAAGTGGCATTAGCAGCTTGATGTCATTTTAAGTGGGACCTCTTAAATGGGCCACCCAGCATGAAATCAAAGCGAGTCAGCCTCCTGCTTTGGGTAGGAGATAATTGCCCTCTGAGGTTAAAAAGAAATGATGCTCTGGATATAGTATTGCGCCATTAGGTGTATTATTGGATTTGGGTTGGTGAGAGTGGAGCTTTCCTGGGAAACATCTGTTCGCCGTCAGGGTAGCATGGCAGAAGGGATGGACCACTGGTCTGTTTCAATGTGGCAATTCCTCCAGCAAGAATAGAGGAGCGCTTCAGCCTCCCTAGTCCCGTTTGAATGACAGTGCTGGTGGTGGAATCTAAAAGTCCTTGTTCTGGCTGGTGGGTCCTACTGCAAAGCTCATTTTTCCACTTTTGCTGCTGTCCCAAAGGGTTTTATAATAACTATGCATTCTAAACTTTTTATTGATACTTATGTTTTCGGTTGCTTTTCTCCTAGACTTGTTTTGTTTGTTAGTTTGCTTGTTTTTAATCTGTTTGTTTTTCCAGGAGGATTTTGCTATATTGCCCAGACAGACGAGCATCAAAGTTGGATGGAAGCCTTCTCTTCCAACTTCCTGAGTGCTGGGATTACAGGGACGTACCATCACACTCTGCCCCCTCACAGACCTGTTAGTGTAGTTCTTTTTGTTTTTCTTTTCTTGCTTGAATTCTCTTTGTTTATTCTTGAAGTACTTAGGTTTCTAGCTTTCCTATTTCACCACTCTTCTGTTTTTATGGCTTGTAGAAAACTTGCTAGGTCAGTGTTTCATCGGGCTTTAATATTTGTTTTGACTTCAGTCATTAATAAGCAAAAAATATATAAATATCCTGAAAAAAACCTAGATTCTTATTTGAATTATTTATTTAACTTGAAAAGATGTGAAGAAGTTATTTACTTTAGTACCTTCCATTTGCAGTATAGGATACTAAGATTTGAAAGTTAGTAGCTTGCCTATTATAATTTACTTTCAAATTTTCCCTTCCTTCCTTCTTTCCTTCCTTCCTTCCTTCCTTCCTTCCCTCTTTCCTTCCTTCCTTTCTTCCTTTCTTTCTTTCTTTCTCTTTCTTTCTTTCTTTCTCTTTCTTTCTTTCTTTCTCTCTCTCTTCCTACTTTCCTTCCTTCCTTCCTTCTT
>NW_012267223.1:18958801-19015463 GCF_000151885.1 Dipodomys ordii
TTGGTACTAGGGTTTGAGCTCATGCTCTCACTTGACTTTTTCCCTTAAGGCTGACACTCTACTGCTTTAGCCACGACTGCTCAGATCTCAGCCCCCTGAGTAGCTAAGATTACAGGCATATTTTCAAGTTTTATTTAATGTTTGGTACATAAAAATTATTAATGTCCATAGATTTTTTAAAAAAATTTTGTAGGTCATGGGGCTTGAACTCAGGACCTGGGCGCTGTCTCTGGGCATTTTTTGCTCAAGGCTACCACTATACCACTTTGAACCAGAGCACCACTTCCAGTTTTCTGGTGGTTATCTGGAGGTAAGAGTCTCATAGACTTTCCTGCCTCAGCTGGCTTTGAACTTCAATCCCCAGATCTCAGTCTCCTGAGTAGCTAGGATTATATGTGTGAGCCACCAGCACTCTGCTCAAAAAGAGATTTTTGACAGATATTTTATATGGCCAACCTACTAATCTAAGTGTAGGATCTTTCCTGCCCAAACCCTTGAGCACTTGTATTGTTTCTCTCATCTCTTAAAATTGTTTGACCGGCGAAACTTAATTTCTTAATTTAATTCAATACAATACATTTATTGATATTTTAATGGTCATGTTTATGATTGTTTTGGGAATTGACTACTAAAGAAAGAAATGGAGGTCACCCAATACATTTTGTCTTTATGCTCATCACTGATTTAGCATATCAACATTGACACAGTTGTTCCCTCCATTATCAGAAAGAATTAGTGATATTTCCCATAGTTGTGTTTCCATTGAGAGATTTGTTTCATTCAGCTTAGTCAACAGATGAGGGTCTATAGATGTCCACCTGAGTACAGAATGAAGAATCACTATGCAAAATGACTCCAAAGGGACTGAGACTCTGCTCTCACCTAAGTAGCTTGCTCTTAGTTTGTCTTGGCCAGAATATGACTATCAGCCTTACCTAGACTCCAGGGGCTGGCACCTGTTACTGGGTAGATATGATAAAGGAGAAGATGAAGGATCTTAACCACCAGAATTAACCACCAGAAAACTGGAAGTGGAGCTGTGGCTCAAAGTGGTAAAAGCTCAGGGACAGCACCCAGGCCCTGAGTTCAAGCCCAACAACTGACATAAAAAAAAAGAAGAAGAAGAAGAAAAAAGGGAAGGAGAGAGATAAATTGTAGCTGTGTTTGATTGATAGTTCATCTTAGCATGGTGGCTCCTGCCATGAGAATATTCTTTAGAAGTTCATTTTCAACGATCAAGTGGAATGTCTGTGTCTGTTGCTCTGAATATTCCCCATTTGTTCGCTTGTTATTTGAGGAGCTACTTTATGCCAGACGTGACCAGCTATTGAAAAGGCTGAGTGGAAATGACAAAAATCCCTAGCTGTCGAGAGCTTGCTTTTTACTGGGAAAGCTATAATGTCAGGTCAATACTGTGAAATGAAACAAGAGCTATGACAAGAGATGGAAGGGAACAGAGGTGAAGAATAACTCATCCTGGGGCATTCAAGGAAGAATCATGAAACTTGTGTGACTACAGTTAAATGAGACAGTGTGAAGAAATAAAGTTAAGATGCTGAAAGAAGACATCATAGAGGGTCGTAAGCCAGAGTAAGGTGTCTGGGTTTTATTTTGACTATCATGGGAAGCAACTCATTCATTTTAATCAAGAGACTGACAGCTGGGCTCACTCATGTCATCCTAAACTACATGGGAGGCTGAGACTGGGAGGATTGTGGTACAAGGCCAGCCTCTGTTGAAAGGTTCAGGAGACTCACCTCCACAGAAGGGAGCTGGATCGGGTGACACGTGTCTGTTATGCCAGCAACTACAAGAAGCCGAAAACAGGCCGAGCAAAATCTAGGCATGCACCCAGGCAGAAAGCAAGACTTTGTCTCAAAAAATAACCAGTGGAGAGCCAGCACCGGTGGCTCATATCTGTAATCCTAGCTACTCAGGAGGCTGAGATCTGAGGATTGCGGTTCAAAGCCAGCCCAGGCAGGAAAATCCATGAACCTCTTATCTCCAATTAACCACTAGGAAACCAAAAGTGGCGCTGTATCTCAAGTGGTAGAGTGTTTGCCTTGAGCTGAAGAGCTCAGGGACAGTGCCCAGACCCAGAGTTCAAGCCCCACGACCAACAAAAAATGAACAAACAAACAAATAAATACCCAGTGCATGTCTCAGCAATAGTATACCTACCTAACAAGTGCAAGGCCTGAATTCAAACCCCATTACCACTACAAAGATTGTGTATGGGGGGGGGGGAGGTAAAATTCACATCTCTAAAGAATTTCTCTATCTTAAAACAATTTTTTTCACCCATCCTGGGCTTGAACTCAGAGCCTAGGAGCTGTCCCTGAGTGTTTGTAATCAAGACTAGGGCTCTACCACCTAAGCCACAGCTCTACTACCTGCTTTTTAGTAGTCAATTGGAGATAAGAGTCTCAGGGACTTTCCTGACTAGGTTGGCTTTGAACCATGATCCTTAGATCTCAGTTTCCTGAGTTGCTAGGATTACAGGTGTGATCTACCAGTGTCTGGCTTCTAATTATCTTTATAGCATTGATTTTTAAGGAAGATCAAGAGTAGAAGAGGAGAAAGACCCAAGGGGGATGTGCTGAACTCATACATGAAAATATGAGATATATACTTACATTCATATATATGTATATATGATAAAATCAAGCTGCTCTACTAATAATGGATTATTATTTATATATATATAATTTATGTATCTATCCATAGGGGTATCTAATAAAAAATTTAGTGTCAGGGCAATCATTTTATTTTAAAGTTTGAAATCCTGCTTGTCTGTGAGAGATGATGATGATGACCATGAGCTGGCTTCTTTTCTTTAGAAATTGCAATAATTATTTTTTGTACTTTTATTCTTTTTCTTATCACTATGGAACAGTGGTTCTTCTTGCCATAAAAATGAGCATGCACAAGCAAGCACGCATGCCCATTTGCATATAATTTCGGGGTTTTCATAGATGCCACATTAAGAATCTCGCTGGTAGAGCATCATGTCACAGCTCCCCCCACCCCAGGGATCTAGCATTTATCTTTGCTTCTGAATACTGCACTCCAGAATTTCTATCCTTGCCTGTATCAATCCTTAAATTATATGAGTCCAGACTGTTAATTTATTATCCTCAAGCCTGGAATTCACTCTTGTACATGACAAAAAGTTTCTTTGAGTTTTCTTCTGCTGCCCATCTATCTGTGATCGAACTATCTTGAGGCTTGGAACATACAGTGCCAAGCCCAGACTTTCCCTCTAAGAATGGGAACTCTATTTCTCTCTTTCCTGCAGTATTGCCTGGTGACCAATATTAACATTTATTGATAAAGACCTTCATGGTAGCCCAATAAGAATGAGAAGCAGCATTTTTATAACCCATAATGGGGTTTTAACAGGGATCCCCGCCATCTGGCTCTATGTAGTGTGGATGACATTTGTCCAGATTATACCTCAGGCCTTGGGTTAGAAGTGGGAGGGGAGATCAGGCATTTTCAACTGTTTTTCAGAATTCTCTATAATTTTTGGACTTTTCTGTGTGAAAGAATAGAGCCAGGTGGGCCTGTCTTCTTTAGAAACTCCCCCTGCTTTCTGAGAACATCCAATATGTTTCATGATTGTCTAGTTACAGTTCACCTCATAAAATATTCAACTCTGAAAGATTTGCCCACAGCCTACCATGATAATTTTCTACTTAGAGAACTAGGCCACTTGATTGTTGTTGTTTTTTTCTTTTCTTGCCTATTTTCTTAGGACACTTGCTTCCAAGTATAATTTAAAACTAATTGTTGAGGGCTGGGAAGGTGGCTCAGTGGTAGAGTGCTTGCCTTGCATGCATGAGGCCTTGGGTTCAATTCCTCAGCACCATATAAGCAGAAAAAGCTAGTACTGTGGTTCAAGTGGTAGAGCGCTAGCCTTGAGCTGAAGAGCTGAGGGACAGTGCCCAGGCCCAGAGATCAGGCACCATGACTGGCAAAAAAAAAAAAAAAAAACCTAAAACTAATCACTGAGAATAAAATTCAGGAGACCAGTCCAACCACGGTAGTCAGATGAAAAATTACTTAAAAAAAAAAGTTTAACTTTTATAAGGGCAGTTACCTGCACAAGCAGGAGCAAAGAAGAGATTTGGCTTCACAAGGTGGGTTTTCCCCAGGCTTTTGGCTCATTTTGGCTGTAATGCTCATTCCTATATAGGGGTATGATTCAAAATGATTTAAAGGGGAAAAAATCAACTGTCATTTTATTTCTAACATAATGAACATAATCTCTTCTCTGTTGACTCTTTGCTATTCCACTTTGGTGATTTATCTTTATTTTTCAGTATTCTAGCCCAACATAATCAAAGTTGTCTGTGGTCTCAGTTAATTCCTTTTTTAAAAAATTAACATGATGTGGAAAATGAGCTGTGTAACTTGAGGGCAGGAATTGGAGGGGAAAGCTGGGGGAAAACAGGATGGTATTTCTCCCCCCCAAAAAAATGCACTCATTACTTGAGTTATGAAATGGTAACCCCTCTGATACAACACCTTAATAATAATAACAAAATTATATTTTAAGAAAGGAAACAAAAAATTAACTTGAGATGGAGAGGAATATTCACAAATTCATTTTAAAAGTCAATTTATATATTTTTTGTCAGTCCTAGTTTTGCTTTTAAATCACATATTTAAAAAATCCATAAATCCAGTGATTTAAGCTTTTTCAAAAATATTGAAGTCTTCACTCAGGATTTTTTTTACCAGCCCATCCTATCCCTCCATATAAAAGACAACCCCCTGTATTTGAAATTAGTTTTACTAACTTTATGGGGTATTTCCTGTGTCTGCTTTATAACATGAAATGTGTGAATTATTAGGAAAGACTTTGGCTCATGGTAGATTGATGCTTAGAAGTCAGATAATTTCAGAATCCAGTGGGAACTTTCTGGTTTCCAGTCTTTTATCTCCTCAGAAGACTTTTTCATGAAAGACAGGGATTAGTGATGACTTTCTAATGCAGAGTTAGGCCTTTTTTTTCCCGCTGTTTAAAAATGACACTTTGAACATGTAGCACATAATTGCATTGGACGGTTTGTTGCCAAGCAGCTTGAGTGTGAAGGAATATGGAGTTCAGGGAAGGGACCCAAAAAGAAAACTTAAGAAAAATAGAGTAAGACTGAAAGTGTTTTATGATAATTAGAAGAAAAATTAGATATCAGAACTTCACGGGTCAGCTTCTGTTCACACATTTAGCTTTCACCTTGCAAAGAAAGGGGTGTATCAGGTAATTAGGTCAAATCAATGATTATATATCTTGAATTCAAGTGGAAAGGACTGTAATTGTGATGAAATTTGTCTGAAGGGAACGCATGGGGAATCTTGTCAACGGTCATGAGTTCAAAGGGGAAATTAAGTTCAAGGTTCGGTTCCTGTTCACACAACCCTCTCCCCCCCCCCCTCTCCCCCCCCCCCACTACCAAATAGTGCATAAAAAGAAAGCAAACAACCAATATTTCTATAAACAAGTTATTTTATCTTTCTAGAAGAAGAATCTGTCCCATTTAGTTCCCTTTAGGGAGATAGAATTAAAGCAGTTAAACCTCCTTAATGGGACATTTTCTCCTGATGTGGACAGAAAGAAAATCTCAAGAATTATATTTCTTGCTTATTGGCTTCTTCTGTTGTTGCTGGTCATACATAAGACGCCTTGCAGCACGAAATGAAAATAACTCATCTCCAAGGTATCACATGACTACAAGTCCCCTACTGCCATTTTCTGTCTTGTTTACAGGATAACAGTACAATATTGTAAGTTTAAGATTGGAAGCGATGAGGGGGACCACTACGAAAGTCGTGAGGAGGGTTCAATCTCTCTTTCTTCCTTGAATTCAATTTCCCCTTAAACTTGACAAAGTGGAACCAAAATCCACCCTTGTCTTGGTCATTCTTCTGAAACAAAGGGTCTATTCTCTCTTTTAATGCTTGTAGAACGTCCATTAAGGTTGACCGTAGGCTCTTGCATAGGATGAAAAAAGAAAAAGCCCCTCAAACCTTTTCTTTTCCCCTGGTATAATTTTTAAAGGACAAACAATAAGAACATAGTTTCACATAGTGGTAAAGAAATCCTGGCTGAAACACAGCCTTTGAGATCCATTGGCCTTTGAACATTCTAGAGTCGTTGTGTGATCCCAGTACTTTGTATTCTATCAATATTGTTCTAGCAAGAAGTTTTAAGAAAGAGAAATGTGTGTAAGAAAAAAGAAATCACATCGTTGCTTAAAGCAAATTGAGAATGTTCTTGCAGATACATCTCAATTTTTAAAAAAACACACAAGCACACAAACCCAAGCTGTGTGTGTCTTCCTTTTTTAATAGAAATAAGCTCTTGCCATAAAAACAGTTCAAGAAGGCATTTGATGAAACTCTAGTGGTATTTTTGCTCATAAATTTCCTTGTATTTATTATGTCTAGTGCTTGGATGAGCTTATTATCCTTGAGTTTCTTCTTGAGCAACACTTTACATGTCAAAATGTATGTGGTTTCAGTCTGTAAACACTCAAGTACTCTCTGAATTTTAACAACAGCCCCCCAAAACCTCTCCGACACATATCATGATTGACAAATTATTTTTAAATAAACAGTCCTGTGACAGGAGAAAATTCTGCAAGCAGGTGCTTGGCATAACTGAATGGGTTGGGGAAGGAGGGATAAAGGGCTGGAGCAGTTCATACTTTGGTTAAACTCTTGCACCTAAAATGTTCTACCTTGAAAGAAAAAAAAATTCAGAAGTTCAAGGAACAACATGGCCATGATATTAATGACCTTTGGTGGGGAAGGGGGGGGAGATACATAGAGTTCAGAGTTCATTTTCTATTTACAACTAGCCTACCACCTCTTCCCCTTCCCTTCCCCCTCCCTCCTTAAACAAAAAGGCAATTATTTAGGACATTGTGACATTCGGCCTGGAGAATTTTTATGGTCCCCCCCCCTCAAAAGAGAGAGGGGGGAGGGCTGGAAAATACAACAGTTATTAGTATTTGATAGAAATAGAGGTGGCCTGTGTAGAAGAGAGGAGAGGGTATCTTCCCCGGGGCAGTTCAAAGTTCATTCTTTGTTCACCTAGAATGAAAAGTGTTCAGTTATCAGGTATTTAAACCCAAATCAGCGGCCGCCCGTCGGTGGGCCGGCGGTGCTGCGCGGCGTGGGTTGCAGGGAGTCGCGCTGACACTCGATTTGTACTGGAGACGGGAACAGATGGGGCTGCATTGTGAGCCCCGCCTGTATGCAAATGTGAACGGAGTTTCACCCGGTGCCGGGCTCTGACCTGACCGTGCTCGCGCATTTACTCAGCCAGCCTCAGCCTGGGGGGGCGGCCGAGGGGGGATAAAAAATGGCAATCGGATAGTACCAGCGGCAGGTCAAGTTTACCATCCGTCTTTCCGGGGGACCGAGATGGCAACACAGTTATTTAGTTTCAGTGTTGATGTGCGTTGCAATAAACGCCATCATTTCACCTGTTTATGAACCCAGCCTCGTATGAGCGCTCTCTCTCTCTCTCTCTCTCTCTCTCTGTTACTCCCCTCCCCCGTGAAATCAAACAAAGCTAAGCAACCAACTCTCTTATTTCCAGCAAAACGGGGGAGGGGGATTATAGACTTAAAAGTGGGGGGGGCTGGGAAAGCTGTATAAATCAACATGGTTTTTCCCCCCTCCAGCCCTTTTTATTTTTTCTTCCATTGAATTCATTAATTTCTTATTTGGAGGAAACGAAATACATCTTCACACCCCACACTCCCCACTCCCCCCTCCTCTCCACTCCAGGCCCCAACTGCTTTTTTTTTGGTGGGGGGGGGGGTTTCAAATGAAGAAATATGATCGTGCATGTCAAAATAAAGCAACCAGCATTTTAGATGTCGATTAAACGGTACTGCAATGCATAGTCTCTAATAAATCTTACAATTAAACATGCAGGCCGTCATTAAAGCGAAAATATGAACAGCTGTAATCATACACATTGTGTTGACAGAGAAAAATTTGGCTCCTTTTGTCATTTTTCACATTGGGAAAGAAGGAGAGATGGATTGGAATGGTGGCCGGTCGTGGGCTTTTTCTTTTCGCAGGCAGACGGACAGCAAGCCAGGGTTTCTGACTGGAGGGTCTAACAGCAGTGATTTGCCTCAATTTTCTCCTCTCATGAAAGTAAATTTCTCTTGGGAAACATAGAAGCCTTTGGCGAGAAAACCCATAGGACAGACACCCCAAACTGTAACACATAACGAATTGATGCATTTCCTCAGTACATCTGTTCTTGAAGGGGTTCTGTTAACTGATGTCTGGAACTCACAGAAAAGAAAGGGTCACTAAGAATATAGTGAACGTTGATGTATACAGCAAAAGCTGCTTTGGTAAAAGAAAAAGAAAAATTTTAATACAAATTAAAAAAAGATATCACATATGTTTTGCCAGAACAGAAAGAGGGTTTATCTGAGGGTGGGACTGTGTATTGTTATTGACAGCGTCTCATTATGTAACCCAGGCTGGCATTGGAACTCACTGTGTAGCTGGACTTGAACTCATGATCCTCCTCCTGATTGCTGGCATCCTTGCAAGAAGATCTCATCAGTTTTGATCGGAAATAAAGTTATTTGAAGCTGTGTGTGTACAAATGTAGGCAAAACCAAGGCAGACTTCCTTCAAAAAAACCAAAACTCTTTTTTTGAGGATTCAGTTGTCTCTGCCTAAAGACTTTTCTCCACCTCCCCTGGCATGTCTTACTCCAACGTACAAGGCCAACTTATCAGAACAGCCATTCCAAGCAGTTCTTGAGAGTTAGGCCTGAAATAATTCCAAATAGAAATAAATGGCTAGAACAGTGATATCGTTTGTCTACGAGGCACCTGGTAGTAGGTGACAGAGATAATAAAGACTAAAGAGTTGCATGGCAGTAGAGCAGGTATTAAAAAATGTCATACTCCTCTCCTTGGTTACTGAACATTGATTTGATTATCTTGCCTGGTCTCTGAATATGTATTTCCAAATAGATGGCAAGCTTTAGGAGACTCTACATGTGCAGATACACACACACATACACACACATACTGACACATATGTATACATTTATATGTATAGAGATCCTTCCTTATACAAACAAGGAGTTATGTTTGAATGCAGGATTTCATGTCCACATAAACCTCAGCTTGTGGTTGAATTATTAGAGGCCACTTGAAGTTAAGGGTATCATTTATACCCTTATTAAATTTACTCAAGAATTGTCAAGGCAGTGCTTACCAGAGAACTCAAAATGTTTATTTACTTTAGAAGCAGGAAATTCATATGTTTTATGTTAACTAGAGGCTTAACAAAGTTACATTTGGGCATAAGTAAGATTCCGAACACCTTTTTTTTTTTTGACAGAGTAATCAAAGGAAAAGGAAAATGTTTATAATATGAATATCACAACTAAGTTATTATAAACCATGTTTATAGCTGTTTGCTTTAGTAAGGTCATAATTTCCCAAAGAATTGTTTCAAATGAGGATGAGAGTTGGAAATCAGTAGTTTCTTTTCGAAATGTCATAATGAATCCATACCATGAATCAGGAAGAAAATGTTACCTATTTTAAATTTTTGTGGAAGAAAATTCCCAGACACTATCAATTACTTTGATGATAACTCTTAAGCATCTAGAAATTGATATTCTTTGGATCTTTATGCAATACATGAAAGTTCATTTTGATTGTCACAGAGTACTTGTAAACCAGGAGGTCTTAAGCCTCAATAATTATTTTTTCATTTAAAAACTTTGTAGTCACAATTAGATTTCTCTGGCTCTTGTTGTGTACCAAAGACTCTTAAAAGATCCCATGAGGATTTTTGTTTAATTTCCATTGTACAGATGAGGAAAATAAAACTTTGCCAAATAGTTTCTCCCCAGAGTGCCCCCCCAACCACCCCAGGAAAAAGTAAAATGAGAGAAAGTGGGACTTAGAATTTTAGAAAGAACTTCCATGTAATAGGATATATGATTTGTCTTTCAATACCTGGTTTGTCTGGAGAAAATTAGGATGTATGCTGTAAAAATGACACATTTGAAATATGCAAGCTATTTGACTAACTGTGAGAAGGAAGCATGTAACATTTCTGCTCCTTTGAAACTTTTTACAGATTTAGCGACCACTGCTTTTTCTCTGTGGCTTGATGTAGAACTTCTAAAAAAAGTCCTCCTAGAAAGGGGGTGTCAGGCCCCCCGTGTAAGGACCATTCTGAGCATCAGCAAGTTGTATGCTTTGCTTACATTTGGCTGTATCCAGTCTATCACTCTTCTGATTGGCCAGTACCTTTGGAAGGATGGGTAAAGAGAAATTGGGCAGAACGAAAAGACCTTTTTCTTTCTCTTCTTATAAAATGGCAATTTTGCCTCGTGTGTCAGAATACCAAGGCCTGGATGGTGTGATCCATGTAATTCGCAACAAAAATAATGGCATGGAAAGGTCATAATTAGCCTCTGAATCTCCGTCTGGTTAAACACTCTGCAAAGGTGTACGTGGGGTTGGTTCAGGAGAAGGGGTGGGGGGAGCCACCTTGTGGCCAGCAGACGCCCCGGCAGCCTCCACAGGCCTCCACAAGAGGAGAGGAGGCTCAGCAAAGCAGAGGTGACTCAGAAATATCCATCACTAAATATGTGTGGAAAGTGGTAAGGGATATAAATAGAATCTATAACTACAATAACACGGAGTCTGTCGTTGTAAATATACATTATTCCTCTCTACTATGACACCGAGTAGATTGAGAACTGAGAAATTATAAAGACCTCCCCCCCCACCAACTAAAAAGAAAAAAAAATTGGAAGAATGAAAACATTTAAGTTAAAGTTATGTTCATTTTGTAATTCAATAAAGAAATCCCAGAGACATATTTTTAAATTTAATGTTGTTTTCCAAAGCACAGGAAAAAAAAAAGCCCCACAGACATCTGTTTGCATACATTGTATGTCAGGCAACATCAGATCTGAATGGAATTTATCTAAATTTTATATGCATGGCTTGATGTAAATTGAAATAAATTGTACAGCATACTCTGCATGGACATATTGGTTTTTCCATCCCTGCTTGAACTTTTAACCCCAGGGCCTGGGCCAGTCGCACGTTGACCTGTCTGACCTCTGCTGGTACATTCAAGGGTGGAAGGCTGACCTTGCAACCATAGCAACCATAAAGTAAGGCCCACGACTCCTCTCTCCCTTTCTCTCCCTTTTCTCCACACTCCCAACAAAACAAAACAAAACAAAACAAATTAGTATATTCTCGCACAAGTCAGTGTAATCTTGGAATTTTTTTTTTGCCAAAATGCATTTTTTGCCCCTAACCCAAGCTCTAAGCAAAGCTTTCTTCAGCTCGCCTGTCAGATGTTAATGAAAGTTTGAAATAAAAGCCTTTATAAAAGTTAATGGAAAAGACCCCTTCCTGGGACACATTCACTTTGCCTGTCTACCAGTATAATAAAATATGTTCCACAATACTCATCTATTAGGTAATGTTGCCAAAGGTATGTTCTACATGCAGATGGAAATTATACGTGTGTGGGATTTCCCACACAATCTTTTCTAGGGAATTTTAAATAAAAAAAACTTAAATAACTGTTTGCCATGGCTCACAATATCCGTATTAGAACTAACATTTGACAATGTCATAGGGCTAATATATCTGATAGGATCAGGATGGAGTTGATCTCTCAATCTCTCAATTATAGTTTGTTGTCTCCATTTTCAATGAATATACTTTTATACTTTGGGGTGGGGTTTTTTTGGTGCTGGTTTGGGGGCTTGAACTTAGAGCCTGGGCTCTGTTCCTGAGCTATTTTTGCTCCAACTTCTACTACTTGAGCCACACTCTACTTCTGGATTTTTGGAGATAAGAGTCTCATGGACTTTTCTCTCTAGTTGGCTTTGAACTAAGACCCTCAGATCTTAGCCCCCTGAGTAGCTAGGATTATACACATGAGTCTCAGGTACCTGGCAACTTTTATCCTTTTGTGATATTTTTTTGTTAGTTTGTTTTGGTGCTTGTCCTGAGCTTTTTTGCTCAAGGCTAGCACTCTACCACTTAAGCCACAGCTCTACTTCTGGCTTTTTGCTGGTTAATTGGACAGAAGAGTCTCACAGATTTCCCTCCCAGGTCTGGCTTTGGACCATGATCCTCAGATCTTGGCCTCCTGAGTAGCTAGGATTACAGGCATGAGCCACTGGTACCTGGTTACTAGTTTGTATTAGTTGTACAAAGTAATAGGTTAGGACATTTCCATATATGCACATAATATACTCTGACCACATTCCTTCCATCATTTCCTTTCTCATCTCTTTTCCCCTTCCCTTTCATCTTTCAATCTTCCTAACAATCCCCTTTTAACTTTAATATCCTCCCCCCTTCCCAATTCTACACATTGATTTATTTTCTTTTTTCTTTTTGCCAGTCCTGGGGCTTGAACTAAGGGACTAGGAACTGTCCCTGAGCTTCTTTTGCTCAAGGCTAGCACTCTACCACTTGAGCCACAGCACCACTTCTGGTTTTTTCTGTTTATGTGGTACTGAGGAATCCATCCCAAGGCTTCATGAATGCTAGGCAAGCACTCTACCACTGAGCTACTTTCCCAGCCCTACATCTTGATTTTTAAATCCATGTACAAGCAAATTATCCTTTTTGCAATCTTGGTGGAAGTCCCAAAGTGCCAAAGTTATTCATTTCTCTTTTTCCACTTACTCATTTCTGTTCACAGGATATATTTGTGTCTATTTATTAATGCAAGAAGCATTTGATAAAGCCCGCTATGTGCTAGATACTGCTGTGTAACAAGAACGCAATGTAACGAGAACCAGAAGGGAAAATATGTGACTGCTTTTAAGGAATTACAGTCTTATGATTAGATTGGACAATTACTTAGAGGAAAAGTAGAGAACGATTAGGCAGCAGTGAAAAATGTATAATTGTTTAAAATTGCATGCGCACGACAAGAATCATGACACTAGAGAGTAACCTATTGGGAGTGGATTGAATGATGAAAGACCTCTTAGGAACAAAGCATTGTGAAAGGTGTCTGACCGGGCCAGCAAGCGGACATAACAGGGAATAAGGAAGACCTGGCAGGTTGGAAGCATGGCTCAGTTCGTAGAGTGTTAGCCAGTGAGTAAAAGTGACAGGTACTGAGTTCAAGTCCCAATCTTGGACCTAAAAAAAAAAAGGAAGACAGGGAGAGTGTTGGTCATGTGTAAAGGTTAGTAAGAGAAACGAGGGAGCAGACCACGTTATAGTGCAAAGAGCAAATGTCCTGAGTAGCCCAGAAACCAAGTTTTTTAGGTTCTAGGTCTATATGTAGGCCCCAGTTATTTGTTTCTGAAGGTTTTCTGTAGTAAATTAAAAGAAACAAACAAACAAAAGGGCAGGTGCCTGAAATCTGAGGAATGCAGTTCAGAGGCAGCTCAGGGAGAAAAGTCAAGGAAACTCTCCAATAAATCAGCAAAAAGCTGGAAGTATAGGTGTGGCTCAAGTGGTAGAACACCAGCTTTGAGCAAAAGAGGCTCAAGAGAGACTATGAGGTACTGAGTTAAAGCCCAGTACTGGTGTGTGTGCACACACACACCAGTATATGCACACACACACATACATGCACACACACACACATACATGCACACACACATATACAAAGACTTCTCGAATTGTAAGAACTTCTGGTACCTTTTCTATTTTTTAAACAGAATGAATAAAACCTTAGTCTCTAGTAGTTAGACACAGAAAACCTTGAAAACTTTAACGTTTCACAAATTGTCTGGGCAAGTTCATTTAATTCTCCCAGCAACCTGATCAGGTAAATCGTGTTATTACCCTGAGTTTGTAGATCAGGAAACTGAGGCATTCTCTTTTTCCAGCATCATGCCCATATTGTTTAGCTTTAGACTTTATGTGCCTCCTATACCAAGGGGCAATGTACTTTTTAACTAAAGGGCCAGTAGTGTTTCATTCTTTATGGTCTGTGCACTTCTCAAAAGTAGTGACTGTGCAATTAGGCCACACCACTATAATGCAAAAACTGTCTTATACAATATAGGCAATACCTGTGGCTCTCTTCCATTAAAACCTCTTAGCAGTGGGAGTGAGGGGGGATGAGAGGGAAAAACTGGGAGGAAACAAGGGAAGAGGTGAGTGAGAGAGCCAATAACAAACCTCAGCATTTTCACTGTAGCTCTGAAACTCACAGTCATTCCAGAGTTTGTTTCTGTTTCCATATTGTCTGGTAAAGTGATGTCATATGAGCAATATATAGTCTAAGCAGTCTTTCATGCCTATAATCTTAGATATTCTGGAGGCTGATTAGTAAAGATTGAAATTTGAGGCGAGCACTGCCAAAAGTTAAAGTGATTCCACCTCAACCAGTAAAAAGCTGGGCATAGTGGTTGAAGCTTGTGATCCCAGCTTCATGGGGAGAGGGGAGGTGATACATAGGAAGATCAAAGTTCAGGCCAGCTTGCATAAATGGGATACCTTATTTTTTAAAATTAACTAAAAGAAAAAGGGCTAGGGCATTGCTCAAGTGGTAGAGCACCTGCCTAACTAATAAATGACCCTAAGTTCAAACCCCAGCACTGCAAAAAAAAAAAAAAAACCACAAAGAAGAAAAACAAAATAACATCTGTCACATGTCATGATATCCTTGATAATATCACCCATTACAACCTTAACATTCAAACTCCAGAATAGCTTATTGTGCTAGGTGCCTTATGGCTTCCCAAACGTTGACAATTTGTTTCATAGATAGCCAGAAAATACCACCTTCTTACCTAACAGCCTCCTAGGTGGCCTCGGTCTGATCAATTCAGAGAACTGTAATCTCACTCTTAGAAATAACCACTGGAATTAAATTTTAGAAGATATTTTTCCCCCAAGCCTATGTCATTTATAGACTTCTTTTTTCCCCCAGAAAGCTAATATTAGTGCAAATAGAGGTTTTTTTTTCTTCACCTAATATGGTTTTATAGCTACAAAACCATAAGAGCATGAAGGAAAGCAATCACTTAAAAGTATGACTCCTGTATGTCTTCTCTATGTAGTTTCTGGGTTTTTTTACTCAGCAACTTTAGTCAAAAAGCTGCAGTGAGACCAGGAGAATAAAAGGCTCAGTGAGAATAAAGCATTCATCTATTTATATTCTCAAGATTCCAGAGTATTATTTGATCAATTCCACAAGTGTTATGGTAAAAGAGTCTATACAGATTAGTGAAAGGGGCTGAGATGAGCCGTGATTTCGTAAGAATGTCTATCTAGGAAGAGAAACTTTAACAGAAGCAACCAATGCCCTAGCAAGGAGGCCTTCATCCCTTCAAGGAGGCCTAGTAGCACTACAGAACACAGGTGCCAGACTGCCTGCCTATCACAGCCCAATCAAAAGACAATCTTGCTGGGCACCAGTGGCTCATGACTATAATCCTTGCTCCTCAGGAGGCTGAGATCTAAGGATCCTGGTTCAGAGTTAGCCCAGGCAAGAAAGTCTGTGAGACTCCATTCCCTCCCACCCCCCACCCACCCAGTCCTGGGGCTTGAACTCTGGTCCTGGGCACTGTCCCTGACATCCTTTTGCTAAAGCCAGAGCTCCATTTCTGGCTTTTTGGTAGCCTAGACTGGCTTCAAACATGATCCTCAGATCTTAGCCTCCTGAGTAGCTAGGATTACAGGTGTGAGTTCAAAGCCAGGCTGGGCAGGAAAATCCATGAGACTCTTATCTCTAATTAACCACCAGAAAACTGGAAGTGGAGCTGTGGCTCAAAGTGATAGAGCACTAACCTTGAGCAAAACCACTCAGGAACAGGACCTGGGCCCCAAGTTCAAGCCCCATGACTGAAAACAAAACAAAATAAGAGTTGGGGATTTAGCTCAGTGGAAGAGCACTTGCCTGGTAAATGCAAGGCCCTGGTGAATGCAAGGTTCTCAGTTCTGAAAACAAAAGAAAACAAAAACCAATGGTTAAATTTCTTCAAATCACTGCCAAGCTTATATTAGTCTTTGTTTACAAATCTCTATGGCACACTTGAGTCTAACTCATTGACAACGTCGCAAAATACCCTTTTCTAGTTAAATATGCCTAGATTCTTGTTGACAACAAATAGTGATGGACAGGATGGATTTTTAGCTCAGCATTAGAATACCAAAACTCATGGATTCTTTGAATTTGGGGGTGGTGAAACCCATTCTAAAAATATGTTTAACCCAAGCCACAAGTAAATAACGGCGACAAGCCAGTGCTCCTGGCTTCCTTGAGCATTTGAGATTGCTGGCAATGAAGTGGGCAGCCAGCATAGGGCAGGGAGTTGCCCGGGGGTCACGCCAGCATGCGCACAGGTGGGAGAGGTTGAATGGACCTCGGGCTGCTCCTCATTGAGATTCTCTCAGTAAAATGGAGGATCTTGTGAGAGATGGGAGAAAGGAGCTCCACTTCCTCTTAGTGAGATTCCACAGCCATGTAAGAAAAAAAATGTCCCCACATCTCATTGATTATTCTTAAGCATTTGGATTTGAAGGAAGAGTATGTGTGCTTCTATCCTCTGCAGAAAAGAAGCAGATTTATTAAAGTTGTCATATCACTACATTTGTAGTTACTGGCTCCGTTCCTGGATTTAGTTTGCGTATCTGTCATGGCTTGGCCACCTGTAGAACTTTTCTGGGAAAAAGCTCAAGAAAGATAGTTGATCGAATAGTGTAATATGACAATGTGGTTTATGTTTGGGTCAGCAGGAAGCTCGCTTGGTGAGTTTGGCAGTCAATGGGTCTCAGATTTTTCATTTTGTGTATGTATGTGTGTGTGTGAGAGAGCTGTTGATCGTTATCATTGATTATTATAATGTATATTTCGTGTTGGCTGTTTATTGTTGATTTTCTATCATTTTGTGCACAGAATTAAAGGAACAGTCTTGACATATTTTCTGGTAACAGGAATTTTAAATGATTTTGTTGTTTACAACAAAGGATGAAGTATCTTTTTTTTTTTTTCCTGGTCCTGGGGCTTAAATTCAGGGAGTAGGCATTGACCTTGAACTCTTTTGGCTCAAGGCTCGTGCTCTACCACTTGAGCTATGGCACCACTTCTGGCTTTTTCTGAGTACTTTATTGGAGATAAGAGTCTCACAGCCTTTCCTGCGTGGGCTGGCTTCAAACCATGATCTCCAGACCTCAGCCTCCAGAGTAGCTAGGATTACAGTATTGAGCCACTGGTGCCCAGCTTTAAGTATCTCTGGTTTGTGTGTGTGTGTGTGTGTGTGTGTGTGTGTGTGTGTGTGTGTGTTGGTCTTGGAACTTGAACTCAAGGCCTGTATGCTGTCTCTGAGCTTCTTTTGCTCAAGGCTAGTGCTCTACCACTTGAGCCACAGCTCCAGTTCCATACAACTAAGAATGAGAGGTTTGCTGAGGCTATAATCCCATTAAAGAAAGCTCTCCACCCTGATGCCAACTGTGGCTCCTGGAATGCTGGCAGAAAATCAGTAATCATAAGACCCAGATTCCATTCAGATACTCATAAAACCTCTACCATGTGCAAAGCGTGATGCTAGCTGTTAAGGAGATATAAAGGTTAGTAATTTACCATCCTTCTGTCATACTTATACATTATTGGTTGTGACATTATGGGGAGGGACAGTGGGAATAGAGAAGAGACAAAGTGAAGTCTTTACTAAAGCAGTTTTTGATAACTTAGTTAATCACAAGAGCCTGAATTCAGTGATCTAGGAGAAGGTGGGTAATGAGAAACTGCAGGGTGTGATCACTTGTAACCTAAACTTGGTAAAAAATAAAAATAAAAAGGGGGAGGAGGAAGTAATATGAAACTTTTTGTGGGGTGAGGGGTTGTTTTTGTTTTGCTTTAGGAAAAGATAGACCAGTGCAGGTTTTCCAGCCATTGAAAAAGAACCAGTCTAAAAAGAGAAGATAATGAGATGACATGAGAGCTTGTCAAACATAGAAATGGGTCTGTTAAGATTCAAAGGCCAATCCTGGCTGATAGGGTATCACTCCTTCTTATGGAAAAGAGGAAAGAACAGAAGAGAAGAGAGGAAAGAACAGAAGAGAAGCGAGGCGCCAGTGGCTCACACCTATAATCCTAGCTACTCAGGAGGCTGATACCTGAGGATCCCAGTTTGAAGCCAACCTGGGCAGGAAAGTCCTTGAGACTCTTATCCCCAATTAACCAGCAAAAGGCCAGAAATGGAAATGTAGCTCAAGTGGTAGAGCAAGAGAGAGAGAGAGAGAGAGAGAGAGAGATAATAATAAGTGAAAGCTCTCGCTCTCTTTCTCTCTCTCTCTCACACACACACAGAAGGGAGGGACAGATACAGATACACTTTTTAACTGAAGGGAAGAGGGAGCAAAGGCATGTGCTAAGAATGAGGAACATGAAATCACACAGACCCAGGGCTTATGGGGACAGAGAGTGGATGTTTAGGGCACCCATTGAAGCAATGTGACAGGGTTAAGAAAAGACTTCACCTGCTAAGCACCACTGGCAACTGTCTCAATCTGTGCAACAAACATTAAACTTTCCGTGGAGACTCCATGAAGGAACGAATGCTAAAAGATCCTAGTCTACTTCATTCTGAGGCTTAACCCCCATTCCTCTCTAGGTATAATGTGAGGTATGGCCTCTGGTCCCTGGAAAATCACTCCACGATGACATGATTCGTGGTCTCGAATCTTCCCGGTTGACATCAGGACCCAATCCTGAAGAAGTACCACATTTACAATCAGAGTAGTCATTTCTGCCTTATAAACAGAGCGTATGCATCAACTGTTCTCTCGATTCGTGATGCCCACGGCTCCCTTCCTGCCCCAAAGCTCTCGGATCATTCTGCCATGTCAAGGTGGACTCTCAGAATGGACACTTCATCTTTGCTTCTGTCCTCTCGTATTTGCCTTGGGTGCCTGCCTCCTTCCTGACTCTCCTCCTCATCCTGCATCACAAGCTTTCCTGACGATGACACATTCTTCTCGGCATGACCTGGAAAGAACAGATCTGGCGAAGCCATAACCTCTAGAGTACCCAGGGGAGATTAGAGGCTGGAAACACTCACGGTAGAGAAGCATTGTCCCCATCCACTGCAGATTTCTGTTCTCAGAGTATTATTTTTTAAAAACAAGCTTTGATACCAAAGTTCTCTTTTGGAAGCTACCTTTCAAGTTACCTCCTGCATTTTCAAGTTATACTCTCAACTCCAAACTTGTGAGTTTCATATTGCCCAAGCCCAGCCCCGTGCCTTCCCCTCAGAATACCTTTCCCATCCTCTTCATCCATCCAGAGATGGATCCTCCCATGCTTTGCAAGGGCCTGAGCAAACTCCATCTTCTCTGAGTGGTGTCCTCTTTGTTGCTGGTTAGACTCAATCCTGCCTCATCTTGCGTTTTACTTGATCAATCTCCCCATCATAGCCAGGCTCACTATGTATCTCACGTTGTAATACCTTCACTGGCTTCTCCCATGGATTAGGGGCTACTCGAGAACAGGCCCGTGGCTCTTGATTCTGCTTCTCTCACAAGTTTTAGCACATGTTGGATATTCAACAGATGTTGGCCAGGTGGACCCCAAATTGTGGCCATTGTGTGATCCAGCCTTTCAAGTTATATGTACTCATCTGTCCTACACAAAAGAACCTTCGAAAAACCTTGAGCTAATCGCAGTCTCTTGTTCTGCAGTGTGACTCAAAGTGTGGCCCAGCGGCGGCCTCTCCCCTTCTTTCCCCTGCCATGATGTCTGGAGGGTTCCTGCCTTTAGATACCTCTGAAGGTGGAAAACACTAGATCAAATGGATCCAAGATGGATGTTTATTTCCTTCCACGGTATAATTTAGGAGTACAACAGCAAATGCTGGGCAGTACACTGACACCACAAAGACAAACAAAAGTGACAGAACTTTAGCAACGGGAAGGGAGGGGGGGAGAGGAGGAGCAGCCAGCCAGGGCCTGCTCCATCCCCCCTACTACAAGAGCAAGAGGCAGGAAAACCAAATCCATAGAAGCTTTGATATCCCTGTGACTCCTGAAATATGGTTGATGTTGAAATGTCAACAGTCTGCGATCGCCCACGTGAAATGAAAGCGCTCACAGTTCTATGATGCTTTTCATCCGGAAGATTCCAAGGTGTTTTGTGAATTATAAAGATGAACATTCCTTATAAGGCAATATCCCTGATTTTTGCCATACGTACAATCTAGTCGCTGATGGCCAAAATCTCCCCCTCCCCGCTGCCAGACCACTTACTATGAAACATTTTTATCAGGTCAATTTATTTTTTTTGCCTTTACAAAAACCCACTCTATTGAAATGTCTACAATTGACACGATTTGTCTTCTAACATATGCTGCCCCCTCCTCCCCGCGCCCCCTCCCCCCACCAGCGTGGAAAGTGAATTCAATTAGATTGAAGACAAAGAGTAATTGCATTGGAAAATAGAAAAAATATCTCATCCCATAGTGATTAAGCTCTTTACCTTATAAAGGGAGTTTAACTCTTTCAGGACAACAGGATCCCAGGCAATAAATGAACGTGGAGATTTGCTAAATCAAAGTAGAGGGACTTGAAGCTAATTTCTCAGTTAATTTCCCAGCTCTTTGCCCTGAGTGTACTCAATTATAGCATGTGTCAGAAACAGAAAAATAAAAACTAAGACAATTAGGAGCCCTAAAAAATCTTCCTTTTTACATATCTTCTTTTATAGTACGTTAGCTCCAAGTATTAAACTCTCCAATTCCTGAAATTAAATTTAATCATTTACTTTTCTAGAACTATGTCTTGTTTTTGATATCTTAATGTGAGCACACCCCTTCCACATATTCCATCAGAATGGATCCTAAAAAAGCCTGAGTTTTTTTTCTACATTTTTTATTGTTGGTGGTGGTGGTCATGGGGCTACAGCCTAGGAGCTGTCCCTGAGCTCTTTTATGCTCAAGGCTAGCACTCTACCACTTCAAGCCACAGCTCTACTTCTGGGTTTCTGGTGGTTAATTGGAGATACCAGTCTCAGGGACTTTCTTGCCTAGGCTGGCTTCGAACTGGGATCCTCAAATCTCAGCCTCCCGAGTAGTTAGTATTACAGGCATGAGCTCCCAGTACCCAGCTTGCCCACAATTTTGACTAGTTGTTAATTGATGGTCATTCTGATTTCTGTAGAGAGATGATAAAGTACCCTAAAGTGATAGGTGTTTTTTTTTTCTTTCTTGAGTAATGGGAGTTGAATTCAAGGTTTCACACTTGTTAGCTAGATATTCTACTGGTAACAGGTTCTTTATCGAAAACATCCTAGACCTTTAGGTGACCAATAGCTAGGAATGACATTCGGGATTCTAATTTCTAATAAATAGTTAAGGAGAAGAGATTGTATTGACTCCAGGGGAAATTTAAAAGATAAACATTGGAACATCATGAAAGAATCTGGCATAAAAAGGCTGGAGTTATAAAGCATTTGCTTAGCATTCCTAGGGCCTGCTTTGGTGTCTAGCAACACACACACACAAATCTAGAATAAAGAAACATGGCACATATGTAAGTACAGCTGCAGTGATCTCTGTAGGGATGGCTACCCAAAGTTAGAACACAACTAACAGAAAACATCTCTCTGAGCCTAGTATGGCAGCACATGCCTTTAATCAAAGCAGTTGGGAGGAAATGCAGGAGAACTTTGTGTTCAAGGCCAGCCTTGGCCTCATGCTTGAACTAAGAATTCCTCCTTGGGCCTTTTCCCATGGGTTATCCATGTGTTTTATGCCTATTATTGAAGGAGGACAGTCAGATTTCCAAAGCTGTCCCTTAGTTAAACTATCCGTGGTAATTGTGGAGTTCTATAATAGGTCCAACCCTAAGTAGTCATGTTGGGTTTCTTTAACAACCAATAAAATGTATGTTTTTTGTGTCCCATTTACAAAATATCTAGCAAGACAAGGCTTTGACTTGGTTTTGACTTGATTTCCTTATCGCAGCATGGATTTTTCCCTTCTCTCTTTCAGTGGTACCCAAATCATTTTTGATCACTAATGAGACCCGTGGGGGGGGGGCGGGTAGTTGGCTAGGGTTTGAACTAGGCAAGCACTCTAACATTTGAGCAACATACCCAGCCCTTTTTGCTTTATTTCATTTTCAGATAGGGTCGCACATATTTTTGCCCAGGACCAGCCTCCTACCGCTACCTCCCTACCTGAAATTATAGGCATGCACTATTACTCCTGGTTGAGATCCTCTTTTTCTTTATTTGATTGTTCTAATGGGGTGGTAGGTCTGATTTTTGTTGTTGCTGCTGTCTGTTTTTCTGGGACTTTGTTCTTGTTTTACTTTTGAGACAGGGTCTCGCTATGTGGTCTAGGCTGGTTATGAACTTGTGATCCTCCTGCTTCAGCCTCCTGAATGTTGGTGGCAGGTGTGAATGAATGCAGCTTCCTGAATGATTATTGCCTCATACACTGCTCATACATAGAGCCTATGCTCATAGATCTTATTTCAAAAGGTAAACCACGGGAATAAAAAAATCAAATACTTGTGCTGGAAGTTTTGCAGTATCTCACCATATGAACTCATTTTTTGTACTGTTCCCAACTAGGGCACAATAATGTCCATAACTATTTATGAGGTCCTTTGTATTATTCTTTAAGATATATATATATATACATACATATGTGTACTTTTACTCATATCTGTTGTACATAGGCAGATTTATTTACTTTCATATACTTAGCATGTACTTATACGTAGTTAGCAAAAATCTGTGTCATAATAAATACTTTAAAGTCATTTTACCTGTTAGCCAGGGATTTATAGAGCCTGATTTGTAGACTTAGAGTAAGAGAAAGACTAACAGAAAAGTATCATCTATCTGAGATATGGAATCAAGTAAATTGGCATCTTAAATGAAGTTTTTAGTCAATCAACCAAAGTGAGGTCATCCCAAAAGTCGTAACTATAATACAGTAACATTGTGGTATTTTTTTTTAATTCTGGGAACACATGAGTTGGGAGAATTAATGGCTCTTCTCTTTCAGTGGAGAGCTGTTCCTTTAGGTTTGGTGAAGGTCATTTTGAGGACACTGGAGGGGAGATTCCAGTTCAGCTCTTTCTAGCACAAGGCCTGCAAGGAAAAAAAAAAAAAAGTGGCTTGAATTTTTGAAGCCGTTGCACTTTTTTTTTTTCTTTTCCCATGAAAGCTGATAAAATATAGGCAACGGATTGCCCGTATTCGGAATGTTTTACAATAATGTTTGGGGGCTTCGTGGGGGGGGGGCGGGTTGCTCTAACAAAAATTAGGAAGTTATTGCTAGTCTCCCGAGATTGGGATGGTGAGGCAGCGATACAGCAGGGTACAGGGAGTTGGAGGCAGATCATGTCCCGCTGCACATGGAAATTTTGCCTCCCGGCAGGATCTAAACAAAAACACAACCACTTCACTGAAGAGTACAAAATGCCACTCAGAAATTTTCAATAGACCAGAATATTTGTAACTTTCCACCTACAGGTTCTGGCAACATAGCCAGTATTATGAAACTTCACATAAAAATTCAAATGATTCTTTTGTGTTTTTATACTCATTGGAGAAAGTCCTTGCTTTTGGACTTTGAAAGTATTCCTTTTATTCTATAGCTGTTTCTCGAAACAACAACATCCCTGCTTCATTTTCCTTTTTTTTTTTATTTTGAGCTGTTTGCAACCCCTTTTCGAAGCGTGAGAAATAATGCAATTAATTTTCTCCAGTGCAATCATGCATAGATTTAATAAGCATCCGTAGGTAGGATCCATGCGTAAAGCATGCATTGCATGCTAAATTACTTCTCTTCTGTGGTTTTTTTTTTCCTTTCCAAACCTTAATTAATTGAAGAAAAAAATGTTTATTAAAGTGGGAACAGGCTGGGTTCTGGCTCTCTGTCTCTGGTTCAAAAGTTCATACAATTCCCTAAAGCCTTGTCTGGGCATGTGGCTCCTCTCCCGTCTTTCTGGTGTCTGTTGCAGGGATGAACGCCTAGAAAAGGTGTGACATTTTGTTCCTAGGATCAATTTTAATCATGTTAACTTGGGTGAACTTTTTTGTAGCTATTGATTTGCATAAATTACATAGCTTTACATAAACTGTACTTACATCTAGACC
Organism: Dipodomys ordii; assembly: GCF_000151885.1. Classification (NCBI taxonomy): domain Eukaryota; kingdom Metazoa; phylum Chordata; class Mammalia; order Rodentia; family Heteromyidae; genus Dipodomys; species Dipodomys ordii. The sequence continues at coordinate 18,982,931 of NW_012267223.1, forward strand.
CATGAATCTCTTTTCTACTTGCTTTCTCATTGCTTAGAATTTTTTTTAAAAAAATGGATACCCTTTCAACAACATCTTTAAACAGGAAGTACAGTTCTACAGGTGGATCTCAGATAGAAAATTAAAGGAATTATAGATGAAAATAAGCAAAGTTGTTCTTGACAAAATTGGACCAGAAGAAAAAAAATATTAAATCTATCCAATTAGAGAACTATTTATTTACTCATCAACAGAGAAATGAGCAAACAATAATAAGTTGCTATAGGAAACCTTTATATATCCTAGGTGAAGACAAAAACCAAAATGAAACAAAAGACAGTAAGCTTATAGTAAGAGAAATGAGTGTCTTTTAAAATAGATGAAAGTTTTTCCAATTATTTCAAGTGCTAACCTAAGATATTGTTATCATTCTTTTGGGTTTTTTTTTTTCCCAGAGTCTTTTCTTCTTACTATTTGCTGTCATTTTTAGATCTTGCTTTAAAAGAGAAAGTTAAGTAGTAGAGTTGTTTTTTTTAATCCAACTGATTAGTTTCTTTTTCTTTCCTTTTCCTTTGGTTTTTCTTTTTGTTACTTTCAAGTAAGATTAATTTTCTCCTTTAACACAAACAAGGTTGCATGATCACTTCCAGATTTATAGAAGTAGAAAGCAGGGCTGAACTTGACTGTGATCCTGCCTGATGAAAGCCATCTCCCCTTTGCCTAGCTGCATCTCGCAAAACACAGGCACTATACAGGAGCCGGGCAGAGGGCTGTTCTACAGGTTTTTCCATTCCCTCTCTAGCCTGTTGTGTGGGATTCTTCATACTAATAGACTCTTGCAGCTGGTCAATGTTGTTTTAATTTTTACAAATAACCACTTTACTTGAGGGAGGAAAGAAATGAGCAGTATGGAGAGCGACTTCAGTTTGGGATCAGGATAACTTCCTCATGTTGACTCTTGGTGTCACATACACGAGCATCATCTACCCCTGGCCATGTGAATGCCGGCGAGCAAGCCATGGAACATTCCTACGCAGAATGTCAGGGAATCAACAGTTCAATTTTTTTTTTTTTCCTCACAGATCCTGGGCCACTTTTTTGTTGTTGTTGTTGTTGAAAACTTGGGTCACAGATCACATGGAGGTGAGACTAAACTGTGATAACTAATTAGCAATTCAAATGAATTTCTTGGCACGGTGAAGACTGGACTAAGCAGGTCACAGACTGCACAGGGCATCTGTTTATGCATAGAACATGTTATCATCACCCCATGCCCCCCAAATTCTGTGACTTTTGGAAGCATCTGACTATTGCTTGCTCAACAGATTTTTTTTTGGAGGGCGGGGGGGGGGCGTTTAGACTCCTGTGAAACCCCTGAATTGAATACCTGTGTGGGTTTCACACATTGCATGCATGTAAACAACATACCTGCGCCAGGAGGAAGTGTGGGCCCTCTTTCCTACATGCTTATGTCTCTGCTGTCGTAGATTGGCGTCTTTTTTGAGCTATTCAGTGACATTTCAGAACCATTTCGCTCTGCAGAAAACCCGCAGTTGTGTTTCTTTAGCTGACACTTGCACTGGAAATTGCTAGTTAGAAAAAAAAAAAAAAATCGTGGCGGCCGGTGGCTGTAATCAGCGCTGTTACTGTCTGTTTCGCCAGACTAATAGCAGAGCGATGAGAGTCTGAGAGTTCACACAGAGGTTATCTTTCCCAGGTAGCATCTCGTCCAACGAGAATTTGATTTTTTTTCTATAGGACTTTACTCCATTAGATTAATGAAATTTCAATGAGAGCCTGGCGCCCCCTGAAGCTTTGTTAAGAAAACAAATGGTGATTCTGTAGGTGTGACAGCTTGCTTGGAGAGTTACGAGAAGGTGAATATATCCCCACAATCCAGGCAGCCAGGAACACATTGATCTCTATTTAAAGCACCAATCGGATTTTTGTTAATTATAAATGATTGATCTGCAGTTTTCTCTCCCCCCCTTTCTTCCCCGCTCCTCTTATATGTGTGCATCCCCCCTCCTTCCTCCACTTCTAACTTCTTTGCATGCTGAGGGCAGAGCTTTTTGTTTAAAGAGACAATCATAGAGAGAAAATTATAGCAATACCCAGCGGTGATGCTATTGTGAATGGCACTGTCAGAACAGTCACTGTTCACCAGATGGAGGTGAGCCCTGAACAAGATTTAAAACTGACTCCATGCTCTGTTTACTTGGACCATTCCTAAAATTAAGGCTTTTTTTTAAAATTAAAAGAAAGCCTTAGAATCATTAGACTGGCATCACGTAGACCTGAATTCGATGTTTTAAATCCAATTTGTAAACCCAATCCCCAATGTTAGCAGTGAGGCAGAGTGCACACCTTGTACACACCAGAATGTGATGTGTGATCAACCAACCCCATGTGCAAAAACGGGGTACACTAAGGGAATATCTCCAGCCTTCAATCTCAATGGCAATTAGGTGATTCATCTACCTTTTTATCATATTTGTGGTGTTGCTCTCTAGTCATATTTAGAAACAATTTTGTATTTAAAAAACCCTGCACATTTATTATTTCTGATAATTGCTTACCACACACAGCTCTGAAGAGAACACAGGAAAAAAAAATGTCCCCGACTTCTTCATAGACCTGTCTTTAGTGAAAATATCTGAGTGTTATATGTATTTATTTATGAACACAAAGGACATCATTTCTTGTCTGTTATTTATAACACATACAGTACACAGAGGAAATAATTCACCTAGCTTGTAGAAAGCTATTTGTAAAATTACAGCTTAAGGAGTACAGTTCTTAGTGTATTACATTGATTTCACACTTCAGGCTCAAATGTAGATTTTTTTATGAATATGTCTGTCTTATGTTCGAGCCCTTAATTAAGTTGTAGGACATACCTTCTCAAGTTAGAATTACCAGCTTGCCTCAAATTACCTAAATAATCCATGCCACTCACAAGAGACTTTCCTAGATCAATAATCTTAAAGTAGTTTATAGTTGGCAGTGACACTGATACAAAATACTTGAGATTTAAAGAAATGTTGCCTGCTTCCTCTGACTGTTTCTCTGAATTTTTGTATAACTTCTTTTAAAGTTATTTTCTAATGCTGTAAATTGGGAGTAAAGTATGTCATTCTCCCACTCCCAAACTTTTATAACTTTTAGGAGATGCCCTCTGTTGCTTTCCAAAAAGGCTTACCATCTAAATATGAAAGTATTTTAATAGAACTTCCCCATGAGGTAATTATTTCATCATCCTATAAGTGCTCCCAAGAAAACTTGATTTAAAATATAATTTTTGTGATATAGCATTTGTCCCCAGAATTTTTAAAAATTTATATTTTCTTTTTTAACTTATTAATATTTATTTTTATTTATTGATATTGTTTTTAATCTCAAAAAACTAGCAAAAGTCATTAAGGCAATTATATAAATAATTATGATTTTTAAAATCAGATAATTGCATTAATTAAATGATTTGTTTATGAATGTTAGTGTACCAGAATAGTGTAAATGCCAACAAATAAACGAGTGACCCATGACAATATGGAGAGATGGGTAATCATGATAAACTCACCAACTTATCATAAAACACTTCCAGAGGGCTGATTTTGAATGTTTTAATTTTATTCCTATTGGAGGTTTTTTTATATTTGAATAGGCTAACTGATGATTTTCATTAGTGTATTTGCAACTGATATGATTTTAGTAGGTTCTACCAAGGTTAAATAATTTAAAGAAATAAACCCTTATCCGATAGAAGATAGCTAATGAAGTATATTAGATACTTGCCCTAGTGCCGCACGAAATGGATCTCCAAAGCTAACAGCAGCTTTCTGTGGGAACACAAATCTCTATATAAATATCCAAATGGAGCAAGATGTTGCAAATTTTTAAAGATATGCCATAAAAATAGATTAACGCTAGTGTGCAGTCCTGTTCTACCGAATTACAAAAGGATATCGTGGGATTGAGAGTGACATTCCCATAAATAAAGAATCAATTCTTAATGATGAGGCAGCCTTGTTTGAGCACATTTTACCCAGGTTAAATGGGAGCATACAGAGGCATCAACTCCTATAAGACTGCTAGACTCATTGTATATTAATATGATTTAGGGAGCTACACACCTCGATGGAATAATTGTTATTATATCTATAGAGCCAGATGGCACTGGGTGTAAACAGCCATTGAGCACCTGAAACACAAGTATGGCAGGTGATCTTTAAGAGGCTCTTGCATCCTGCTCACTCATCTTATCATTGGAATCTGCATTACTCTTTACAAAATGGTTAGATTGCCGGCACGAATTTTTTTTAGAATGGTCCTATTGTTCAGTGGGATTATCGAATGTAGGATGCATTAGCAGGATGAGAGACGAAGCAGCTACCTGGGTTTGTGTGTGTGAGCACTGTGTTTCTTTTTTACAAGAAAGAAGAGTCCTCCTTCTTTCTCCTCTTTCCTCTTCCTTCCTCCTTTCCTTCCTCTTCCTCCTTCTACTTCTCCTCCTCCTCCTCCTCCAAAAAGTGATGCTTTCAGAAATAAAAAATTAGCCAAACTCCAATTTAAAATAAATTACTGGACTGTGGAAAAAAAAAATTAGCCAAGTGCCCTGGCTCATGTCTGTAACCCTAGCTATTTAAGAGGCTGAGATCTGAGGATCATGGTTCAAAGCCAGACTGCACGGGAAAGTCCATGAGACACTGATCTTCAACAAACTACTTTAAAATAACTAGAAATGGAGCTATGGCTCAAGTGGCAGGGTGCTAGCACTGAGCAAAAAAAAAAAAAAAAAGCTCAGGGACCGTGCCCAAGCCCTGAGTTTAAGCCCCAGGACCAGTACCAGGGAACAAAACAAAACAAAAATAACAACAGCCACAACAACAAAAACACAGAAATGAAAAACTAATCTACAAATAGCCAAAAGAGGCTAAAATGCATACATGTTTGTGCTTCCAAAGTGAAAGTAATCCACGTTCTAAGCAGTACTTTGATTTCTTATACAGTGTCATTGTTTTGAACATGTAAAATTTAAAATTGACTTCTGCTAACCCTAATTGCCCAACTGAGGCAAATTCATTCACTTACTTAACAAATTTATTGTTAAATAAATTTAATAAAATGTAATAAATTTAACAAATTTATTGCAAAACTACTATATGCTATTCCCTGTCTAGGCATTAAAGATAATGTCAGTGGGGGCAGGGAAGAATCTTTGCCCTCATGAAAGAGAGGCAAGACATGATATGGTACCTGATATGAGATAAACTATCAGAGAAAAGAAATAGAGTGACGCTGAGCAAGATGCATTATCTTCATAAACTGCTTTGTTCAATGGAAACTCTGTACAACTACTTAAAGATTTTTTTTAAAGTGATCACTGAAGAAAGAAATTAAAAAAAAACAATTATATATGTACAGGGATGGGAGGGAGGTTGGAGAAGAAATAGGGAAGAATGACAATGTGCTGAAGTAAAATAAAAGGGCTTACAGTTTGCCTTTTCCCCCTTAAATAGGTAGGAGAATTTATCTAAGAAGAGTGAAAAAGAGTCTAGAAAAGTTCTTATCTTCTAACTTCATTGATTTTTGTGTGTGTGGGGTGAAATACATACCTGTTTTTATCTCCTCAGTTCTGTGGCCAGTATCACAATGTTGAAATGAGTACTCGATGTAAACTTAGATTTTTTTTTTTTGGTCAGTCATGGGGCTTAAACTCTGGGCCTGGGCGCTGTCCCTCAACTCTTCAGCTCAAGGCAAGTGCTCTACCACTTCAGCCACAGCAGCACTTCTGGTTTTCTGAGTGGTTTATTGGAGATAAGAACCTCTCAGAATTTCCTGCATGGGCTGGATTTGAACCACAATTTATAGATCCTGAGTAGCTAGGATTACATGCCTGACCCACCAGTGCTCAGATAAACTTAGATTTTCTTGGCTTAAATTTAATATTGTTCCATAATTTTCTCTTACGATTTGGTTTCTTTCCCCCTGAGAAGAGCATTAAAATCATAGCCTCTTGAGTTACAGATAATTTTCAAGTTGCTCCTTGCTCTCCCTTATTACCTATGTTTTCTGGTTTCTATTTACTGAGGACATAAAACTGATCTCTTAAAAGAAATTTTTTTATCTTTGTAGACTGAGTGGATTTAGATTTCCAAACATAGAAAAATAGGTTTCCATCAGGCCTAACACAGAGAATCCACTCAAATGTTTGTAATCTCATAAATCAACACTCTTTTGAAGTCTAATGATAAAATTCATCATAATCATGAGAAGATATTCAACCATCCCACTCTGGGTTATTGTCAAGTAACTCCTGGATTTCAGACTAATGTTCAGTTCTTTGCCAGATGTTAGTTCATGGTAGCATCACAGCTCCTCACTAATTTTGTGAAGCATTGTACATGCTGTGTTTAGGTGGAAAAAATAAAATAAAACCCATTTTGTTATGGGGATCCCATGCTTGTTGCTGTATACCTACAAATATGGAAACGTGTTCCAAAGTGTTAATAATGGCTACAGGTTATAATGTAAGGATAAGATCTATTCTTCTCCTTATACTTTTCCATATTTAATTTTTTTCTACAATGAAGATGCATTCTCTTTGTAATCAAGACTCTCACTCTTGTTTTTAAAAAGCTAGTAGCAGAACCTAAAAGTTGATTTTTTCCCCCTTAACACAAAACCTCACAGCTGAAAAGTGGGTAGAGTTCAGTAAAAAAATAGTGAAAAACAGCAAGCATGAAGATTTAAATAATACTATGAAATTGTTAACTTCTTTCTAGTCATGTATTTTTAAAAATGCAATGCAAATTTGACTAGCGTATCCCTTGTTTTATTTCTAGGATATAAACTTTCCTTTTTTAAAAAATACCTTTTTTTATTATGAAGGCGTTGTATAGAGGGGTTACAATTCTCTGAGTCAGGTAATAAGTACAATTCTTCTTGGATAATGTCACCCCTTCCTTCACGTTCCCTAGTTGCCCCTTTTCTTAGCCCTGCCCACAATGAAGTTTCCTTTTTTTTTTTTTTTGTCTTTTCTTTTTTGGTACTGGGGATCGAACCCAGGATGTTGCACTTGCTAGGCAAGCGCTTTGCCACTGAGCTACATCCCAGCCCTGAAGTTTCCTTTTTAAAAGTAATAGGCAGACATATTTCTGTAGCCACAAAGAAGATCATCAGATCTTCTAAGGAACCTTTTTTTAAAAATTATTTTTCTCCAGGCCTCTGAATGTGATGTGGTTTAGAAAGATGAGTGTTTATGAAAGTAGAGGAAGGGGGGAAAAATCAGAGCCTGGAAACTTTCTTTTAGAAAGTCAACAGTGTTTAGCTTATCAGAATGCTTGAACAAATAAACATTCATACTGTTTTAATTTTGAATATAGATTGTCTCGTGCTGATGGGAAGTATGGTTAATTTTAATAAAATTAACTTTATATTGTTATTTCACCGCTTTATAATAATTTTACATGGTGCCCTGGGGATGCCTCTGTTTTACATTATCAGGTGTCACATTTGCTTCTTGGTTGGCATAGCAGCGTTTGGCTTTGCTTCTCTATTCAATGGCCCGAAGCCACGCTAACTCATGTTATACTACAAGTAACTATATTGCTATACTCTCACAAGTTTATATACTTTTATAGGTATATATCATTTTTTTGTATTTCCTTAAAATCATTGTGTTATGCTATTTCACATCATTCCTGTTGTTTGCCTTCAGGGAGACAATGTTATGATCACAAGTTGTCTAAGCAGTCTACTTTGAGTACTAAAATGGTTACATTTATTTTCAATCTGGAAATCAGCCACTATTTTGATACAATTTTTTTATTGTTTCTGATGAGTTATAGCCCTATGAGCCCATCAAGGTATAACCTTTTATATGTTGTTATTGCTATTTAAAAATAATAGAAAATTATTGATGACTTTCATAACTCACTGTACATCAGACAGAGATAATTGATGTTATCCATTGAACGTTACCATTTGCTTAGACTCTCCTAGGAATTCATAGAAATCAAGCTAACAAATAATCTGTAAGAGAATTGAATATTTGTCAAATTAAATGCCCCGATTACTAACTACACAGTAATTAAAGATATAACAAATTCCTCTCAAATCTGTCCATGTTATTACTTTTTAGGGGTTTGTTTCATCATGAGTTTATGCCTTGGCTTTTAAGTTTGAGTCTTATCTTTATCCTATTACATGCTTTTTGGCATCCTAGTATTTAAGGTGTATAAATATGCTAAAACATTTTAGTTAATGATGTCAAGCATTTACTGTAGACAATTGAAAATATACATTTTAAGGGGCTGGGAAGGTGGCTCAGTGGTAGAGCGCTTGCCTTGCATGCCTGAGGCCCTGGGTTCGATTCCTCAGCACCACATAAGCAGGAAAAAAAAGCCGGAAGTGGCGCTGTGGCTCAAGTGGTAGAGCGCTAGCCTTGAGCTGAAGAGCTGAGGGACAGTGCCCAGCCCCAGAGTTCAGGCCCCACGACTGGACCCAAAGAAAAGAAAGTATACATTTTAAATACTCTTTCATTTAAATTTATAGATAGGTAGATAGATAACAGAAAGAGAGAGGAGGGAGGGAAGGATGAAGGAAGGAAAGAAGTAGGTGGGAGAGAAAGGAACGGAAAGAAAGGGGAAGGGGAAGGAGGAAAGGGAGAATAAGCTAGCATCCAGCCCTTCTGTGTAGCTGGCTTTTCTTTTTTTTGGCCAGTCCTGGGGCTTGAACTAAGTGCCTGGGACTGTCACTGAGCCTAGTGCTCTACCCCTTGAGCCACTGTACCACTTCCAACTGGCTAGCATTTGATAAGCCAATGATCCCTATGGTCTGGAGAACATTTAACTAACTGACAGCAAATACACCAATCACTTTAACCTTGTTATACTAGTTTATAAAAAGTAGATACAAATATATTTTATAAAGGTATTTTTTTAAAAACCACTCCTTTTTTTTATCTTTCTCACCAAAAATTTCTGTGGCTAAGTAGGAATTAGGGCTCCACTTTAAATTTTACCATTATTCTATGTTTTTAACAATCACATATCATTGCCCTCCCATGTTCAAGTTTAAAACGTTGTTTACTTTCTTGGTTAGAATTTTGGGATGATTATATAATATTCTCACCTTTGATTCTGTACAACAAATGTCATTATCCTGTCATCCTCTTAAAGTAGAAGTTTCTTGTGCAATACAGGAACAAGATGGGGTGGTGGAACAGGTGCTTTGTGTCTGTAGAATGCTCACACAGTATAGATCCATTCAGTGGTTAATTCCTACTTGATTTTTTGCGTCTGGGCTAAAGTCTTAAATTCCATCTTTGTTTTTTCTAGTTCAAATATTTAGAGATCTTACACGTGCCAAGATTGCAGAAAAAATTTTTGAAGGGTTGGGAATGTGGCTTAGTGGTAGAGTACTTGCCTAGCATGCATGAAGCCCTGGGTTCAATTCCTCAGGACCACATAAACAGAAAAGGCTGGAAGTGGTGCTTGTCTCAAGTGGTAGCGTGTTAGCCTTGAGCAAAAGAAGCTCAGGGACAGTGCCCAGGCCCTGAATTCAGGCTCCAGGACTGGCAAAAAAAAAAAAAATCTTGAAGAAAAGTTAGCAGGACATGAAGAGAATTTGGGGAAAAAATTCTCTAAACCACAATTAGAAGCAAATGGCCTGGCACTGGTAGCTCACACCTGTCCTCCTAGCTACTTGGGAGGCTTAGATCTGAGGAGCCCAGTTCAAAGCCAGCCTGGGAGAAAAACTTTTTGAGACTATTATCTCTAATAAACCGGCAAAAAGCCAGAAGTAGAGCTGTGGCTCAAATAGTATAGTGCTAGCCTTGAGAGAAAAAGCCAAGTCAGAGCATGAGGCCCTGAGTTCAAGCCCCAGTACTGGGACACAAAAACAAATAAACAAAAAAAAAGAGCCAACTGATCTACAATATGCACAACAATTTAATGTCTATTAACACATTTCTGAATTTTTAGAGGAAAATTTATTTGAAATGACTTTATAAAGTCTGAATATAGGCAATTTAAATCATATTTATAAATATTTTACCTGCCTTGAATAGATGATTAGTTTTGTCCAATAACAATTTCAGAGTAGCTAATGTGGCAATAACAATATGAATATTTAGGGGTTATTTTTCCTTTATGTAGTAAATATGTGATTAGTAATGTTTTTCTTTACAGAAGCTTTTTTTTTTTAATGGTGCATTGCTTTATAAAGGAAATTTGAAGTTAAGTTTGAAGAATTACATAATGAAATCTTCTGGGAGTGTGTGCTTTAGGTATAATTACAAAAGTGAAAATGTATAATTTATGCTTGCATAATGCCTCTCATTGAAGGTTATGAAAATAAGTCTTGTGACAGTCTCTAGGCTTCATATTTCTTACATGCCTCCTTATGTAATTGAAACAGCTTCCCTGTACAAACTCACAGACTCAAAAAAAAGACCCTAAATGCCTATACTCTTAGCTACTCAGGAGGTTGAGATCTGCGGATCTTAATTTGAAGCCAGCCGAGGCAGGAAATTTCGTGAGACGCTTATCTCTAATCAGGCACACATGCAAAAATAGGAAGTGAAGCTGTGGCTCACGGAGTAGATAGAACTCACATAGTAGATAGATAGCCTTGAGGAGAAAAGCTCAGAGACAGTGCCCAGGCCCTGCGTTCAAGCCCCATTATTAGTGCGTGCGCATACACACACACACACACACACATACACACCACACAAAATGTAGCATCACAAAGCAAACTTCCCTTGTAAAACAAAGTGATGACTCACCTGTGTTTCATCTTCATTAATTATATTTTTATATGTATATATCCCTTCCTTTCACCAAGCAGCCGAGGTAGTCTCTTCTTCCTTCTGATTTGTTTTTTTATTGCTTGTTGTTGATTTTTTGTTTGTGCTAGTAGTGGAGCTTGAACTCACAGCCTAGTTTTTTAACTAGTTTTTTCCCTCAAGGCTGGTGTTCTACCACTTGGGTCATATGTCTACTTTCAGCTTTTGGCTGTTCATTGGAGATTAGAGTCTTATAGACTTTCCTTCCCAGGCTGGCTTTGAACCTTGATCCTCAGATCTCAGCTTCCTGGGTAGCTCAGATGATATGTGTGAACCACTGGTGCTCAGCCTCTTCTCTCTCTTTTTAAGACTTTTACCCAAGCTGAGTTACTACTGATGATGAAGGCTAGACTTATCCGTTGTTTATCAAGAACCCTTTCTAGAACAGACCCTGTGTTGCCTGACATCCATGTAATAACTCATTTTAACTCACAGACAGGGCTACCACCACACAGAGGTGTTGATCTATAGCTGACTCCAAAAAGAAAGAAGAAAGAAAGAGAGAGAGAGAGAGGAAGGAAGGAAGGAAGGAAGGAAGGAAGGAAGGAAAAACTGATTAAGGAACCAATACTAAGAATCTCTGGTCATAGGCCTAAGGATCAAAAAGGACTCATGGGAAGTAATGACCTACGGATTCCTTTTTTTTTTCCCCTCTAGACCCATTATGACCAGTCCCAGGATCTGACAGTGTATAAAGCAAAGGAGTTAAAACTAAACTTTGTGCTATTTTCCTACAATCCTTTCTCACCTCATTCGCTGCTGTCTCAGGAATAGTTCAAATATTTTTGTCCAACATTTCTTTCCATATCCCTAATAAAATCTGGACCAGACAGCACATTATCCCAAAGAATATGTAGAGAGATGACTGTGAAGATGTGAAGAGCTTACACAGTGGATATTCTGAAGGCATTTACCAGAATGGATTCCCTGTGAGTCAGAAGAGGCTTCAGGCTTACTCTACAGGAACTCTCCTGATAACTGCTGGGTTGGGTCACCTATGCCTTGATGTCTTTCAGTGTGACTTCTATAAATCTAAGAATATCAGGGCGTACTGCCATGTGTCTGATGTTGAAAATGACTGATCTGATCATTTGATTGAAATTCCTCCACAACCAAGGCAAATTTCTGTTGTTCTGTGAACAAAACATGGGTGCTTCAGTCTTAACATGTGTGTCTGCACCAGCTCTTTGGATCTCCTGGGAAAGGCAGGTCTTTGTAGACTTAGTTGAAGTCCAGTTTTCTTGACGCTCTCCAACTTAGATCTGCTAAAATATATAATACTTGACATAGCTGCCCCAAAGGGTAAGAATAAAATGGTCACAGAATATCTGGATCCCTGAGCTATATATAGAAATGGGATCCATTAAGTGTAGATGTATCTTTTTCCCACTGTGCTTTTCAGAGGCGGGAGAGTCCGTGGGACCCTTATCTCCAATTAACTATTAGAAACTTGAAGTAGAGATGTGACTCAAAGTGGTGGAGTGCTAGCCTTGAGTGAAAAAGCTCAGGGATAATGCCTGGGCCCTGAGTTCTGAATGACAAAAAAAGAGAGAAAGGAAAGAAAGAGAGAAAGAGAAAGAAAGAAAGAAAGAAAGAAAGAAAGAAAGAAAGAAGAGAGAGAGGGAGGGAAGGAGGGAAGGAAGGAAGAAAGAAAGAAAGAAAGAAAGAAAGAAAGAAAGAAAGAAAGAAAGAAAGAAAGAAAGAAAGAAAGAAAGAAAGAAATTAAAGCTAAATATGTCCAGGCACCAGTGGCTCACCCCTGTAATCCTAGCTACTTAGGAGACTGCCATCTGAGGATCAAGGATTGAAGCTGGCCTGGACAGGAAAAGCCATGAGACTCTTATTCCCAGATAACCAGCAAAACCAGAAGTAGAGTTGTGGCTCAAGTGGTAGAGCATTAGCCTTGAGCAAATAAAGGACAACACTCAGCCCCTGAGTTCAAGCCCCAGTACCAGCTCACACCCACATACAGAAAAATAAGACATTTAGTTCAAAGACTTGTAGTCTCTACCCCCGCCACCGCCGCCCCCCCCTCTTTTCCCCCCAGCCTGGATTCCTGGTGCTTGTTGTACAACCAGTCAGTCTCCAAAGGAAGAGCAGAGCAGAGGCTAGGAGAGGTAGAAGAACTTGGAAGCAAAGGGATGTTGTGGCTATGGCAAAGGACTTTCTGGATTCTGATTGTGCACCTGTGGGTTGGAGACTTTGAAACTTGGCCTCTGGGTCTAGACAGCCTAGATCTGGACACAGATTCTACCTTGAGTGTGTATGGCAGCTTTATTCTCAAACAGAAAACAACTCAAGTACCCACCAATTGGTGAATGGATCTACACATGATGATACAGCCATTATATGATAATGGAAAACTGCTTAGCAATAAAAAGAAAATAAAAATGACAGATAAGATAGTGAATCTTTACATTTTTATGGTAATTGAAGAAACAATTGACATAAAGGATTAGAGACCTTATGATTTCATCTATATTACATCCTTTGAAGGTTGGTGATTTTGACTAGAGACAGAAAAGAAAGTAGATCAATAGTTGCCAGTGCTGATGGTGAAGAACGTAAATAGACTATAAGGAGTATAAAGGAACTTTGCAAATTATAGAGATACTGTGTGTATTGATGTGATCATGGTTATCCCAGCATTATATATATATTATATATATATATATACATATATCTCATCAGAATATACAGTATTCTATCCAGGTGCTGATGGCTCATGCCTGTAATCCTAGCTATTCAGGAAGCTGAGTTCTGAGGATTCCAATTCTAAGCCAGTCTTATCGGAAAAGTCCATTTACATCATCAGAAAATCTTATTTACAATTAAACCAAAAAGCTGGAAGTATAGGTATGGCTCAAGTGGAAGAGTGCCAGCCTTGATGAAAAAAGCTCAAGGTAAACACCCAGGCCCTGGGCTGGGAAGGTGGCTCAGTGGTAGAGCGCCTGCCTTGCATGCCTGAGGCCCTGGGTTCAATTCCTCAGCACCACATAAGAAAAAAGCTGGAAGTGGCACTGTGGCTCAAGTGGTAGAGCGCTAGCCTTGAGCTGAAGAGCTAAGGAACAGCACCCAGGCCCAGAGTTCAGGCCCCACAACCGGACCCAAAAAACAAAACAAAACAAAAAACACCCAGGCCCTGAGTTCAAGTACCAGTACCAACACACACACACACACACACACACACACACACACACATATGCCCACAAAAGCAGAATATATAGTATTGGTCAGAATTTATCACTTAAAAAGAACTATACTTAATATAGATATATTGCTATATTTCATTAAAATATACTTGATGTATCTCATTAAAATACTCAAAATCAGGCTAGTCGCTGGTGGCTGGAGCTATTCAGGAAGCTGAGATGTGAGGATCACGGTTCAAAACCAGCCCAGACAGGCAAGTCCATGAAACTCTTATCTCCAACAAACTACCAAAAAGGAAGAAAATGGAGCTTTGGCTTAAGTGGTAGATTGGTAGCCTTGAAGAAGCTCAGGGATAGTGCCCAGGCCCTGAGTTCAAGCCCTAGAACTAAAATAAATTAAATTAAACTTTTAAAAATTCAAAATCAAAGCATACAAATGCATTTTCCAGGATGCTTTTTAAGGAGTTGTTTCTGATCTACAACCAATATGTGAGTTCTTTCCACATGCTACATTCTCTTATCTCTCTGCTCTCTTCTGATAAACTATATAAAGATGGCACAGGGCATCCTGGGCAATATACTGACTTTAGGAGACAAGCTCTTAGAAGAAAACATGGAGACAGAAGAGAAGGATTCAGAGCAAGTAGTTGCTGGCTCAGGCTACAAGAAGAAGACAGTGTTGGCTGATGGGTAGAAAAAGAGGAGGGAGAGAGGTGATCCTATTGGGGAAAGAGAAGCTGGCAAAGTGAGCTGAATTTACCTCTTTAGGTATCCCAGCCCTCGAATTAACATGTTTACACATTCATGATCCCCAAGAGACTTCCATTTCTCGGCAGTGGAATTTCTCACATAATTAAGCTTTTAGAGAGAAAAAAAATCATCTTTGCTATTAAAAAAAAATCTGACAAATGATCCACATGTATCATTTCGACACAGGTCACATTATCCAGATAATGAACTCTTTCATGTAAAGTTTCCAGTAGATTTTTAACATGCAATGTCTTCCTCATACGTTATCCCGCATTGATCCGATTGGAGCTGTTAGTGTCGAGTGGATCAATGATCAGCAAACTAAAAAGTCACTTAGTGACTATGACACCCGTGGCAGTGTTAGAATCTATTGTGTCACGAATCCTTGTTTTATTAACTCTGTAATTACCTGTTCAGCTGAACCAGTGAATTTTATTACACATTTTCTTTCACCTGAACAAGACCTTTGTACTTCTCACTGTGCCCTAAGGATCCTCCATTTTTCCCCCCTGCTCCTCATCTTCCTCCAGAGTCCTGTGAAGACGTGTGAAGAAAGAAGGCTTTAAGAATACTTTGCTTTGGAGCTGTACTGTGGTCTCCACTTTCCACCAGAGTTGCCTTTGTTTTAAAACACACTTAGCCTTCAGAAGAAAGAGAGTCAGAAGCATAGCTCGTTAAGTATTGGTGCTTGCTTTCTTTTAAAAAATGATCTTATTATTATGTATTGAGGTCCTGTAGAGAGAGGCTACCATTTTATAAGTTAAGTAATAGGTACATTTCTTGTTTTGAACAATGTCATCCCTTCCTTTACTTTCCCCTAGTGTCAGTGCTTTTTTGGTAAACAAAGGATTATAATGCTATATACATATAGAATTAATATATATAGTATAAATAACTATATATAGTATATATGTAGTATTGTATATCATATATATGGGATTTATATATACTATTTATATATAGTATGTATAATAGTATGTTATATATAATAATATAATATGTTTTACTATATATTTTATATTTTTATAATTATAGTTATATATTATGTATTATATTTAGTATATATATTTTATAGTATATATACTATATACAGTATACAGTATAGTTATACATAATATACTATATGTAATTTCTATATATAATATATAATTATATACAGTATTCTACATGGTATTGTATATAGTATATATGGAATTTATATATATTATGGATACAATATATAAAATATATAATAAACTAATATATAATAGTATATATTACATGTAAGTATAATATATCACATATACATAATAAATTAGATCCTATTTTGCATAACATACTATATATGCTAATATATCCCATATATATACTATAATATAGCTTAGGAATTAATAGCAAGAACCTGGAAGCAGCTGGCTCCTTGTTCTATAAATTCTCTGTCTTCACTTCCTTGTGTTTAAGAAGGAAGGAAAGGAACGGCCATACCTTATAGTATGTGGATATCTCTTTGGTACCCAACTCAATATGTTTTCTTTCCGCCAAACCTGCATCTTTTCCACCTTCTCTTTGTAGGAGCTGTCATCTTTGGCCTCCTCTCCACTGCAAACCTAATATCCAGTCACTTACCAAATCCTGTCCATTCTGCTCAGAAAATGCCTGTCCATCCTCTCCTCTCCACCCAAGTCCAAGCTGTCACCATTTTTTTCTAGCTGGACTACCCATTTGTCAACCAGTTTCCCCCAATTCACTCTTGGCCTCTTCCAGCCATCATCATGCTGCCATTCTTCAAAGATTCCCATTGTCCTCAGCATCAGGTTCAAAGTCATTACACACCAAAAGACTGCAAGATTTCATACTCTTTCCTCTCTCTCGTCACTCCCTGTGTATTGTCGTGCTAGAATTATATACACTTCCCTGAGTTCCACTGATTCGCTTGTTTCCCTTGAGAATCTAGTGTGTATCTGGCATAGTGTGGGTTCAGAGGATATCAAACTGAACAAGGTCTGGTTCTTGCCACCGTGAGCTCAGGGCCTAATGGGGAAAGAGGCAGAAGAAAATGGAACATAGGAACATAGGAGCAGTGAGGGACTGGCTTTGTGTCTGGCACATTAGAGAAGACTTTGTAATGACAGCAATTGCATCATATCCTAGAGAGGAGGTACAGGATTTTAAAGTGGATTTTTCATACAAAAAAATATTTTAAGGGTTTAACACAAAGCCAGACCAGAATTTTTCTTTAGAGTATATGTAGAGAGTGCTTAATAGTTTTCCACATCATTGAGGCTATTATATAATAATGCTTAACCAACTTCTCTCAAAACAAAGCTGATGTGAGCCCTTTTCTCTTTTAAATTGAGAACCTTGCTTAAACTTGTTTCTATGTGTTTGGAAAGTTTTGTTGTTGTTGTTTAGATTTTTTTTTTTTTTTGGCCATACTGAGGTTTGAACTCAGGGCCTCATGCTGACTAGGCAGGCACCATAGCATGGTTGCCAATGTGCTGGCACATTTCACACACTTTAAGTCAATGCAACACCCCCCCCCAAAGTTTGTCTTGTTGAAATGCACCAGGGGTCGTGGGGACTGGAAAAAGCTGTCTTTTAAAAAGTATGATCAAGGTCCCCTAAAAGAGAAATCAAGTCAGCACTTTCAGAATTTGAATTTTCTGAACAGTTTCTCAACAAGAATGTTCTGTGTATTTATCATGTATTCAGACTTCTTTAACACTTATCTTCAGGACAGAAAAATTAGATTATACAAATAATAGAGAATCTGTCACACAGGTCTATGGACTGCTTAAAGGGCCGATCAGGTATGAAATGTCTGGCTTTCTAGAAATACAATTTAATATTTAGTTCTTTCAAATGTTCACTAAGAACTAAGAAATGTAACTAAATAGAAGTTTCCTTTACATGCCTAACCTTCTGATTATACTTTAGTCCCCCAAAACTTCTGGGGGGAAAAATCTGTTTTTTGAAAAGTATGAAATGATAAATTTCCATATTATAAACAAAGTAGTCTTTAAAAAGAAACTTCAACTTCTTGCCTCTGATGCTTACTGACCATATAATATCATAGGAGTTTCATAGAAGCATTTTTACCATAAGGACACGAACTCATAACTACAGGCACTATTGAGAAAATGAGCTAGCCAAACTCTGTCACAGAAAGATCTCAAAGCACTTCTGGTGTGAGACATTTTAGGGTTTTAGTCTGAATCCCAGAGTCTAAGATAAAGAGAAAGGTAGGCAACTCAGCTCAATCTGTGCGTCTGAAGGAAGCATTTATCAATTAAGCAAAATTGAATTGCTTCTAAGACCTTTGAAAGTCCTGAGGACGCCTCAGCTCTGAAGAGCAATGGGAACATTACTCTCCCCTTCTTTCAGCTAAAGAAGAAGAAATAAGAAAAGTTACCTGACCCAGGATGAAGTTGACCTAGAACTCTATAGACAGTTTCATTGGAAATGATTAGAAAAGGACAATGTATGGACACAAGAAATTAAGCTGAAAAATGTAAACCATAAGTTCTCGGGAGACCTCATCATGAGAGCAGCATCACCTCTTCTGCTTTCTAATTCCTCTTTAAAATGTGCTTACTGGAGGAGACTCTGTGGATATAAAGATGGATATGACCCTCTCCCTGCCTGCAAGGAACTAATAATCCAATGGAAAACAGATGTATACAGCTCCCCCATAATCATTGAGATGCATTAGTGCTCTCAGCCAAGTGTAAGTAGAGAGAGGATGAGATAAATCATTCATTCTGCCCAAAGGAATCAGGGAAGACTTCCCAGAGGAGGCGATATTTAACAGAACATGGAAAAGCTGAATAAGATTGGACCAAATAATGAAGGAAAATAGAGACCCTCTGGAAAGAGAAACAAAAGCAAGATGGTGGAAAGACTTAGTGTGTTGGAAAGGAGCTGGGAAGGTGGGTTAGGGTCTGCCACTTGCTGTTGATAGTCTAGGCTGTATTCTGTATATTTTCTTTAGACCGTTTTGGTGGTGGATGTGGTAGATTATTTTTTTATGTGATCATCTACACTCAAGCCTTCCTCCTTTTTCCTGTAAGCTCTCTGTCTCACTCAGAGCTGATATTACTGTGATGTTCATGAGAGATACAAGTCCCTTTCTATTTCCAGATCCTTCCTCACTTAAACTCTGTTGTAGCTAGGAACCAACCCCATAATTTGGGCTAGGCCAAACAGATTCTCCTTAAAGACGGAAGATTGAGTAAGGGATACAAGAGAGGAGGCTAATCAGCAACCAGACTTATGGCCGTGGCAGCAACCAAGTCAATGCACTGGCAGGAGTTTTGCTGTGATTCTCTCTTGACCTTTGAAGCTTCTCTGGTTCCAATCTTGAGTCCATTTCTGCCTTGCAGCCATAGCCTTGACTGGAATGTGTCCAAAACCAAATCCATTCAAGGTCAAGGAGGCAGACACTGGGAACTTGCAAATACAAGTCCAGACTTTACATGAAGTTTTTCAGAGACAGAAATGGTCTGGGCACTGTCCTAGAGCTCTTCAGCTCAAGGCGGGCGCTCATTCTATCACTTGAGCCACAGCACCACCTCTGATTTTATGGTAGTTAATTGGAGATAAGTGTCTCATGAACTTTCCTGCCCAGTCTGGCTTTGAACCTTGATCCTGAGATCTCAGCCTCCTGAGTAGCTAGGATTACAGGCCTGAGCCACCAGTACCCAGCCAGTATTTTCTTAGGCAGTGCATTTAAGGATTTCAGTTGCCTGCTCTGACTCTTAGATAATGATTAGGTTGTCCCAGACTGATTTTTTTTTGCATCTTCTTCTGCTTTTATTACTAATTATATGGGACTGAAGGCTTCTTCAAGTTTTCTTGGTTAAAATTCTGGCTAATAATAGGTAGATGAGAGAGATTTTTAGAGTTCGTTTTTCTAAAATACTCTGAAGGTTAAATAAATGACTGTGCTCTTTGTAAAATGACTGCCAGTCATTTTTTCCTAATGTTAGATTTCCTCATCTGTACAGTGAGTATGATAATACATATGGGAGATAAGAATGTAAAGGTACCTAGGAACCACCTATACCCGGCCACTCAAAACGGTGTTCCAGCTCTTCCCTCGCGCCATTTATCTGAAGCCACCTGTTCTGTCCTCTGCGTCTTTGTTGCATTCTTCTCCCTCCTAAGGGAGTTCCTAAGTTTCTCCAGTGGCTCACTCAGTATTTAAGACTGAATGGTGGGTGAATAAAAACTTAACAAAAACAAAACTGTATACACCATCTAGTATTAAATTAATTGACATTCATCACAAATCATCTTAATACTAGCCAATGAAGCTAAGCCAGTATTCATACCCTTCCTCTAGGAAAGTAAATAGAGTTTAGGGAATTATCATTTTCTAAGTTATTAATGATTAATACAAGAGAATAATTTGGATGTTGACCTTCAAGACTTATGTATAGAGTGTCTGTTAATACCAAGTGGTAATTCTAAGTATAAATGCTGAGCATGTCACCTTAGAGCCAAAATCATTGATTAAACAGGCATGTTCAACATTAAAGTGTGTGTGCGTTTAATTAAAATTGATTTTGGAAGACTTCTTCAACTACTGCTCCTTCTGCTCAACATTATTTTTTGATTGTGAAAACGAAGTAAAATTGAGCTGTTATTTAGGTGAAATCATATAGGGGGAGAAACAAGTACCTAGTTTTGTTTTTTTTTCTAAAGTCTAATAACTTGTATATCTACTTTATGTCTTAATTTCATTTGAGCCTAAGAAAGGCTTTACTATGCTTATAATTTAGAAGCTGGAACTCTATCTGAAGGTGGTAAGTGTTGAAGGAGCATACAGAAGTCCTGAGCATGAGCAGGAGGGGTGAAGGAACAAATGTCAGAACAATTCTGATTTGTTCCACATCACATTTTCTTTTGATGATGAAATGATCCTCTGTATACTATTTTTGTCATCACCTTTCAGCTATGAAAGCGTCGTGGGTTAGTCTGTTCACAAAAAGAAAGATAACTCCATGTATATTTGAATTTGAATTTCTGTTTCATTCAGCTCAGAATTCTCTCTCATAATAGGATTTTAAAATGCCATCTTTTTAATTTTAAAAGAGAAAGTACAATAAGAAAAGGAGGCAGAACTTTAAGCATTAAGTTGCTACCCAGCCACACAACTGATTGCTCATACCATATGTTAATACATTTATATAATGTTACATATATGATATGCTTAATACTATACTTAGTATATTATATAGTATGTTTATATGTTATACCTTGATGGGAACAGTCTGTTCTGATAGGTGAAAACTACTTTTAAATAATAAAGGATATGCTGGTCCCAGTGGCTCACGCCTGTGAGCTACTAAAGAAACTGAGATCTGAGGATTGCAATTCAAAGCCAGCCCAGGCAGGAAAGCCCAGGGGTCTCTTATCACCAATTAACTACCAGGAAACAGGAAGTTGTGCTTGGCTCAAGTGGTAGCACTCTAGCCTTGAACAAAAAAGCTCAAGGAGCCGGGCGCTGGTGGCTCACGCCTGTAATCCTAGCTACTCAGGAGGCTGAGATCTGAGGATCACGGTTCAAAGCCAGCCCGGGCAGGAAAGACCATGAGACTCCTATCTCCAATAAACCACCAGAAAACCGGAAGTGGCGCTGTAGCTTAAGTGGTAGAGCGCTCGCCTTGAGCTGAAGAGCTGAGGGACAGCGCCCAGGCCCAGAGTTCAAGCCCCATGACCAACAACAACAACAAAAAAAAGCTCAAGGACAGTGCATAGGCCATGAGTTCAAGCCCAAGACTGGCACACACACATACATACCCCCACTCCCCCACTGCTATTACTACTACTACTACCACTACTACTACTAACAATAATAATAATAATAAATACCTAACTTGAGAGTGTGGATGGAAAAGGGAAAGATGGGGGAGAATGATAGACGGGGTGACATTAATCAAGATGCATTGATAATCTGACTTGTAGAATGGAAACACTTTGTATAACTACCTAAAACCTAATATATAATAATAATAACAATGGAACTCTTCTGCTATAAATATTCTCTGCCTTTGAAAGCTAAGTAGAGGGGCTGGGAAGGTGGCTCAGTGGTAGAGCGCTTGCCTTGCATGCATGAGGCCCTGGGTTCGATTCCTCAGCACCACATATGCAAAAAGAAAAAAGCCAGAAGTGGCCCTGTGGCTCAAGTGGTAGAGTGCTATCCTTGAGCTGAAGAGCTGAGGGACAGCGCCCAGGCCCAGAGTTCAGGCCCCACGACTGGACCCCCCCCCAAAAAGAAAAAAAAGAAAGCTAAGTAGAAATACATAGCAAAGTGTTTCAGTCCATTCTTAAACATTAAGACCCATGTGATTATAGCTTATAAATGTTATTCCTGTGAGTAAATACTTGGGTTGTTTTATTTTCTTTTTCTTCCTATTTTTATTTAAAAAGATTGTTCCTAAAATATTTTCAACTTACTCACAGGCTAGCCATTCACATAATAATAGAAGGGGTGACATTAATCAAGATGCATCGGACTTATAATCTGACTTGTTGAACTGAAATTCCTTTGTACAACTCTTTAAAATATGAAAAAATAATCATCATCATCTGACAACCTCAGCTAAAACAAGTGTTGACAAAAGAAATGGGAATGCTGTCCAGGATAGAGTCAAGTAAAGATCCCGTGAGAGAAAGCAACTATCCAGAGCTCATCGATCATAAAGAGAAACATTGCTAAAGAAAAAGGTTTTACTTTGTTCACACACACACACACACACACACGCACACGCACACAACTAAACTTAACTGAAAACTTAGACAATCTAAAAAAGATGTGCAGATGGGGAGATTCTAACAGAGGAGACATTTGGGAGTGTGGCCAGCTTCCCAGCCCACCTGTCTCTAAGTTTGCCTCTGGGCAGATGCAATCTCTAAGTGCTTTTCTCCCTAAGACTTAGAAGGGGGAAAAAGTGGGTTCCATATATCGCCAGCCAATATGGTGCTCCTGAGCAGTTCACAGTTGATGGTAACAATATTGACTAAAATGAAATGTGGAAGCAGTGTGCTGGCTTTTAACTACCATGTTAAAAGAAAAAAAAAACAAAACAAAACTGGAGGTCTGTGGTGCCTTACCTGAAGACACATTCACCATACATGACAGCTTCACAGCTTTCTCTAATAAAAAAAACACTCTGGCTTGTTAGATGTAAACTTTCATTTGAAAGTCTTTAGGGCTTCGATATGAACTCACTTTCCAAATGAAAGCTGGATCCAGGGACTTTTTCTACTTTAACACATTGGGATCCACTCAATCCCAGCAACAGACAAATTCCTTTTTTTTTTTCCTGCATTGTTTGAAAAGCTGGAAAGGAAAGCAGGTTTTTCCCATCGCTCACCGGAGCTGTGGCTGTCCCCAGTGGAGTCATGTTTTGTAGCAAGATTCCTGTGGGAGACCTGTTTGTTAAAAGTGGCATTCGTGATTCAGACTTCAGTTCCCCATGCCAGCTTTGGAAAGGCAAACAGATGCTTCCTCCTTTACGGTGGCATAGCTCATCCCTTATCCCAGGAGGAAAATCAGAAGAGATGAGGAACAACACAACCCTGCAGCCACAACCACAAGAAAATGGAGACTCTGTGTGTGTGTGTGTGTGTGTGTGTGTGTGTGTGTGTGTGTGTGTGTGTGTGTGCATTGTAGATTGGATTAACTGTAAATTTATATCTTTTGCATTTTTGTTATTATTAAGTAGTTATACAAAGGGCTTATAATTCCATAAGTCAGCTTTATGAGTGCAATGCTTCTTGGTCAGTGTCACCCCTTCCTTCATTTTCCCCTATTTTCTCCCCTCCCTTCCCTATCCACAAGTTAATAGTTCATTTTTTACCTAGTGTACGTTGTATATAGTGACTGCATTTGCTTTATTTTATTTAAAAACAGAATGATTCACCAATAGGAAATTTGTATCATCCACCTAAACTTCCCTTTTTGTTTTCGCTTTCTATTTCCTCTCTGAGGTTGCTGGCTGGACAAATTCAGTATCTTGTTTTGATTCGTCTCTTTGGAGTATAATCTTTGTGATTTTCAGGTTTGCTCTGGATGCATAGATTGAGAGCAAGCTTAGCTTCTGACTTGGTCTGCAAGAATATTAAGACCAAAAAATTGGGGCTTTTTTTTTAGCCACACACCAAAATAATGCATACTAAAAAAAAGGCAAATAAAAAGAACTGAGTAGGAAATAATTTTACATTGTTTGAATTAACAGTAGGTGAGTCCGTTCTGATGTTTGTTGGTTTTACAAAAGGAATAAAAATAGTCTTGCTGATATTTAAGCTAGAAATCAGTTTTAGAAAATACCCACAAAAATTGGCTTTGTTTTTTAATATAATCTTGCTTAAATTGAAACCTATTTTTTAATCTTTTTTTTTTTTTGGTTCTAGGGATTGAACTTAGAACATTGCACTTGCTAAACAAGTGCTTTACCACTGAGCTACATCCCAGCCGCTACATTGAAATCTAAAGTCAAATATTTAAGTTGGATTTTTCTTTTTTTAATGATCTGATGTCTGTCCACTTGGAGTGAATTTCTCTAGCCACAGGCGCTGGACCAGCAGAAGGGTTACCGCTGGTTTAGCAGGTTCTCTGTGGGTGTGTGCCTCTGGCTCTCCCTTTCAGAGCTCTGCTTTGCTCTCTTCTCTCGCTCTGTGTGGACGCAGAGTGGTGTCTGTGTTTCAGGAAAAGAATGTGGGTTAAAAGAACTAATGGTCTGACTGTCCATCAGCCTGGGCAGCAATAGAGGTCATCTGGCGGTCAAAACCAAATAATTTCAGCCTCTCCCTAAAGCCCCTGAAGCTGTTGAGCTGATGACTGTGGTTCACCGACTCTTGTTGCTTCTGTATCCTCGAAAACCAGGGAGTTTTCATTTTGGAGACAAGCACGGACATATTTGCTCCCTAGCAACTGTGTGTACACAACGCCTTCCATTCAGCCTTTGCTCAGGTTAGCCTGGCTCAGGTTAGTCAGCGCTCTTTGTTGTGTATGTCTGGCCGCTGAATAGACAATAGGCTCAATTCTGAAGCTGGACGCTCCCAAAATATTGAGAGAGTGTGAATATGTGTACTTGTCTGAGACACATTGCTACACAGCAAATTTCTATGCTTAAACATGGAACACGGGTCTCCTGTTTTGATGAAGAGCTCCAGTGTTCTTTATGTGAAACTTTCTACAGGCAAATACATAAGTTGACTTCCAAGTTTCCACATGCCTATGAAACATATGGGAATAGAGGCAGTTTCAGAGTGCTGACAACTCCATTTAAAAATGTTTTAAAATCCATAATCCATAAATCGGAGTCACATATTGGTGATATTCACAGCTCTTTCTGTATTTCTTGGGCCCTAAAAATACCACCACCTGCTGGTAGTTAAGGACAAGATCTTACTTTGCGGAAAAATCAGTCTACACAAAAATCAGTATTAAATAAAATTTACATGTTTTTAAGTAGGTAGATCTTTGGAAGTGAAAATCTAATAACTGCATTATCTTGAAACATTCTTACAACAATAACTTTAATAAAAATCTTTGAAAGGCATTAGAAAAATTGCACATGAAATATTGCTGCAGAATGAAAGCTATTCTAAAATTCCACTTATTGTGTGTGTGTGTGTGTGTGTGTGTGTGTGTGTGTGCTAGCTAGTACTGGGACTTGACCTCAAAGCTAGATGCTATCCTTTAGCTTTTTCACTCAATTCTGGCATGCTACCACTTAAGCCACAGCTCTAACTCCAGCTTCTGGGTGGTTAACTGCTTTGGCTGGCTTTGTGATCCTCAGATCTCAGCCTCCTGATTAGCTAGGATTATAGATATGAGCCACCAGCATCCGGCTATACTTATTCTTGATTATCTTTCAACATTTTCCCCCTTGCCCACAGCATTTCCAAATGATCTAAGAAGTATCCTGGTCTTTATATTTTAACTTTATCTTTTCTTTCTTTTTTTTTTTTGGGGGGGGGTCCAGTCGTGGGGCCTGAACTCGGCCTGGGCGCTGTCCCTCAGCTCTTCAGCTCAAGGCTAGCGCTCTACCACTTGAGCCACAGTGCCACTTCTGGCTTTTTTCTTTTTGCTTATGTGGTGCTGAGGAATTGAACCCAGGGCCTCATGCATGCAAGGCAAGCGCTCTAACACTGAGTCACCTTCCCAGCCCCTAACTTTATCTTTTCTATCTCTTTTATCTATGCACTTTCTACAAGAAGTGTATGTGCAATGAAATATCTAAATATGGAAAATGAGGAAGCGCAGGCAAGCTCAGAAGATGCACAGGCTGAATAATTAAGTGTTGACTTCTAAAGATTATGTCTGTGATTGAGAGATTTACCACTTTATTTTTGCATTGACTCATAAAACATATGTTCACAAAATCTGTTTTATGGGCTTTTTAACAGGGTAAGAAATTTTAAGTGTTCAGTAGAAAAGGAAAATCAAATCTTCACGCAAGGAGATAACAATACACATTGTTTCTTTTAATTGTTCAAGTCTTTCCTTGTCAAACAGAAATCTCTATGATACTTTATAATAAAACTAAAACATAAAGTCACTATTGTCCAATACAGTAAATGACAAAATTTTATGGACTAAGTTAATCCAAAACTGAAGTTTCCTAGCCAAAAATGTGTGTTATCTTTGTTCTGAAGCTAGGCTTTTAGAATTTTCTTTAAAATACAGTCCAAGCTAGATACTGATGGCTCATGCCTATAATTGTAGCTACCCAGGAGGCTGCAGCGCTGAGGATTATGGTTCAATGCCAGCCAGCAAAAAGCCAGAGGTGAGGCTATGATTCAAGAGATAGAGCATTAGCCTTGAGCAAAAAAGTTCAGGGATGGTGCCCAGACCCTGAATTCAAGCCCCAGATTGGCACTAAATAAATACATAAAATGCAACTTGAAACCACACACTGATGGGCCCACACCTCTAATCCTCGCTAAGATCTGACCATCAAGGTTCAAATCCAGCCAGGGTAGATAAGTCCATGAATACTCTTATCTCCAATTCACTAGCAAAAAGTTGGCAGTGGAGGTATAGCTCACGTGGTAGAGCACTAGCCTTGGGGAAAAGCTAAGGGACATAGACTAGACCCTAAGTTCAAGCTATAGTATGAGCAAAAAGGGGGGAAAAAAGCAACCTGGTCCAATTTTAATATATATTTTCAGCCAGGTTACTTTTATGTTCTCTGTGATCTAGGAAGACTGTTGGAATGTTCTGGTTTGGGGCTAGACTTAAATAGTGATTCTTTTTGTCTTAAATTGGCTCTGCTAACCTGGAGGTACAGTCCCCTGATCCAGTGCATAGATCGCTGAGCTTTTCAGTGTGAGAGGCTTCATAAGCAGCCAAACTCCAAATATTTTTAGTTGTTTATAGCCTTAATGTCTCAATGTATTCAGTATTTCAGGCCATTAGAAGTTTTAGATCTTGGCAACAAGACACAAGCCCTCACTGAAAGCCAATTGTACTTAGCTGGCCTGGTGTTGTTTTATGTTATATGGAGAATGAAATTGATCCTGTGCCTTTAGGAAGGAAAGTGACTTTCAGAGAATCTGTCAGGAGCTTTCATAGAACTTTTCCAATATTCTATCATATGTGTATGAGTGTGTATATGTGTGTATTTTCCCCCCTCACCATAAAATCAGAGTAACCTCTCGTACCAAAAGGAAAGAAGGAACAGAACAGGGAGAAAGAGCTACATCAGATCTCTTTCAATGGTAGAAACCTAAGCAACAAATTCTGTTCATCTCATGTAAGAAATTTCTTCCTTAATTTGAGAAGTCCGGGTTTCTGGTAGTTCTTGCTTGTGAGGTTTTTTTCCCTCATGCTTACAAAGCCTGACTTATGCCCCCTGCTGCTTACATGGTCACCCAGATCCTGACTAGGTTTCCGGCTGACCACACCCATCACACACTCTGTAAACACATTCTTTACCCGGATCCTTAGCTGTAATACGCCCCCTACTGTTTCCAGGATGCCAGTGCACTCATGATTCCCAGACCTGTTTTCCTAGCAAGTACACCCACCCTGTAGCTCCCAAGGACCCCTGTTGTAAATAAGGAGAAATTAAAGCTTGCAGCCACATTTCTTCTTAAAGCTTCCTAAGGCAGGTCTGTACCACAGTCCCTTTGGTCAGCAAAACAGAATTCTTACTGTCTGCAACATTGGAACATGTCATATTTTGAGAAATGGTTTTAAGTAAGCGTTTCAACTAATTCAACACAGGCACATAAAACACTCTCTCTTTGGAGAGCAGTACACCAAATATTTTTCCAAAAACTATCAAGGAATGACACCTGGAACTTGCAGATGTGGGAATCCAGGCCCAAACACAAGAATGAGAATTCTAATACTAAAATATGATTGTTACTATAATAGAAATCTTAAAAAAAATTCCACCTGCAGGCTCTGAAAGACATTTGGAAGTAGCTTAATTTTGAACTGAATCTTAAAGAAATGAATAGAAGATAAATGTTCCAGACAAGGGAAACAGTAGCACTGAGAATGTGGCATTTATTTTCACCAGGTTTCTACTCCCCCTCTGCCACTGATCCTGGGACTTGAACTCAGGGCTTCATGTGTTTGCTTGATTTTTTTCACTCAAAGTTGGTGCTCTACTACTTGAGCCACACCTCCACTTCAGGCTTTTCACTGGCTAGTTGGAGATGAGAGTCTCACAGACTTTTCTAACCAGGCTGACTTTGAACCACAATCCTCAGATCTCACCCTCTGAAGGAGCTAGGATAACAGGAGCAAGCCTGGCGCTGACCCTGACATCACAAGACTCCTTATATCCCTTGGCTACTTGATTGCTTTGTTTCTTCTTGCAAGGAGAAAAGCTGATTTCAGATTGCCGTGGTGTGGAAAGTTTGGGTCTGGATGTTTACCTTCTTCTTTTCTATATGGGGACTTCCTTTCTTTTTTTTTCCTCTCCAATCCTTTATTCTTTCTTTCCATGGATATTAATACACACACCACCACCACCACCACCACCACCAGGGTTTATTCTTGGACACTTCCCAGTTTTTCCTATGATGTCCACAAGTCAAATCAACTAGATTGAACTGATACGGTGATTTAACCAGCCTGCTTTTCTTTGCAGGTAAACTTGAGAATGGAACAGCTCCAACAGCCAACTCATTAACCTTGACAGACAAGTCAGGTGGTTTCATTCTAATGTTTCTGGTGTTTATTTAGAGTTGAGCACACTTTAACTATGTCAACCTTGTTTAATAGCCTTTTGTACACAGGTGTGTTTTTTATGGGCTCAATTGATTTTCTTTCATTAAAGACCAAATCTTAATGAATTCATTGGCCTTCTACTTGAATTTACATGCATGAAGATTTGTTTAAATGGCTTTGTAAAATTACTAATTTACTAGGGTTTTTGACATTTTGTTTTTTTAATTTAAATCATTATGAAGATGATGTACAGAAGGGTTACAGTTATATAAGTAAGATGATGTGTACATTTCTTTTTCTTTCTTTTTTTTTGCTGGTCCTGGAACTTGAACTCAGAGCCTGAGCACTGTCTTTGAGCCTCTCTGTGCTCAAAGCTAGCACTCTACCACTTGAGCCACAGTGCTACTTCCAGCTTTTCTGTTTATGTGGTAGTGAGGAATCGAATCCAGGGCTTCATGCATGCTAGGCAAGTGTTCTACTACTAAGCCACATTCCCAGCTCATGAGTACATTCCTTTTTGAACAGTGTCACTCCCTCCCTCATGTTCTCCCACTTTCTGCCCCCCCTCCCAACCTCCCTTACTTGTTTTTAAATTCAAGTGCTTTATGCTCCCCAGTGGCCTCAGAATCTTTTGTCCATATCAGATTCTTAGTTCTTACTTTAGCTTTCTAGAAACAATTATCTAGCATTTTTCTTTTCATTTTCTTTCTTTTTTCCCCCCCCTAATTTTGTCATCTGTGCTATTCACTCTTCAAGCTCTGGGTGCCCGCATTAAGGGATTAATAAGGTTTGTGTCCCTAAAGAGAAATATTTTATTAGCTTTAATGGTAATGTGTTATGGAAGGTAACGTTTCAGGATATTAGTTATTTGGGTATGTTTGTGACTTCTTTTTATTTTTTAAAGAGATTCCCCTCCCCACCCCCTTCATCTTTTTACATTTCCAACTGAGAAAAATCATCCGGAAATGTCTCCACTGCCACCTACTTGTAGTTTGGAAATTTGCACTCACCTGGCTTCACAAATAAAGCTAGTATTTTTTTTCCCCAACCATGCTAGGCAAGATGACTGTCGGGAATACTGTAGGTGGCATTGTGGATTCTTCTCAGGTTTTTAATGGTGTGGGTTTTGCAAAATTGCCAAGAAAACACCTATGTGATAGGATTTTTACTGACATTTGTGGAAACGGCTTTTTCTGTAAATGTGGTATGTCTTCCCCTATGATAATTGCATCGCTACAAATTATATAGATAACAGTCTAAGTGAAAATACCATCCCTAAATGCCTTATTCATATTTATATTAGGATGCTGCTGCTATAGTCATAATCCTTAATAACTTCTTATAAAGCACATTATATAATGCATTCATGATTACACTGTAGCAAGCTGTTACCTAGCACATTGGGAAAAAAATGAGCATTTTATAAAACAATGCATGCGCCTATTTAATACAGAGAGATGAGTTATCAGACACTGTATATACTTGTAATTTCATAAATAATAATAAGGTGTGTGTAAATGGCTCTCTAATGCCCAATGTTATTATGTAGAGAAAAAAGTCAACTATTCTAATATAATAATAGACATGAGAGTTATGAGTTATCTTTTTTCTTCCTATCATCATCACAGTGACCACTCTTTGTCTAATGAGTTCATTTTATTACAAATCCTCTGATTGGGGGCTTTAAGATTTGACACTGTTATGTGTATTTTAATATAGGTTATTCCACATTTTATTCAACCTACTAAATGGCTTATTGCCACGACTAACAGGAATTCTAGTAGCTTGAGTAATTTTTGCAACATGATCTATAGAATCTCCAAGTTCAAAAAAATTATAGCCACCCATCCAAGTATCTGCCTAAAATTTTAATGATTCCCCAAACCTATTGTATACAAATTTCTCAATTGCATGCAATGTAATGAGACCATTTTTGAGAATATTTGGGGAAATGTTAAGCAATTATGGTAAATCTCATTGGATCATATGGTCAGTGTATGTATCTATATATGAAAACATAGCTAATGATGAGCAGTATTCTTTTGATTATAGAGGTAGGAGTTCAGAATCCAGGGCTGGTCCTTTTCCAAAAACCATTCAGTCTTATCTAGTTTCTCATCGACACAGCCTGCCCCTAAGCAGCAGCTGTAACTTTACAGTTGTTTATGTTCAGCGACTTCAATGGTCATCTAAAAGAAGGAAAACCACTCTTTGCTGGGTGTTCCCATAGCTCAAACACAAGTAGTTTTTATGTTTGTAATTTTAAAGAAGTCCTAATATAATCTGATTGCATTCATATGCTGCACACCTTTTGTAAGATTTTTAAAAAAAAAACATCTCATCCAGAGAAACTGCAAGTCACTCAAGTTTCCTTAATGGCCCAGATAATGTCTATCAGTCTTGTTAGTATGCAGGGCATTCCTGAGTGGAGTGGTATTAAAACCCCTTTGTTGCATGGTCATGCTTCCAGATCAGAAGATACACTGTGTACGTGCTGGCTCCACTTCATTGGAGAGTGTCTACAATGTACTTGGTCTCCTAAAAGCAATCCCTTCCCGTCCTATGGAGGCTAGGTGACTTCTTGTTAAGCACATGGAACTCGTTGCGCCAGACCTTTCGATTGTGCAGCCTTTCTGACAAATGCCCTAGAAGAACTTACTGGGCTTTGTGGAAAACAGTAGATGGCTGGTATTCAGGTGCTCAAAGATCTTTGAAATATCCATGTCAATAGCACCATCAGAGGATTGTCTCATTGGAAATATTGATGACTAGGTACTTAGAGCCTCATTTTTCTTCTTCGTGTGTGTGTGTGTGTGTGTGTGTGTGTGTGTGTGTGTGTGTCTGTCTGTCTGTCTGTCTGTCTGTACTGGGGCTTGAACTCAGAGCCT
Organism: Dipodomys ordii; assembly: GCF_000151885.1. Lineage (NCBI taxonomy): Eukaryota > Metazoa > Chordata > Mammalia > Rodentia > Heteromyidae > Dipodomys > Dipodomys ordii. The sequence continues at coordinate 19,014,728 of NW_012267223.1, forward strand.
TGTACTCTTAGTTTTTTTGCTCAGGGCTGTTGCTCTACCATTTGAACTATGTCTCTACTCTTAGCCTTTTTGCTCACTTATTGGAGATAAAAGGCTTGGGGATTTTTCTATCTGAGCTGGCATTCAACCAGAATCCTCAGATCTCAGCCTCCTGAGTAGCTGGGATTACAAGTGAGAGTCACTAACACCCAGCAAAATCATCACTTTTCAGCTGACCAAGAATCCTGATTTTCTTGGTAGAGGGTAAAAAAGCACTTGTGTGTCACTCTGGCTGAGCTTTCAACTGGCACTGGGGCCAGCAGCTCACTCTCCTCGGCTGGTAGTAGTGATGGGCCCCTTTTCTCATCTACCTGGGCCATACCCAAAGGAGCATTCTTTATGAGCAGCCCAGCCCCTTGCATGAGTTCAGGGTGTGTGGAGAGCCTCAGAGGCTCCAACTGTCAACTCCTTTTCTGCTTTCAAGAAATGAGGATATACCATCCACTACCGTTATTTTGTAAAGGCCTGTACGAAGTTACAGTTATAGGTCATGGTGGCTTTTTTTTCCCATAGTGTTATTACCATTATTATCTTCCACAGCAGTAAAAATTGATTGTTGAAATGAGCAGTGTAAGAGGCTCTTAGATTCAGGCAGTAAGACTAAATCTCCCATCAGGTAGCAGGAAAAAAAGTGGGGAAGGAAGGAAAGGAGGGAGGAAGGAAGGAAGGAAGGAAGGAAGGAAGGAAGGAAGGAAGG
>NW_012267223.1:19016021-19048301 GCF_000151885.1 Dipodomys ordii
GCTGGCCTTGAGCTGAAGAGCTGAGGGACAGTGCCCAGGCCCAGAGTTCAGGCCCCACGACCGGAAAAAAAAAAAAAAAAGGTATTTGTAAGATCATCTTAAGATATTGATGGAATAGGTCAAAAATGGCAATGGTAGTGGGTTCTCTTACAGGTGTAAAGTCAGATTTCTAAATTTGGAGGGGAGAAGCTATAGAACTGTTTGTGTCTGTGACAACACTAGGAATTAAACTCAGGCCTCATGCTCTTGCTTGGTTTTTTTCACTCAAGGCTAGCACTCTATCACTTGAGCCATACCTCTACTTCTGGCTTTTTGGGTAGTTCATTGGAGGTAAGAGTCTCATGAACTTTTCAGCCTGGACTGGTTTCAAACCTTTATCCTCAGCTTTCAGCCTCCTGACTAGCTAGGATTATAGGTATGAGCCACCAGTGCCCGGCTTCATAGCAAAGTTATTCAATGGTAAAATCTGCCAGGACCTATATGAAGTCATTTACTTTCTTCATAATCTTTATCTCACTTAGTATGAATATGACACAGTGTGCTACAAAAATTAATATGTTTAATTACAAGCTACTTCATGTTGGAGTGCATGTGTATTTGTCTAAAACTCTCTTGAAAAACGATAACTTACATTAGTTGTGAGGGGATCGTGACATTTCTGTGCATGTTTACAAAGTATTCCCCTCAATCTCACCCACTCTAGCACTCTTCCCTTCTTCTCTTCCCCCTCCTCAAAACTCTTTCAACAGAAGCTGGGCACTGGTGGCGCATACCTGTAATCTTAGCTTCTCAGGAAGCTGAGATCTAAGGAGTGTAGTTCAAAGCCAGCCCAGGCAGGAAAGTCCATGAGACTCTTACCTCCAATGAACCACCAGAAAACAGGAAATGGAGCTGTGGTTCAAAGTAGTATAGTTCTAGCTTGGAGCAAAAAAAAAAAAAAAAAACTCAGGAACAGTGCCCAGGATACAAGTTCAAGCCCTGCAACTGGCAAAAAAACAGAAACACCTCTTTCAACAGACTTCATTGTTCTATTTTCATAGTTACAAACAATATTTCCACCATATTCACCTACCATCCTCCTTCTTTATTAGCCCAGCCCTCTAGATTTAACCATTTGAGATAGTCAAAATAGATACGCTCTTCGGCTGGGAAGGTGGCTCAGTGGTCCAGTGCTTGCCTCCCATGCATGAGGCCCTGGGTTCAATTCCTCAGCACCACATAAGCAGAAAAAGCTGGAAGTGGCTCAAGTGGTAGAGTGGTAGCCTGGAGCTGAAGAGCTGAGGGGCAGCACCAAGGCCCAGAGTTCAAACCCCATGAGCAACAACAACAACAAAAAAGATATGTTCTGGGGGATTCTACCTCTTTAGTACCTGGCAATTCCTCAGTATCATCTTTATGCTTAACCAAGTAGGTTGAAGAACGCTTAAAACCCTTTTTGAGGTGCTGGGAAGGTGGCTCTGTGGTAGAGTGCTTGCCTTGCATGCATGAGGCCCTGGGTTCAATTCCTCAGCTCCACAGAAGCAGCAAAAGCTGGATGTGGCACTGTGGCTCAAGTGGTAGAGCACTAGCCTTGAGCTGAAGAGCTGAGGGACAGCACCCAGGCCCAGAGTTCAGGCCCCATGACCGACAAAAAAAAAAAAAAGCCCCTTTTGACTTTTGGGGGCATTTTACATCCTCTTTCCCCCCCGCCTCCTCCACCGCTTCCCAATCACAGCATGCCAGCCATGTTTGAGCCAAGTGTCTTAGGATATTGACTCTATTCCATCTTGAAATGTGACTACTTTCCCCTCCATATTGAGATCTATTTCACAATCATTAATAATGCATCCTCTACATACCATCGCTAGAAATATTTTTTATTTATAGCTCGGCTTCTTCCTTCTCTCCTTCCACAGGAGTCCTCAGAGTTTGCTGCCGCTCTCTTCCTTCCCTTCCTCCCCTCCCAACATAGGTGATGTTTTCTGAGCAAAGGTGAAGAGAACAGCCCTGCTTCTCCATGATTCCCGGCTCTCCACGGCGTGGAGCTCAGAGCCCCTGTCCTGCCCCACAGCTCTCCTAAAGGCAGGACTGGCTGCCAGTGGAGGTTTCATGAGCTTTGCTGTTAATGCAAAAGACTGAGAATGATATCATGGACTGAAAGAATCTGCTATTGTTACAGGACCCTAGATTATTGGTTATTTATTTTTCTTGTCTTGCACCTGTACTAGGGCTTGAACTCAGGGCCTGGGCATTGTCTCTGATCTTGAGCCACAACTTCACTTCTGGGTTTGGGGTGGTTAATTGGAGATAAGAATCTCATAGACCTTCACACCAGGGCTGGCTTCAAACCATGATTCACAGATCTCAGCCTCCCAAGTTGCAAGGATTACTGGCATGAACCCATGTAGGTGTATACTCACTATTAAAAATTGTGTGGGGGGGTTGTCCTTAAATATTCTACAATCACTGGTAATCTTTTTCTACTCTGAATGTCAATTTTCCTGCAGATTTTTTTTTTTTCGTCAGTGGTGGGGCTTGAACTCTGGGCCTGGGTGCTGTCCCTCAGCTCTTCAGCTCAAGGTTAGTGCTCTACCACTTGAGTCTCAGCACCACTTCTGGCTTTTTCTGTTTATGTGGTGCTGAGGAATTGAACCCAGGGCCTTTTACGACAGCAAAAGAAAAAAACTGTCAAATGCATAGGGAAAACAAATAAGGGGGAAATCTGGCTATTTTTGTAACCTTATTGTATTGATTTTAAAATGCATCTTCTCAGAAGCCTTTTTCCTTTGCTCTTTTGCCTGTGAAACAGAACAAGGAAGAGAAGGCAATGGTAGTCAGGGCATTCAGCGGCACACAGAAGGTAGCGATTTAGTAAATATTGCAGTGTCAGTTTTATTTCATTTATAGAATTTATTTCATTGAGAAAAAATGGGCAAAATAGATTTCCAAAACAAACGTTATGACTTATATTCTCCTAGGGTGAGCAGGCTGCATTTCTCATAAGCTGAGGCTGCAGATCTCTGCAAAGGAAAAATGATGGGGGTTGATGCTACAAATCTCCTAGGTAGCTCTTAGGGGTCTATTTTCAGTGGGGAGATGAGGATGCTGGAATTGCATGGACTAGTTGCATAGCGAGACTATCAAGTCCAGCCAACTTTTGTTTAAGTAAGGGAAATTTTTGACATTTAATTTTGTATATATATATATATATTTGTGCCTGTCCTGGGGCTTGAACTCAGGGCCTGGGCACTGTCCCTGAGCTTTTTTTGCTAGCACGCTACCACTTGAGCCACAGCGCCATTTCTGGCTTTTGTGATAGTTTCTTGGAGAAAAGAGCCTCACAGACTTTTTTGCCTGGGCTGTCTTCAAGCCACAGTCCCCAGCCTTGTGAGTACAGGTATGAACCACCAACACCTGAAACATTCAAAATTTTTATGAGAAAATTAACCTCTTGTCCTGGTATAGTGGTACATGCCTATAATCCCAGCATTTAGGAATCTAAGGCAGAGAGTCCTCATGTTCAGTGTCAGCCTGAACTACATAGTGAGTTCCTGTCCAGCCTAGGCTACACAGTGAAGCCCTGTTTGGAAAATACGAAGGAAAGGAAGAAAGGAGGGAGGGAGAGAAGGAGGGAGGAAAGGAGGGAGGGAGGGAGGGAAAGAAAAGACACTAGTCATTTTGCTAGATTACATGATTGCCCATTTTAGGGGAGTCATTTTGAACTTAATAATTATATAGTGCTTCAGAGGCAGGCAAGAATTTCGTATCTATTATATGGTATTTGCTATTATATTGTGTTCTTCATTGTAATGTGGCTCCATAACTGTCTCTGTACATATATTTAATAAGTCTTGTATAGCTACATAAAAGGAAAAAATCCTGTTCTATGTGGCTAAGAAATTAAAGAAAATAAGAAGCTGCCTGTAAGTAGCAGAGCAAAATGGGAGACCCAGCAAGTGGTACAGGTCGCCGCTAATGAATCCCGGCCAGTGGCTGTAGTCAGCCTTCACAGTTCCACAGAACTCCGCGTTCAGATCCAGTCATTTTGTCTGGCTTTAATTATATTCAGTTAATTAAAACACAAGCCTGTGAAGAGGCTTCAGAATCCTTTTCCTCAGCCATCCCCGCCCTATCCCCCCCCCCCCCACGGCTGAGTCTCTGGGTGATGAAGTTCCACCCGCAGAGGCCCACATGTGGGAGGAGCTTCGGATGCATTTCAATGTGTGGAGGAATTTCCAAGGAAGGAAAACAAGAGACCTCAACAGCTTCCCCAAAGGGAAAAAGCAAAACAGCGTAACCCCAAGCTTTCCAAACTTCAGATCTCTTTGGGCCCTTTGATCATGACAGTAGAATTGTACTTCTTTGCATTCGATGTTCTTGTCACTTTGAATTTACAGAATTTAATATTTTTAGGTGACAGAAGTATAGGGGAATCCTTGTCAGTGTGTGTGTGTGTGTGTGTGTGTGTGTGTGTGTGTGTGTGTGTGCGCCAGTACTGGGACTTGAACTCAGGGCCTTGCTCTTTGTCTTTTTCTACTCATAATTAGTATTCTACCACTTAAGCCACAGCTCCACTTTCAGATTTTTGAGCTTAATTGGAGATAAGAGTCTCACAGACTTTCCTGCCTGAGCTGGCTCTGAACTGTCATCCTCAGATCTTAGCTTCCTGAGTAGCCAGGATTACAGATCTGAGCCACCAGCATCCGGCTTCCTGTCACCTTAACAGAGATCCAAGAAGAGATTGAAGTAAATATACTTTCCTTCCAAGAAAATGCAGAAGAAACTTCACCCCTTGCATCTAGTAAGTCCTCAGTCAAGGCTTAAGAATGAATGAATGAATGAATGAATGAATGGGGTGACATTGTCCAAAAAGGAATATACTCATTACCTGATTTACGAAACTATAACCCCTCTGTACATCACCTTTATAATAACAATTTTTTAAAAGAAGGAAGTAATGTTCTAAAAACACCATCAGGAATGTAACAGTGATATTCCATTGAGGTTGTAGATAGAAGGAAGTATTGCATTCATTCCTCCTTAATCATACATATATGTCTATATGCATTTGAGGTTTGCATTCTATGACCCATGCAGATACAATAGCTTGTACTATGCATGCAAGAAGTAGTGTAACTATCTCAAAATATTTGGATCTTCTATGGAAGATAAGAGATTTTAAAACAATGTGTTCCGCTGCATTAAGTGGCAATTAATAATATGCAAATACCAACTATTCGGCTCTACCTGTGTGATTAGAAATGGAAGTTATTTTACCCATTGTATAGTATAAACTGAAAGTGGAGGGGGGGAGATAGAAAAGAAAACATCTCCTGAAAGAACTTTCTCTTCCCAAAAGTTTTCCTAGTGTTATTTTTATAGCCGAGTGAGAGAGAATTTACAGGGAGCTAAAATCATTGAAGCTAATTAGTTGAATGGCCCTATTATTTATCCAGGGACACGTAGTACAATAATTGCTATTGCAGGTTTGAAGCATCTCAGGGATATTAATTCCAGAGCTTTCATGTCATCTCAGTACAGTAAAACTTCCTAATGGCACCCTGAAGGTGCATAATCTCATTTTAAAACTACTTTTTCTTATTTTTTTCTGAAGGAACTGGCAGAATCTCCTTCCATAAAAGCTGAAAAAGGAGAAGAACTCATCATATTTTCCTCATAAGGAAGCAGTTATATTTTCTTTTCTTTCTTCCTTTTTTTTTTTTTTACTGTGTGACCTTTCCTACCTCCTGATGAGGGGTTTGTTATGACATTTTATCAAAAGTTTATCTGAACTCTGCTCCTTTGCCTTGTCCTTGGTGGCTACCAAAGCCAGTAGAATCTCTTCGTCTTCCAGAGGTAACTAGGAGAGGTGTGACGTGGGCTGGGGTCCCTTCCATGATCTTGTCGAAGAGAAGTCATTACAGAGTGCAGCAGAGTCCAGGTTAGGTAGAGGAAAATGTACCGGGCATCAATGTCTTAAAGAAGTCTCCTTGTAGCCATCCTAACCTACACCTGATTTGGGTTCCCTTGGAGAAAACAACCACCATATATGGCATCTGTAAAATCACACCAAGAAATGCCACTTGTGTAATTTTAGAGGGAAATGAAGCCATTGCTCATAAAACCACTAGCACTGTCTTGAGTCAACAGTAGTGTGGGCTTTGGCAAACGTCCCACAGATCTCTCCGGAACACCACTGAATCTTTACATGTATCTCCTTCCTCCTCCCTCCCTCCCCTTGCTAGATCGTTATCGGCTTGCCTCAGCTTGAAGACACAAATACACAAATACACACACACACACACACACACACACACACACACACGAAGTTTTAAGAACTATACTAAGTGTCCCATTGGACCCTAGGAGGTCAAGGAGACTTCCAGAAGCATTTCATCCATGCTTCAGCCTAAGGCCTTTCTTTCGTATTATTATCACTATTATTTTTTTGTGTGCCAGTACTGTGAACTCAGAGCCTCAGGCTCTGGCCTAACTTTTTCACTCAAGCCTAGTGCTCTACCATTTGAACCACACCTTCAACTTTTGGCATTTTACAAGTAACAGTTGCGTGGACTTTTCTGCCTGGGCTGGCTTTGAACCGCGATCCTCAGATCTCAGCCTCCTGAGTAATTAGGATTACTGATGTGGGCCACCAGCACCCAGTCTAAGATCTTTCTTTCTACTTCGGTCTTGCAAATCTGCAGAGAAAGATCCGTAGCCTCCCCCATAAAAAGGCTCAGATGGCTTACTGCCCGAACCCCGCCATACTTAGTTACCCCTCACCACAGTGCTCTGGGGGGGTGGGGGGGTAGGAGGGGAAGGGGAGGACCCAAGGACCACAGTAATGTGTTCCCACCAGGGACCAGGATGAAACCACTCAATCTGTGGTATGAAAATCTAAGCAATAATTTGTATCCAGTTTTCAAAGTCTAAAAGCAAATCTAACTCTAACTGTCCTATCAAACTCAGAAGTTCTACAGCATTGATTTCAGCAATAAAGCAGCAGAGACCTCCAGGGGAGTCGAAGCAATTAGGAAAACTTGACTTAAGTACAGTATATAGATCAAAGTTCCTCCCTCATATTGCCTGTGGTTGCAAGCAATTGGATCTGTCTGTGGGCATGCGCCTGCGCACACCCTCCCCTGTTCTCCCCCCCCCCTTCCCCACAGAATCTTAGAGCTTTTGACATTTGAATCATCATGGTATCTTAACGCTTTGGTTCATTTCTTTAAATTCCAGTACATTCAATGTAAAGTTTCTTGAATTCTTTCTATTCATTACATTCTGAAGTAGAATAAAATAGTATCCTGATATTTTCCTGGTATTTCTTCTCTTTAAGATTAAAAAATAAAGTAGATTCCCTCCCCAAATCCATTGGCTTCCTTCCCAGATGAACCTGTAAATATAGACAGGAACAACGAATTCGTGGCTTGTTTCAAATTCAGGACCAAACAGTATACACCGGGAAATCCTAGAGAGCACTTATGGGCTCTCTCTGGCAAAAAGCAGTCTCATCTTTAGCTGATTTTTGGTCTCAACAATTGCTGCTGAGTAGAACCACAAAAATAAACAAACAAAATAACTAGGATTAAAACCAAGGGCTCTGACGTATAACAACTTCATAAACCAGGCTGCTCATATCTCTCTCTTTCTTTCTCTCCATCTCTCTTTCTCTCTCTCTCCCATCTTCTCCCTATCTCTTTCTCTCCATCTTTACCAACCCTTTGGGGGCTGTTAGAATCTATTTTATAGTTTGTTGGCCACTGACCTGATAAGTCATAATGGTTCAGGAAGAATCATCATAGTTTTATCAGGTAAGAGCAGCTGCTACACAGGAACAGTAAATTCTTACGCTTAAAATCTAAGCAGCTATTCCCCTCCCCCCCCCCAAGAAATCTTGAACAAATGCCTTGTGTGTACAATGAGAGATTATTTGCTCTTAGTTGGAATTTAGCAGTGGTGTCTAGGAATTAAAAATTAGTGAGTGTTCAGAGAAAGAAACAGAAAAACAGAATTTTGAAATCTGACAGTCCTGTTCCTATCGGACTCGAAACCCTCATAACTTTTCCATGTGTGTATGTGTGTGTGTGTGCGTGTGTGTTGTGTTTTGTCAGGGGATGGAGAGGTGACACGATGGAATTTCTAATACTTAATGACCTTTAGAAAATCCAAACACATAGAGAATTTCATGTTTTAATCAATTTTATAGCTAAATGCTTTGGAAAGCTATTATTTTGAAAAAGCCAAGAAAAATCCCAGGCAAATGTGTTCAATCACTAAGATGTCTATATCTTTTGCCCCCAAGATAGACTCTTCAAAGTCATTAAAGATAAATAAAATCAACAATTCATTTCCAGGCCAAAGCTCCTGAACACTGCCAGTGTGGCTTTCATTTGTTTGTTTGCTTGCTCCATTGCAATGTTTTCTTCCTTGTCCTTTTCAAGTTAGAAACTTATTACAACAAGGTTTTGCATTAAAAAAAAAATGCTGACAGGCCCTTAACTAGAACAATGTGAGTGATGCCACTTTCACTTTAATTTAGCTTGATTTAAATGAAAAGAATGCAGACTAGAAGAAGGCCTGCATCGGAGGTGATTCTCTATGCTTGCTCTTAACCAACTGTCTTTGTAAGTGTTCATTAAGAAACTCCACTAGGCACGTTTCCTGCTGCAGAATAGATTTTAACGGAAGAAATAAAGCTGCAAAGATTCCGTTTTCACTTTGTTTCTCGTAAAGACAGTCAGGATCCAACATAAACAACAATTTACACCTCGCATTTATTCTGGAAATTACAGTATCATGCAGTTAACGCACACAGATAAATAATGTTTTATGGGGTGCTGTGGAGTCCTTTTAGGGTAGCGGATGTTTAACCGAATTAAAGGATTTTCTTTGAGAACTCAAAGCTCTCATTTGAGGCAGGTTTAAACAGTTAATATTACAGAACACAAGCACAGAGGATCTGGCTCAAATATATTTTTAATGCACAGCTATTTTATTTTCATGACTTCCCATTTTGGTTTTATTACCATTTGGTACCTTTCCGTTTAGACTAAGGTACTTGTCTCCCAGGTCCTCTCCCTCAGGACCTGGCTTGCTTTATGATGACATTTCTTAATCTGCTTTTTAATCCCCTTTCTATCTGCAGGTGCAGAGCTGTTAAGGATAGAACTGTAATTCCTGATAAATGGAGTTATAGAACAGAGATGATCAAATAAATTAAGAGTGATGATTTTAGATAAACAATACCAGATCCTGAAGTTGTTTGCTTGCTTGCTTGCTTGCTTGTTTTAGAGAAAGAACAGCCTGGCCGCAGGAAATCTCAAGCTACTTAGGAGGCTGAGAGCTGTGAATCATGGTTCAACACCAGCCAGGAGAGGAAACTCTGTAAGATTCTTATTTCTAATTAACCAATTTAAGAAAAACAAAATGGCAGGGCGGGGTAGGGGAAGTTGAGTTATGGTTCAAATGGTAGGGCATTACCTGGATCAGAAAAACCAAGCAAGAGTGTAAGGACTCAAGTTCAAGCCCTATTGCAGGAAGGAAGGAAAGAAGGAGGGAGGGAAGGAGGGAAGGAAGGAAGGAAGGAAGGAAGGAAGGAAGGAAGGAAGGAAGGAAGGAGAAAAAATGGCAGTATGGAAGAACAATTTAAGGGAGATTAAAGTATCTCAAATCTTAAGAGATTATAAAGGTTTGGGGGCATCCCTACTATAAAACATGAAATTGGAGTTAGTAAAACCAGATGTAAAGAGTAGGGAAGAAAGGAAGGGAAGCCGGGAGAGATCTACACAGCAGCTCCGGCAGAGGGGAGACAACACAAGATGCTGCAGGTAAAAACCAGCGCACCAACCAGCAGGCCTTGGAAATGCCCTAAAGTGCTCTCTTCTCCTTCAGAGCTGTAACAAATCTGTGTCATTTTCAACAGATTGCTCCCTTTCCGTGTTGGCAGCTCCTCCTGGCCTCCTCCTGTCTCCGTTATGAGGCCTCTGTGCTCTCCCAGATAAGCAATATGTGTCAACAGCTATCAGCAAGCCATCATTTTTAGTCAAATTCAAATTGTGATCTTAAATATTACCTCCCAAATTCTATCTTTAAATATAACCTCGGGAAAGAATGATAAAGTGCTAATATCCCCGTTTCCTCCACGTATTTTATAGGAGGTATGATCTTTCAATCCCGTGCTAAAGTGGTTGAGCTCTGGTGAAGGTTAAGTTGGCATTTCTATTCGAAATCACTGTTTAGGCTTTTGAAACTTGACCTTTTAAATTCTAATGAGGCCAAAGCTGAGAGAGAGAGGTCCAGTGAATGGAGTCACTATACAGAAAAGGCCACCAACAGTGGGCCTGGGGGCCAGCCCACTAGTCTGACTGAACAACTTTCCTTTTGACAAGCTCGTATCTACTGGAGGATCTCAAGGCATTCATATGTATGTATGTGTGTATATATAATATATATATATATTCATATCTAAATCTAAAGAGTGTTAAGGTATGTTTCAGTTACACAATTTTTTTGGTGGCTAGGGGGAAAGGCCCCCTAAGAAGCCTTTACCATTGGTAGAAATTCTATTTATCGTCCACTCAGAACACCACCACCTCCAGGCAGCCCTCTGGGATTGTATGAATCTAAGATGGTCTTTCTTCTCCACTGGAGAATTCATGTGGCCCTCATCAGTTCTTTGGGATTGTGATTTGGATTGTCTTTTGGATTACATTGTACTGTTGTAATCACATAGATTACATATTCAGTTTCTTCCTCCTACAGGTTTTGTTGGTATGTTGGTTGGTTTTGTTTCAGGAAATACTGGGGGTCAAATTAAAGACTTGTTAGGGAAACACCACTTGAGCTGTGGCCCTAGTGCTTTTCCCTTGGCCTTGTTTCTCAGAGAGAGACTCCGGCTCTGGCCCGGGGCTGACCTTGATCCTTCTATCTCTACCTCCAAGTAGCTAGGATTACAAGTATATGCCACTGTGCCAGGCTTTCCATAACAGTTTTTGTTGTTACTATTGTTTGGTTGGTTGGTTTTGGCGTTATGGACGGAGGGAGGAGAAAAAAGAAAAAGAAGACGTAGGAATGGCAAGTCTCAGAGCAAAGGGGTGAGGAAGAGATATGTTTGGAAAACATCTGCTAATCCCACCTCAAAAAAGTTACTTGATTGTAGGGTGAAGATGCCCAAGGAAACTGAAGGTTTATCAGCCTCTGGGTGTCAGTCTGAAGGTTTATATTCAGCTTCATCGAAGTTTAAGAAGACAATGGATACCCTTCACTTTAGACACCATAAGAACGACTAGATTACCTAAGCTTTCCATTGTGTGTACAAAGTACAATGTACAGAGTCCTAACACTGTGCCAGGCTTTGTTCTAAGTGATTGACATATGTTAAGTGGGAAAGAGACTATCCTTGTAGCCATTTTATAGATGAGGACACTGAGGCACTGACAGGTTAAGTAACTTGCCCAAAGTCCCATAACTATAAAGTATCAGAGCTGGGTTCCAAATCCATTTGTTAGGATTACTAGAGTAAAGTTAGTAGGGCTATCTTCATTTTTCTCTGTTCCAAGTCACACAGGGCCAGGAGTAGGCCATAATCCCCACTACTTGAGAGGCAGAGATAGGGAGGATCACAGTTCAAAGCCAGCCTGAACAAAAAGTGAGACATCTATCTCAATCAGTAAGCCAAGTGTAGTGACACACACCTGTGGTGCCTGCTATAGGTAGGAAGATTGCTTTCCCAGGCTGACTCTGGGCAAAAACCAAAACCCAATCAACAAAATTACTAAAGTTGGTAGTATGGCTCATAGAATGCCTTCCTCACAAGCAAGTTCAAGGCCTGAGTTCCAACCCCAGGATTATCAAAAAATAAAATAAATAAGCAAAAACATAGTCTCACAGGGCTGGGTATGGTGTCTCAGATGCAAAATCCGAACTACTCAAGAGGTGGAGATCAGTAGGACCAGAGTTCAAGGTCAGCTCTTGCAAAAAGTAAGACCCCATCTCAACAAATATGTGAAACATGAGATGGCACACATCTGTAATCCCTGCTACACAGAGGCCTAGGTAGGAAGATTGTGGTCTGAGGCTGACCTCATAGGTAAAACCTGTGATATCCTATGTGAAAAACAGACAAAGCAAAAAGGGTTGGAGGTGTGGTTCAAATGCTATTGTGACAAGTGAAAGACGCTGAGTTCAAATCCCAGTATGGAAAGAAGGAAAGAAGGAAGGAAGGAAGGAAGGAAGTCACACATGGAACTAATAATCATCATGTTAGCCAAAATAAATTCAGAAAGATAAAGTACTGAGTATTTTCTCTCATGTAAAATCTAGATTGTGTGTGTAGGGCTTGAACTCAGGGCCTGGGTACTGTCTCTGAGCTTTTTCACTCAAGGCTAGCATTCTACCACTTGAGCCATAGCTCCACTTCCAGCTTTTTTCACTGACTTATGGGAAGTAAGAGTCTCACAGACTTTTGTGCCCTGGCTGGCTTACAAACTGTGATCTTCAGATCTCAGCCTCCTAAGTAGTTGGGATTACAGGTGTGAGCCACCAGCACCTACCAAATATATATATATATATATAATTAGTCATGAAAGTAGATGAAGAGTTATTTAGGAAGAGAGATGAGGGAGAGGGACTACAGAAGTTTGTAATTAGAGGTAAAATACATTATATACTTGTGTGAAAATGTCATAGTGAAACCTATTATTCTGTGCAATTAAAATATAATAAAAGGGGCTGGGAAGGTGGCTCAGTGGTAGAGCGCTTGCCTTGCATGCCTGAGGCCCTGGGTTCGATTCCTCAGCACCACATAAGCAAAAAGAAAAAAGCTGGAAGTGGCGCTGTGACTAAAGTGGTAGAGCGCTAGCCTTGAGCTGAAGAGCTGAGGGACAGCGCCCATGCCCAGAGTTCAGGCCCCATGACAGGACCAAATAAATAAATAAAATATAATTTAAAAAAAGAACAATCCCCTTTTTTCCAACTTTTTTTTTCTTTTTCTTTTTGCTTATGTGATGCTGAGGAATCGAACCCAGGGCCTCAGGCATGCAATGCAAGCATTCTAACACTGAGCCACCTTCCCAGCCCCGAACAATTCTTTCTAAAGTCAACAGTGAAATAAGCCAGTCTAGACCAGCGCTTTTTTTTGGGGGGGGGGGTTCCGGTCGTGGGGCCTGAACTCTGGGCCTGGGCACTGTTCCTCAGCTCTTCAGCTCAAGGCTAGCACTCTACCACTTGAGCCACAGCACCACTTCCAGCTTTTTTCTTTTTGCTTATGTGGTGCTGAGGAATCGAACATAGGGCTTCGTGCATGCAAGGCAAGCACTCTACACTGAGCCACCTTCCCAGCCTGAGACCAGCACTTTTATCCAAACTCTGACCAAGCAAAGGACTATTTATAGACTCAGTAGCAGCTTGATGCCATCACTATTTTAAGAAGTTTTTATTAGGATATTTTGTTTTTGTTAGAATGTGATCATAAATATGATGCATTTTTTATTTAATTTTATTTTTGTGTGCCAATACTAAGGCTTGAACTCAGGACCTGGACGCTATTGCTGAACTTTCTCACTCAAGGCTAGCCACTTGAGCCACAGTTCCACTTCTAGCTTTTGGGTGGTTTCGTAGAGATAAGAGTCTCATGGACTTTCCTGCCCAAGCTAGGTTTGAACTCTGATCCTCAGATCTCAAGCTCCTGAGTAACTAGGGTAACAGGCATGAGCTATCAGTACCTAGCTTTCTATTATTATTATTATTATTGTGTTTGTATGGGTTATTTTAAGTGAACATCCCTGACCTATTTTCCCTGAAAAGCTATTTTCTTCTAAATGAATCCTCTTACTTTATGCTAAGCATTTTGGTAATTTCTTGATCTGGCCAAACCCCTTCCTTGAGGTTCTCAAGTCACACACACACACACACACACACACACACACACACACACACACACACACACACACACACACACACACACACACACACACACCCCTGTACCATCAGCATAGTTTTCCTCCATTCTTCCCCTTCTGTTTGCTGAAGAACCCCTTTACAGGAAGTAAACTTGCCTGGCACAACCCAGCTGGGAAGGAGGCTTGAGTGAGAGGGATTTATGACCTGCCAGGAAGATAAAGATAAAGATGAGGCTGACTGGTGGCTGTTAGCAAGGGGAGAAGGAAATGTTTATGACCCCATCTGCCAGCATTTCACCAGGATACAACTGCCTTTATGGCGTCAATCTCCCCTGTGACTTCCTTCCATTTGGGGAGTGATATCTTATTTCAAGTTGTTCCCACCCAACACACTGTTGTCCCCTTTGTTTGGGGCCCCGGGAGGAAGGAAGGGACTGTGACTGGAATGTGGGGATGGGGTGGTATTTATGGTTATGACTCAAGCTGGAGAAAGCCTTCGCGCAAGTTGATTGTATAGGTCCAGGAAGGCTGCTATGATCTTGCCATTTCCTGAACTAATCCCCACCCGGGAAACAGAACCAGAGAGACGAACCATTGTCCTGCACTTTTCTAGCTACAGTGATGGGAGTTTGATTACTTTGCTCACTGGGGAGAAAAATCACTTGGATTTTGTTCGTTCCTTGTTGGATTGATTGCCTTTGGCGTAACTTCTCTTTATTTTCCTTGTATTCAACGTTTGGCTTTGTGAAAGGACACTTAAGACCACTCAGGGCCGTGGCTCGAACTCAGGGCCTCATGCTCTGACTTAGCTTTTCCCACTTAAGGCTAGTGCTCTAACTACTTGAATCACCCCTTTACTTCTGACTTTTAGTGGTTAATTGGATTTAAGATTCTTCTAGACTATTCTGCCCCAGGGTTGGCTTTGAACTGGGATCCTCACATCTCAACCTCCTGGGTATCGAGGATTACAGGATGAAACTACTAGCAGCACGCTGCTGAAGCAATCTCTTTCTTTCTACCAGCAAGAGTTGATGTTCCTCTATGAAGTAAATATTCTGAAATTGCTCAAGATATTTTCACCACCAAAGCCTGTGATTAGTATATATTAATGATATTCACTTCACTACCAAACAAGAATTATTCTTCAACTTTACTTTGTTGTGCTTCTCCAGGCCCACTAATATGGATTAAACTTTATATTAAATTATTCAAATAAACAGCACACTCTATGTCAATCAAGGACTTTCACTTCCAGGGACATTTTGTGTGTGTGTGTGTGTGTGTGTGTGTGTGTGTGTGTGCAAGTGTGTGTGTGGCTATACATGATTATATTTAATGTGGTCTTTTTTTCTCCTCTTTAGAAAATCAGGATTTTCTTTCCCTGTGAGTACTCAGCTGAACTGTTTTACCAGATTACATACATACACAGAAAAGTTCAAAACTGCAAAGAAAATGACTTTTCTGTTGCCATGAGTTTCTCTGCTTTACAGTAGGGAAAGTAGAATTTTTGTTTTAGGATAAATTACCCCAAAATCGGTGCCTGTATCTATTTTAAAGTCTGCTCTTTGTTTTCTCCGAAGAGATGGGGAGTAGGAAAACAGGGAAGAAAACATGGCCTGCTCCAGTATTCTTCCCCCCAGAGAATTCCACAGCAATGTTTTTGTGTTTTTTTTTCTTAAGTGGGACAGTGCTGTAGTTATAACCTTTGCAGCTGGTTACTTAAAAACTGGAAGTTAACAATGGATGATGCTACATTTTACATCACAGCCCAGATGTACAGGGGCAATCTACAAAAAGGAAATATTCTGGTGGTCATTAACATATTCTGGTAGCCACCTTTGAAAGATTAGAATTTACACTGAAATAAACCCTCCAAGGAACACGGAATATTATACTGCCAAGAACTGATTTTTTTTCAAATGTTGCTATAAAACATATTCTACTATTCTTTCCCCTGTACATATCCTTCCACCATCCAATCCAATGGCATTTATTCAATATGATCCAGGAGAACAGTTGTAAGTCTATTAGGAGAAAGCTTGTTTTATATGTAATTTTCCAAGACCTTCTTTTTTAAGTTACAGATTATCAGATGAGTTCCTATTTGCAAGGGTTCAGATCACACCATCAAATGGTTCAAGCCATGTAACCTCTTGTCTTAAGAGTTAAGTTGATGGTAGACAGCAAGGGAAGGGGTAACATTGTCCAAAAAGAAATGTACTCTTTACCTGGCTTATATAACTATAACTCTATGCATCACCTTTGTAATAACATTATTTTTTAATAGGTAAGGGGCTGGGAACGTGGCTTTAGTGGTAGAGTGCTTGCCCGGCATGCATGAAGCCCGGGGTCCTACGCCTCAGTACCATATAAACAGAAAAGGCTGGAAGTGGTACTGTAGCTCAAGTGGTAAAGCGCTAGCCTTGAGCAAAAAGAAGCTCAGGGACAGTGCCCAGGCCCTACACACACACACACACACACACACACACACACACACAGAATTAAACTGGCTTCCTAACCCCTTCCCTGTAGTGGTTAACTCCACTGAGAAGCTTTCTATCAGCAATAATAGCTTCAAGGTGGGAAATAAAAAATGGACAGTGTTTAAATTGTTAATGGGTTTCATGTTCTTGTCACTGTTGAGGGTTTGTTCCCTTTTATAAACTCATAGTTTTTGGTTGACATTGCTTTTATGCGAGCCCTCAGCCAGTTGGTGATGGCGTTGCTGTGTTAGACCATTACTGCCGGATTGTATTTGTAGTAAAGAAGGAGAATGGAGGCTGTAAATCTGCAACTGGAGATTTAGGGCTCTGTTACTCTGCAGTTTAGGCCCATGTGCCGGGGAGTCCATTCTCCTCGGGCAGAATTATACCCTGCGAACATGCTTTTCCCAGACACTGATGGACGGCATTCATTCCCTGGGCTACCAAGGCACTTAATACGGCTAATTCAGTTAAAGAAGCCCGAGGGGTGAGGGGCTGAGCGGCTCTGCTGGAAGCCAGATGCCAGGCAGGTTAGCACTGCTGCTGCTTTGCTTCCTTCTCCTGTGATGCTTCCAGTACAGGAAGTGACTGCAAAGGGGGCGGGGGAGGGGGGAGAGCTGGGAAATGCTTCTGTGGTGGTTGGACTGGGTCTCCCCTTCAAACAGGAAATGCTGCCTTCTCCACCCCTGCTACAAACCCCTATAGGGCTAAGTCCACTTATCAGGAATATTGAGGAAGCACATTCTTGGAGAATTCAGGATGTATCAAGAGTCTCCATACCTTGACAGCATGTTACAAAACTACCACCCAGATGTGGAGGCGCAGGGAAGTCTGTACTGTAGGGATAGATAACCTAAAAATAGGGAGAGAAACTCCCAAGGTGGGTTTCTTTCCTCCCTCCCCTCCCCACTTCCCCCAGTTGGTTTTAAATAGAAACCATTTGAAAGATAATGTCTTTCACCGCTGTGTTCAGAAATATTGGTGGAAGACATGCTACTAAATGTATTTTCTTTTTAACTTGCCTGATGGCTTTTAAATCATCTCAGCTGCCAGATGTATTCACGTGACAAGAATGTTGGAATATTTCTTTGCCTGGCAAAAGCCTTTAAGGATGGTTTGGGGAATATTTGGTTGTGCTTTGTGGGGCTCCCCCCCCACACACACACCCCGAGAGCATGAGTGTTAAATCTAGACTCATCTGTGTGATCCAGGCAGGGCATCTGGGATTGCTTTTGTGTGAACTGCAGCCCACATGCCCATGATTTAACCATCCAACTCCTGAGCCCTCCTTGGCCTATTAAGTCTTCAGATGATCTGCTCATGAGCTGTCAGACCCAATGGAGCTTGAAGGCTACTGGAAAAGATCTAATTGTCATCATTATCCAGAACCTTCCATACCCCTCTTTCCTCTCAGTATGATCCCACCCACCTCCCAACCCATGCACAATAAACACATCCATACAGACAGTGGGCCCAGAGAAGAGCACCGTCCCTGGGGATTCATCAGTCCCCCCCATACTCCCCCCTCACCCGAAAATGTCCAGAGTTCATCCAGAGGGCAGGCCTGGCTGGCTCTTGACAGCCTGTTTGAAGAGCCCCATGTGTGTGGTGCTCCTGCATCGCTAGAGGCTAGTGATGACAAAGTAACCTTTGCACAAGACAGCCTCCCACCAAGAAACAGGGGCCCCTTTTGATCAGGGACCTGGAGTGATTAGAACACAAGAAATACCATTTTAATATATAAGGTAGAACTAATACCAATAGCAATAGCACTCTACTATCTCATGGCCATACACACGTGCGCATGCACACACACACACATACATATACACACATATTAGATGGTAGAGCTGTTGTCTTTGAGGATGAAGAATTTTAAAGGCAATCTGATTTTGTCTCAGAGTACTCTAGGGGCTTGGGTCATTTAGGAGTAGCTTAAGGCTACCTTTGTGCTCTACCTGACCCGGGTCTCCAAAGGAAACCTTCATCCTGTGTACGAGTTCAGCAATATCCCTCTCCAGTAATCTTGCCTGAAATGTGGACCTGGGGGATGGCAGCATTTGATGTTTTAACCCTTTGCAAGCAGAAGGGATAAACAATGCACGCTTCAAAGGATTAGGTCATCCTGGTGTCTCACTCATAATTCCACTGGAATTCTGTTTCACAATAAACCATTTGGTTTCTGGACACATCTTGCCCGTGACACTTTACCACATTCTCCTGATAAAACCTGAGGTTTTTGTTTTTTAGTTGTTGGGGTTTGGGGGGGTAGAGGAGATGGGGTGGGTTGTGAAGGCTTCGATTCCTTGTCTTAACATGGGACAATTGTATTTCTACACTGGTTGTCACTTGTCTGTGCCCTGGGAGGGCAGTTCCTACAACTCTGGGCTCTACCGTTAGAATGGAGTTATATCCTGTCTTTACTACTTTTTGCCGTTTTCTTTTTTTTTTAAATCCTGAGTTGAGACTGAGTACATTACTCAAAGCTTGGCTTTTCCCTGAAGTCTGTTGTTTACAGACAGACATTCAGGTCCCTGGGGCTCACTCCCATAAAATCTTATTATCATATATTTCAAGGCATAAACTTCAGTTGTCAGCTCAGGAGCGCAGGTTTGAAAACCCTGGCTTGCTCTTGTTTTGTTTCTGCTTTATTCTGGTTTATTTTTCTTCTAGCTTTGACTTCTCTCTCTCTCTCTTTCTGTTCCTTCTCTTCTTCCTCCTCCTCTTCTTTTTTTTTTATTTCTTCTTCTTTTTCTTCTTCTTCCTCATCTTGAGCAATGCTTAATTCTAAGCTGGCTCACTCCTTATTCTACTAATTAGACAAGAAGTCCAGAGAGGCCATTATTAGATTCAGGGAATCTTTATCAGAGCCCATTATGGCCTTAAATACTGCACAAACATTATCCTAACTGAATACATGAACATTTCAGTCGATCTATCCTTGGTCCTTTAATATCTACCTCTGTTTGTACCTATGGAGTTACATTACAGATGAAGGAGGTCTTTAACAGCTTATTTTTCCTTTGTATTAATTTTCCTAGAGGCAATGATTTAAGTTCATTCCTTCTTTCTCTGCATCCCCTCCCAATTCTAATTACTGTTGGTGGGGGTGGGGGGAGTCTGAGGAGCCTGCTTTCCTTTCCCTTGATGGGGACATGTGTGAGTGTGCGTGTAAATGTCATATGTATTAATGTCACCAGTGAGGAGGATTCATGGTTGCCTCTCTCTCTTTCTCTCTCTCCCTTTCTCTCTTTCCCTCTCCTTCCCTCTTATCTCCCTCCCTCCCTCCCTCTCTCTCTCTCTCTCTCATTTCCTTTAAAGGGCTGGGAATTACTGTATGGACCAATGGTCTTTTCTTTCAATGGAAGAATAATCCTGCATTATAATCTAGGTACTGCAAACGAAAGCCCCCCCGCTTTTTTTCTATTTCATTCTTTTCTTAATTCACTGTCTAGTGAGTTTCTGATTGACTCACAGACCAATTAAAGTAAAATTTAATGGAAGAATAGATTAACTCCCTGAGGTTCCCCTACCATCCATCACATTTTTATAGCAGGAGCTGTGAGGAAACTCATAACTTCATGCTGTGAATGTGATAATAAAGAGGGCATGGAGAGGATTCCGATTTACGGCCAGGCTGATGTTTGCCAGGACAGAATTTACTGCCCAATCCCTTTTCCTTTCTATTCAGGAGGAGGTCACTAGCTCTGCCCTCGGCCTGGGTCTGGAGATACCAGAGGGCAGATTGTCAGGTCGAGATTCTTTCCCTTTCATTGGGGTGGCAGGAAGAGGGAATGTAAATTCAGATAGATCGTGCATTCAATTCATTTCTGGCTTCAGGTAGGGGCTGGCACCCCAAGTGTTCATATTTTTAAAGAGTGCATGTGATTTGTTACTAAACACTAGCAGGAAATTTTAGAAGGCCAGATGTGTCTGGTTCTGAGTCACCGAGTCATTGGATAATGGTGTGTGTGTGTGTGTGTGTATGTGTGTATCTGTCTGACTGTCTGTCTGTCTGTCTGTCCATCTCTCTATCTGTCTCTTTTTCTCCATTGCAACATTAATATTTTATCTCAGGGTCTCAAAGCACTTTGTAACATTATTTTAGTCTTTTTCACCCCCAGATAACTGAATAGCTGCCAAACATTTTGACAGTTCACTGTTTCTCTGATTCATCTTATCGATAAGGATGGCCAGGATCCCACTACAGCCATCACGTGACCAAGCACCATATCCAGGCTTAAGATTAATTATCTAAACTTATTCAATTTTTTCTACTTCCTGTAACAAAATTAATTTTTTTGGCCCCAGATAGTTAAATTTCATTCCTTTCATGACTCTATTTGGTAGTCGTTTTGAAAAAAAATTATTCCCCTAGAACTTTAGTGAGATGGAATCAATATTTAAAATCCTATTTATCTGGTTGTCCTAGAAATTCAGAGTATGTCTGAACCAAACTCATTGTCTTCCTCTCTCTTCACTATCCCGCTCATCTTCCTGTACACAAAATCTTAGATATGAGTTCATTCCCCCTCAAAGAGTTGTAAGTTAGAAGCGTGGAGGTTGGGCTGGGAAGGTGGCTCAGTGATAGAGCGCTTGCCTTGCATGCATGAGGCCCTGGGTTCAATTCCTCAGCACCACATAAGCAAAAAGAAAAAAGCCGGAAGAGGCGCTGTGGCTCAAGTGGTAGTGCGCTAGCCTTGAGCTGAAGAGCTGAGGGACAGCACCCAGGCCGAGTTCAGGCCCTACGACCGGACCCCAAAAAAAAAAAAAAAGAAGCGTGGAGGTGACCTCGGAGTCTGTCTTTCCTGCATACCCACCATCTCATTGCTCACTGAACACACTACATCTTTCCATGCCTTTAATGTTTTCAGAAACCCATCCATTTTCTTGCCTTAGTTCAGGCTGTCCTCCTATTCTTTAAAGCCTTATGAGCAGTGTCCCCCTAGTCACCCTATCTTCACATTCAACCTCCAACAGTTCATCCTCAATGCTAATAAAATAATCATCCCTCTAAAGTAAAATCTTCATCATTTTACTGTTCAAAATACATAAATGACCTTTATTGTTTGCCATATGAATTTCAATGGTGTGTCATTGCTTATTAATCCTTTGTATGTGGCATAGCTCCATAACCTAAAGAGAGAGAGACAGAGAGACAGAGAGGTATTGGGGCTTGAACGTAGTGCCTGGGCACTGTCCCTTAGCTTTTTCACTCAAGGCTTATGCTCTACCACTTGAATCATAGCTCCACTTGGGATGTTCAGTAATACACTAAAGATATGAGTATCATAGCCTTCTCTGTGCATGGCTTCAAACCACAATCTGCAGAGCTAAACTTTCTAAGTAGTTAGGCTTACCAGTAAGAGCCACCAGAGCCTGCCACCACTTTTTTTTTCTTTTTTGAGACAGAGTCTTGCTATGTAATCTACACTGGCCTCAAATCAAATCATAATCCTCCTGTTTCATTGTCTAAATACTTGGGCCTGGGTGCTGTTCCTGAGCTTCTTTTGCCTAACCACTCTACGCCTTGAGCCACAGCTTCACTCTTGGCTTTTGGGTGGTTAATTGGAGATGTCTCTTGGACTTTCCTGTCTGAACTGGCCCTGAGCAGCAATTTTCAGATCTCAGCTTCCTGAGTAGCTAGGATTATAGACGTGAACAACCAAATACCTTCTAACACCTAAGATGGAACTGATGCTGGCCTCAGAGTTAGAAAAAATTGGATCTCAAATCCACCTAGTTGAATGATCATAGGTGAGTTGCTTATCATGACTAAACTCAAGTTCTCTTACCTGTAAAATAGACATAGTGCTTATAGTATCTGCCTCTTAGTGTTGACAATTGTGTGGTATCATGCAAACACGGTGCCCGGCCCTGTGCACGGCACACAGTAAGCACTTCACAGTGTTAACTATTGCTGTGAAGTCCGCCTGGAATCCTCTGAATTGCTCACTAACAAGCACCTCAGTGTACAGACACGCCAAATGATTTTTCAAATGTAAAAAAGTATTCTTTGAGCCAGATGCCAGTGGCTCATGCCTATAATCCTAGCTACTTAGGAGGCTGAGATCTGAGGATCACAATTGGAAGGCAGCCCAGGCTCTTATCTCCAATAAAACACTCAGAAAAAGCCAGAAGGGGTGCTATAGCTTTGAGCTCAAAGAGGCTCAGGGACAGCACCCAGGCCCTGAGTTCAAGCCCCAGGACCAGCAATTTTTTTTAATTTAAAAAACTGTCTGTATGTGGATGCCTTAGTGAATGCTTTCTCTTGAAATCTTGGCAAATTTCATTCTTCCTCTTCGTTCAAGATTCAGTTCCAACATCATAGTCTCAGTGAGTGTCCTCCCTCCATTGGCAAATGACTTTCCTTGGCCTCAGCATTCTGGAGATTGCCAGGTACTATAAACATCTCCACTTGGTTTAAGCACTTAAATAGACTCACATTACGGACAAATGTACATTGGGATGCTGATCCTTTTTATTCATTAATGCAATGAATATTTATTGGGAACCCATAGTCATGCAAAAGTCTCAGCATCATGTACATTCTAATGTTAGCAACAACATCCAAGATTTTGGAACAATTACTCTCCTCTGTGCTTCCAAATAATTTGGCAGAAGCCTTAACATAAATGACAAATTTGTGTTACAACTATTAGTCTCCATTCTGTTCCCTCCCCCTTGAGTCTGAGTTCTTTGTGGGCCAGTCATCTTTGTTTTCTTATCTATCATTTTGAAGGTTTTAGTGTATGTTTTATGATAAGCAAAGACATCAGAAAACATTCTGAACTTTAAAAAGCTTCATGTTGCCTATGTACACAGAGTATTGCTGTCCCTTGACTTTGTAAATATTCCATCATCCTATGCCAGTGGAGCTGTTAAAAAATAACCCTAGCTACACAGGAGGCTGAGGTCTGAGGATCCTGATTTGAAGCCAGCCCGGTCAGAAAAGTCCACGGGACTCTTATTTCCAATTAACCAGCTGGGGGCAGCAGGGGGAGGGAGGGAAGGAGGGGATCTGAAAGTAGACCTGTGACACAGGTGGTAGAGTGCTAGCTTTGAGTGAAAGGAGTAGGAAGCGCTGAGTTTCAAGGGTCAGTGTGGTCCCTAAGCTACATATCATACTATCATTGTAAAGAGAGATTGTTGAGTATTTTCAGATGTGTTTAACTACAGAGTAAATGAGGAGCAAGAGGTATGATTGCTGATCCAAGCACTGGCAAGGGCTTGTCTCTAAGTGATGTTATACTGTAGGTAGAGTAGATGCATATAGTTGCTAATGATGGCTGTTGGCACCATTAGGTGAACATATTCCCCAACGTCTTCAGTTTTGCTGGTCTCCTTAAAAGCTGTGTTTCATGGAGAATGAAGCATCTCTCAGGTCTTGGAGTATGTGGCAGCATCTTGGAGTACGTGGCGCCGTCTGTTCATCACCTTTACCTTCGGGCAGGTTGTCATGACAGCGCTTTGCATTGCAGAGTTTCAGTTGTCGGTCATCTCATTTTGTGGGGTGCCACTAAATGGAGTGTGTGTATAACACACATGGACCCCCTGGAGGAATGAAGGCGAACTCCAAAGTTGCATGGCAAGTTGGGACAATTTGTCACTTTATGGGCCTTCAGCTGTCAGAATGCTTAATGCTCCCTAGTCACTTATGATGCGATGCTAAGGATATACATCTTTGTTTATTTCCTGCCTCATCCTGGTCTTCATCTCATTTGCTGCTCATTCATTGTGTGGTATGTGGGTGTGGGTGTATGTGTGGGTGTGTGCACACGCCTGCATGCCAGTACTGGAGCTTGAACTCAGGGTCTCACCCTCTCACTTAGCTTTTCCACTTGACCCTGGCACTCTACTACTTGAACTATCCCTCCATTTCCGCTATTTTACTGTTTCATTGGAAATAAGAGTCTCACAGACTTTTATGCTCGAACTAGTTTCCAACAATGATTCTCAGACCTCAGCCTCTTGGGTAATTAGGATTTTAGGCGTGAGCCACCAGCTGTTGGTTCATTGCTTTTAATATACCAATAATCTCAGTCACATACACACACAGCTTTTCACATCTCTTTTTGTTTCCACATATGTTCCTTTGTTCTTAGAAAACTCCTATGAATCCACTAAAACCCTTCCTCTTTCTCTCCTCTAGGAAGCCTACACACACACACACACACACACACACACACACACACACACGCATACAAGGAATAGTTTTGAACATGCCAGGAACTGTTTAATACTTTAACCAATCTTCCTATACCTAACCCCCACAAAGCATAGGTTTTATCCCTCACATCAAAACATAATAGCAGAGTCTTTAACTCTCATTTCCTTTATGGGGAACAGGAAATGTTTCTTCCTTTCTCTCTAATTTATACTAAAATAGACTCTTGTTAAAACTTTTTTTTAAAAAAAAGCAGCATAAAAGCTAGAAATAGTTTACATATGTTTTCCCAAAGTATTATGGCAAGTAATGAAAATATTCAGGGTTTAAACCTGCATCCATACAATTTCAAAGGCTTTATTCTGTCATTCCATACCACACTCCACCTCCTTTTCTGTTTTATATTAATGTATACTTCTAGAATTTTGCTTTCACTGCATTAGATTCTGTCGAATTATTTCCTTGTCCAGAAAATATAAATCCTTGAAAATAGAATTTATGCCTTGAGAATCTTGGTACACCAGGGTTTTCAGACACGACATACATGATATAGGACAGATGCTGAATAAAGGCTTGGCTTATATGATTCAGTTGGGTCCAGCAAAGACTGAGTTGAGCTGGGCACTGGAAGCTCACACCTGTAATCCTAGCTAAGCAGGAAGATGAGATCTAAGGATCAAGGTTTGAAGCCAGCACATGCAGACAAATCCACTCTATTCTTATCTCCAATTAACTAGCCAAAAGTAGAGCTGTGGCCCAAGTGGTAGAACACCAGCCTTGAGTGAAAAAGCTGAAGAACAGTGCTCAGGCCCTGAGTTCAAGCCCTACTATACACACACAAAACATACACACACACACACACATATATATATACACATACACACACACACACACACACATATATATATATACACATACACATACACACACACATATATATATACACATACACACACACACACACACATATATATATATACACATACACATACACACACACATATATATATACACATACACACACACACACATATATATATATACACATACACACACACAAATACATTTTAAAAAATTGAATTGAACTGTACATGCTATTTCTTGACTCTTAGAACTTCACATTACTGGTATTGTACTTGCCTCTGGGTGTCATTTCCCTCCTGCCAAGTGACACATGGCTTTAGCTGTCTTCACAGTTGACCTTTTCTAGCTCTGTGCCAACTTCATCCTACACCATCACCCATCTTCCCAAGAATGGGACAGTCTTAAGCATCTCTAAGTTCCTAAAGAACTGCTTTCTATCTCCTGTATTTATTGTAGTCAGTGGAGTATCCTCGGTCTTTTAGGAATAATTAAAATAGTCTGTGACTCTAATTAAAGTAGTCTGGATATTTTAAAGAAACCTATATATAAGAGCAAGCTGAGTGCTGACATCCAGTTAATTGTGCTATTTTTAGTAGAGACAGCAGCATGGCACCGATGCCTTTTTAAATCTTCATATCTGGAGATACACTGTTAACCAGCGTCTTGGGCTCTGAGGAGGGAAGGCATTAAAACATAAATAAATAAAGCTGTTGCGAAGACTTAGAAAATTATCTAAATGCACTTGAATAAGAAGTTATGTGTTAGGAAATTGCCAGCGTTAGAGATGAATGCCCTTTTCGCTTTTCACTGCCCCAAATCACACAAGCAAATGACTTGAACTCTTCTTGTCACAAAAGGATGAGTGCACCAGTGACAAATGGTCAGACTTGCATTTGTTGGCCACTGTTTTGCTCATATTTTATGAGCAAAATGTTGTAGGAATTTGATCTGTTCAAATTACGAACTATTCTTTTTCCTTTTTTTCTTTTTTTTTTTTTTGCGAGTTGTGGGGCTTGAACTCTGGGCCTGGGCGCTGTCTGTGAACTCTTTTTGCTCAAGGCTAGCCCTCTACCACGTGAGCCACAGCACCACTTTCAGTTTTCTGGTGGTTAATTGGAGATAAGAGTCTCATGAATTTTCTTGCCCAGGCTGGCTTTGAAACATGATCATCAGATCTCAGCCTTCTGAGTAACTAGGATTATAGGAATGAGCCATTAGCGCCCAGTTAGGAACTCTTCTTATTTTCCCTTCTGAATGTGTCCTCTTCCTTCTACACCCTATTTCCAAACTTAGGTCAAATATGGAAGACACAAACCACCCATTTCAATACTGCCACCCTTCCCTTCTTTTCCAACATAAAGAGTTATCACCATTTCCATTTTTTGTTTTGTTTTGTTTTGGTGTGTGTGCTGGTTCTGGGGCTTGAACTCAGGGCCTCACACTCTTGCTTAGCTTTTTCTGGGTAAGAATGATACCACTTGAGCCACCTCCACTCCCAGCTTTTCGGTGGTTAACTGGAGAATAGAGTCTCTTGGATTTGTCTGCCCAGGCTGGCTCTGAACCACGATCATCAGCTCTCAGCATCCTGAGGTACTAAGATTATGGGCATGAGACACCAGCATCCAGCACTATTTCTTCTTAATATCCTCCCTTGTCTTAATCCGGTTGAGCATAAAACTCCATTGCCAAGTAACATCATTTCTCCTAGCCAAAATTGGGGAGTGGGGGTTGTTTGTGTCCTATTGTTTGTAGGTTGTGGGACTTGAACTCAGACCGTAGGCACTGTCCCTCTACCAGTTTGAGCCACAGCTCCATTTCCAGTTTTCTGTTGGTTAATTGGAGGTAAGAGTCTTATGGACTTTCCTGTCTGGTCTGGCTTTGAACCATGATCCTCAGATCTCCTGAGTAGCTAGGACTACAGGCATGTGCCACTGGCACACAGCCAATACAAAGGATTTTAAAATGCTTACTATGATCAGAAGTGGCAAAACACATCTTTGGAGCAAGCCAGCACAATGACTTATACAAGAACACAGTGATGGTTGTGACATCCACTAAGAATTCTGCTTTAGCTCATCTGAGAAGCTTAGAAAGAGGGGATCAAGCCAGCACTATGAGCCGGTGGCTCATAACCTGTAATGCTTACTATTCAGGAGGCTGAGATCTGAGCATTGTAGTTCAAAGCCAGCCTGGAAAGGAAAGTCCCTGAGACTCTTTATCTCCAATTAATCACCAAAACTCAAAAGTAGGGCTGTGTCTCAGCTGGTAGAGCTCCAGCCTTGAAAAAGCTAAGGGACCGTGCCTATGGCCTGCATTCAAGCCCCAGTAGTAGCGCAAAAAAGTGAGGTGGGGGGACAGGGGCAATCAGGAAAAGGGAAAGTCTTTGGAAAGCATAAAAACTGTTGGTTGGGTTTTGTGGGCTGAAGTTCCAGAGTTAATCATTATTCTGTGGAATCCTGAATGATGCTGCCTGTAGCTTTCCTATGCAGGCCACATCCCCATGAGAGTCCTACCAATGGTCTTTTGTCAGGCACTATCCACAATATTGAGCCAACCTGAGCACCCTATTATTAATCCTTTTCTCCCAGTGACATGACAGCGATCGATGTCTGAACAAGCTATTGAAACTGTAGCAATCAAGCGGACTCCAGTTAATCCAACGGGATATTACTCAGAGCCTATGGGAAGGGCACAAAATGTTTTCTGACTCCATACTGGTCCTCTGCCCATCTGCTTTACACTGCCATAATGGGGAGAAAGGTTGACATTTCCCCAAGCCTCCACAATACACAATGGCACCCTCACCGATGACTCGAGCACATTCATAACACTTTCACAGCCATCTGCTACTTCTGTAAATATATAAGCTTTGATCACTATATAAATATTTGTGCCTATGTCAATGTAAAGCAAGGCTATTTGAAACCTTTTTGTTGTAAAGTACCCACCTGGTGGTTTTAGGACTCACAGAAATCAATCATCTCTTACAAAGAGTATAAATACAGAACCTCAGACTAACAGATTCCCTGTCTCTTATTTCAAGTGGAAGGAAATATCTGAAGGAAGTACCTCCCCCCCCCCACACCATCTTGGCTGTGTATACACATTTCGGGATCCCATACCCACAGATAATGATTCAGTTCCCCAGGGATGACACCCAGGAATCTGATTTCTTTTTTTTTCTTTTTTCTTTTTAGTTCCAAGGGGCTGGCCAAGAATGGTCAGCTTTCAGGCAATATTCCAAGGTTCTTGAAAGCTTGCTAAGAGGCATCTAAGTGGTTTTTAGAGTAGAACAAAAAGGGACCAGAGTAAGAACACCAGGAAGGATCTGCTCCTGTTTTGCTAACAAACATTATCACTTTTGGCCACAACTTAGCGTGTTAATTTAATTTCTCCAACTGTAAAATCTGTATCAGTAATTCTGTCTTTTTTTTTCTTTTTTAATCACCATGAGAAATACTTGAGAAAATCAACTAAAAGGAAGAAAAGTTTTGTTTGAGCTCTTGGTTTCAAAGGTTCATTCAGTCCGAAGCTCACACGTTCTAGGGCAAAGTTTTGGTCTCAATTTTTTTTTTTAATGCAGGACATTTTTTTAAAAGACATGTAAATTTCCAATGATTTCAAACAGAAACTTGCTCTGCCCAGGCTAGCTTCAAACAGTGATCCTCAATTCTCAGCCTCCTGACTAGCTAGGATTATAGGCGTGAGCCACTGGTGGCTCTATTCCATTGTGATATGTTTGTCTGCTGAACACTTGGGATCTTACCAGAGTTGTATATGCTTAGTCATTCATAAAACAAAAAGATGATCATCTTATTTGTGTATACCTTTTTTGTCCTGAGTGGTGACTCATCAAATTAGTTTTTACCGGGAACAATCTTCCTTCTCTCCATCCAACAGTTCTGGAGAAATCTGCAGAAAGAAACTTTCAAGTTCAATACAAAGCAAAACCTTTGTTATGCCCTAACCTGGCACTGATAGAAAGAAGCATCCTGGAAGACACTTGACGCAGACAGCCAGTTCTAAGAAACAGGTTACAACTAGAAAATTGCCTGGTTTATTGTTTTTAATTGAATGACTCTTGTTCCTGTAAAAAATAAAACAGTACAGTACATATTCCAGGAACTTGCATCTTTTTTTAGTCCCAGAGCAGACAGCTCAGTCAGTCGTGGCCAATATGCCTGACCTGAATTCTGACCCAAAGGGGCATGTTGAAAAGTGTGGATTTTTCAGTTCAAGGTCTGAGCCTGGATGCTCTGCCCTTCCCACACACTGTCAAGCAAGGAGGTGGACCTTAAAAATTCAGTCTACGATGTGTGCACTTTCCACCAAATCTGGACCAAGCCCAAGCTTTGCCTGTCAGAGCTCACCACCCAAGCACAAGATGAGAAATGGCCTTTGGTGGTCAGCACTTGGTTTGGGCTAGCTCGGAGGTGAAAAAGCTGCTATTGAATTTCATGAATCTGAAGAACAGTGTTAGGTTAAAATTAGGGAACACCAGGCCAAAAAAAATAATATAGATAGATATAATAGCTCAAGATGAAAACAAGAAAATGGTGATTATCTGAGCCTGTGAGAGAAAACAAAAATCTGTAAATGTTTTATGATGCCAAAGGTTCATCCATCCCCCTAGAGGACTGACAGGCCTCCGCCTCTTGTTTCCCCAGTCTGGGTCCTAAGAATAAAAATAAACAAATGCAATATTCATAGGGAAACTTCAGAGCCAAGGACTGATGGTATATACCTGTTATTCTAGCTACTCAGGAGGTTGACATAGGAGGACTGCAGTTCAAAGCCAGACCAGACAAGAAAGTCTGTGACTCAATTAACCAGCAAAAAGCTTAAAGTGGAACTTTGACTCAAGTGATAGAGCACCAACCTTGAGTAAAAAAAGGTAAGGTACAGCACCCAGGCCCTGAGTTTGAGCTCCAGGACCAGCAGGAAAGAGACAGATAGAGAGACAGACAGATAGTGGGAGAGAAGAAGGAAGGAGAAAAGGAGAGAAGGAAGAAAGGAAGGAAGGAGAGGAAGGAAGGGAAGGAGGGAGGGAAGGAAGGAAGGAAAGGAAGGAAGGAAGAAAGGAACTTCAGATCCTTAAACTACAAAGAGTTGTCCTTATTTTCTGGATGCCCACAGCAAGCTGACAGTGTATTGGACATAAAGGGAATAAGATCCAGATGAGAACATAGCTCCAGACACATAAGTAATTCTAGGTGTGAGAGCAGTACCCATAAGAAGCACCCCAAGAGCCCCCTGTGAGCTGTCTAGCAGTTCAAACTGCCTGGGGACTCGCCCTCCTGCCTGGAGCCAGCCTTGGGCCAACAAACCACTGCACCCCGTGATGAACCCCTGCACTGGCCTCTCCCAAAACCCATATTCTGTTCCCGGATGCTCCCTCTAGTTTTCGAAAATGCCCGACGTCTGACCTGACACCTCAGCCAGTAAGCTAAAAGGTCTGACTATGAGCCAACCACTCTCTGTGTCACTTGGACAAGATATTTCATCTTTCTTTGCCTCAGTTTCTTTATGTATAAACTGAAAGAGTTTCTACCTCATAGGGCCGGTATGAGACCTTGATATGTTGATAGACACAAAGCAGGTAGAAGAGCAACTAGTAGAGGAATGAAATCCATCGGTGTCTGCCTCACTATTTTTCCAATGTTAGCACAATACCTAATTCAAGGCTTCAATTATGGCTACTTTTTCTATGGCATGCTTTGAAAAATCTAACCCAGTCCTAATGCAGTAGCTGAAGGATGCTCCAAAAGCAGAAGCCAACCTATAGCAGCGTCCATGATGAGCTCTGGCCAGATGTCAGAAAGCATTTAGGGCTCTTCAGTTGTCAGTGCTCTCGATGGAAGGTTTATTAACAGCACACGTGCAGCATCCGTCTTTCAGCTGGGTACAATACACAAGTGAAAAAAAATTCAAAAGTACTTTAGAAGCAGGTTAGAAAGAGCTCTCATATTCTGTTTCCATCTCTCTTTTCTTTTTCTCCCTATCTCTTATACACGCACACACACACACACACACACACACACACACACACACACACACACACTGCCTGCAATCATAATAATGTTTTAAATCTAGGTACTAAATATGGGTTGTGATGTCTGTTACTTTTTTATGTCAGTTCTGGGCTTGGACGCAGGGCCCGAGTTGAATCTGTCCCTGTCCCTGAGCTCTTTTATGCTCAAGGCTAGTGCTCTACCACTTTGAGCCATAACACTACTTCCAGTTTTCTGGTAAGAGTCTCACAGACTTTCCTAGCCTGGCTGGCTTTGAACCACAATTCTCAGATCTCAGCCTTCTGAGTAGCTAGGATTACAGGCGTGAGCACCAGTGCCCAGCTAGCCTTGAGCTCTTGTTTGGCTTTTTTTTCCCCCTCAAAGCTGGTTCTCAACCATTTGAACTGTACCTCCACTTCTGGCTGCTTATTAGTTAATTGGAGATAAGAGTTTTTCATAGATTTTTCTGCATGTGCTAACTTTGAACCTCAGTCTTCAGATCTCAGCTTCCTGAAGAGATAGGATTACAGATGTGAGCCACCAGCTCCCAGCTCTGCTACTTATTCATGACAGGTTGTACATAGAGACATATTTTCAAATGAATGAGTGAATCTGTAACTCTCATATCCTGGTTTAATCAGCATTTATATAGTACTTACTGTGTGTCATCAGCTGCTTGAGCACTATCCAGACAGTAACTTATTTTATTCTGACACCAATCTTTTAAGGAACATGTCACTGCTATTCCACCTTACCGATGAGAAAACAGACACAGAGATGTTTTGCAATCAAGACTCACAGGAAGGGGCTGGGAAGGTGGCTCAGTGGTAGAGTGCTTGCCTTGCATGCCTGAGGCCCTGGGTTCGATTCCTCAG
>NW_012267223.1:19049656-19053013 GCF_000151885.1 Dipodomys ordii
AAAAAAAAAAAAAAAAAAGTAGGCAAGATGATGAGCTACTGCAACTCATCTAAGTGATCTATGCACAGTGAGCATCTTAGTATCTTAATTTATCTGCCAGTGAAGACTGGAGGACGGAGACAATTCAGCTGGGAATTGAACCTGTGGTTCCAGGAAGTCTCGATATTTCAAACCTCATACTTAGTCCATTAAGATATTTCCTCCAAGAACATAATGTAGTTAAAGTAGACTTAGATATCTTTAGTACAGAGAGTGGGTTTTATTTCCACTTTGGGAATTTCTGATCCATAGTAAGGAGAACTATAGATGAAACTTACCTACAGCCATGCCTATAGAATAATGCATATATGTCAACGTACAATGTCACTTGCCTGATTTATGGTTAAGACGAACGAGAAAACCCATCTTGAAGGAAGAAGAGATTATGAATGCATTTGTTAAATGGGGGCTTCCTACATAACCCCTTTTCTCTTAGGCCTCCTAAAGACCTTCTCTTGCCTGTCTGGCAATAAAATAGAATAAACTATCCTTACCCAGAGAATTTGAAAGGAAACTGCACACATCTGTCAGGTGAGTTGGCTTCTTTGGGGGACATTCGGGGAACATCCCATACCATGACAGCCTGTCAACCACAGGGAATGTTTACTAATAAGCCTCGCCATTAGGTTGGGTGGGTGATGGATGAGCAAGGCTCCCCCGCCCTGGCCTGGCGTGTGGAGAGACACTCACTGACCAGCAGCAGCTGTTGTACTCGCTGCCTTGTTAAAGGGTCTCACCAAGTGACATCCGCTATACATCACCCTGGCTGATACCTTTGATTATTTGGACAGCTCCTGGCATGATGAATCGCTGGGATTGATCTGTCTTTTTTCTCGCATCTCCCCATCAGTGGTCTCTACCCATCTCTCTCTGAACTCTTCATCCTTAAGTCAAGGGCCCTTATTATTGCTCTTTTCAGCTGTGCACACCCTCTGTCTCTGCCTTCTGCTATTTAAAGGACCTTCTCATTTCAGGGTTCATAATGAGAGACTGGAGGAGGCTGAGGAAATAAGTACATAGTCATTAGAACAGACAAGCAAGGAAAATAGCAGCTGCTCTCTGTCTCGCTCTGTCTGTCTGTCTGTCTCTCTCTCTCTCTCTCTCTTTCTCTCTCTCTCTTTCTCAGCAGGGAAAACAAGGGGGAAAAAGCTTTCTTCCATGGGCATCCAGAGCTCAGTAGCTTTCATGACGAAGGTCATGGGCCTTCCACGTAGCCCATGTGGTACAAATTAAATTTGAATGCTGTGGGTTACCTGAACAATGGCTTCTATTTATAAGACTTCCTTTTCTTCCAAAGCATACAAATCATTTTGCACACCATATCTCAAGCATCCCCATATTTCTTTAAAAAGAAGTTTTATCATCTTGATTTCACAGAGGGGAGGGGAAAAATGCGCACAGAGGGACGATATACCTGAATCTACTTGGTAAATACATGTGCAACCAAATCAATAACAGGAACTAAAATCTCTGGCTCCCTAGCTTTACTCAGTCCTTCAGTTCATTGGTTTACAAAACGTGTATGAAGTGCCTACTGTATGCGCCCAGAGCTGAGGCTACCGAGGGCCTCTCTGTGGGTGTTATATGTGTAGAGCTGTTAACTCATTCGGAACCATTTATCTTTAAATTCCTGAAAGGGAAGCTATTTGAAATATACTTGTTTGCTGTAGGCAATTTGTATGCATGTATCAGACTCACAAAATCATTGTACTTTCCTATTAATTAACCACAGGCTATAAAAGATGGTTCTTCACTACTAAATGATAGATTCCTAAACACTGACTGGTAGCTCATGCCTTCAATCCTAACAACTTAGGAGGTTCACAATGGAAGGATCAAGCCTGACCAGAAAAGCCTGAGAGATATCATGTCAGTAGAAGGCCGCTGGGTGGGGTGCAATGTGCCTGTCATCTCAGCAATGATGCTGGCATGCGTGAATAATAGATGCATGCACAAGCAGGAAGGAAGACCCTGTCTCAAAGATTACCACCAAAAAACAGGACAGGTGGTATGGTTCAGCAGTAGAGTACCTCCCCAGCAGCATGAGTTCAAACCCAGTACCAAAAAAAAAGAATTATAGGACCTATTTCCTATGTTCCTTTATCATTCTTTCCAAATAAACTCAAATACAGTTATGTAAAAGCAATAGCTCTCAATGTGTTCTAGTATACTTAGCAAAACCTCACAAAATGTATTTTTATTCTAATATATGAACAACTCTACTTCACATAAAATATGATCATATAATATGCATCCTTAAGTAAGATATGTATGTATCTGTATCTGTATGCATACAGTCAGCATGTCATCAAACTCAGTATTTCTAAAAGGGGAAAAAGGCCATAGATATAAAGCTTGAATTAGAAAGACACCAACGCCCCCAAAAAGGAAACTGAACTAAGCACGTGAGTGGTCTCCAAAAGATATTGTTAATGTATTTGTTCAAACTGGACATGGTAGCATACACCTGCAGTCCCAGCTACTCAGGAGGATGAGATAGATCCTCCTATCTTGAGATCAGATGTTTACGACCAGCTTTGGCAATATAGCAAGACCTTGTCTCAAAAACATGTTAAACTGGAAGTGGCACTGTGGCTCAAGTGGTAGAGCCCTAGGCTTGAGCTGAAGAGCTCAGGGACAATTCCAAGAATCCAGAGTTCAGGCCACATAACTGACAAAAAAAAGTTAAATTAAGTATATATATGCATTACGTTTTATACAATGTATATGAGTATTCATCCTTTTTTTCTATTAGATACTGGTTATTTTTTACCACCAAGTTTTAAGAGAAATACATGGGAGAAAATTTAAATTTGAGAACATGTTTACCCACCAAGTAGCTATAGACATGTGATATTGTTTAGAAAGGTCCTACTGCAAGAATCAGTTTACTTATTAAGAATCCCTACCCTATTGCAAAAGTGGAATAGCTCAGTCAATAGAATAGTATAGAATAACTATTTGAATCATCTCCATCACTAGAAAAATGCTGGTGGTTTTGTGTAATTTCCTGATTGAAAACTTCCAATGTCTCTGTATAAAACTGATTATTGGAACTTTTTTTGTGTGCCAGCACTGGAGCTTGAGGACAGCAAAGCTATTTCTTAAAACTACTTTATCATATCACTATGACAGATGGATAGATGGATTGACCAGATGGACAGACAGACAGTCAGATAGATAGATAGATAGATAGATAGATAGATAGATAGATAGATAGATAGATCGATAGATAGATAGATCGATAGATAGATAGATAGATAGATAGATAGATAGATAGATAGATAGATAGATAGATAGATAGATAGATAGATAGAT
>NW_012267223.1:19053348-19067391 GCF_000151885.1 Dipodomys ordii
CCACACACACACACATTTGAGACACTTCATGCTTGAGACCCTGGGTTCGATTCCTCAGCACCACATAAGCAAAAAGAAAAAAACCTGAAGTGGCGCTGTGGCTCAAGTGGTAGAGCGCTAGCCTTGAGCTGAAAAGCTGAGGGACAGCACCCAGGCCCAGAGTTCAGGTCCACGACTAGACCCAAAAAAAAAAAAAAAAAAGGACTCAAGTGCTTAGAGAGAGAGTCTAGCAATGTGTGGCCCTGAACTCAATCGCTAGCACTGTTTAAAAAGAAAGAAAGAAAGAAAAGAGAAAAAGATGTCAAGCTCAATCATGCTCCAGAAATTCTTCCTAAGGTTCAGCTGAAATAGTTTCTGTTTTAAAAGCCAATTTCCTACTGCACAAACAAAATAGCTAGTTAGTACCCTCCTTGTAACATCTAATTACAAGGCACTGTACCATGCTTGAAGGTTTAAACCAAATTACCATTTAGCCCTGTAAGCTTCAGGCTAAGAAACATGAATACTTTAAATCACACCTATGTCATTTATCTGAATTTTTTTTAATTGCGTAGTAAATTTCATTCCTGGAGAAACTGCCTTAGCTGTTCTGTTTCCTAGTATTTCAGAAGTTGACAAAGGTATTAATTGGTAGCAAGTTATACTAATAGAACTTTTATTAAGTTTATATTGCAATAAAGGATATATACAGAAAATGCATAAATCGTAACTATAGGCAGAGCTCAGTGATTTTTAACAAGGTAGGCATTATTACCCAATAGCTTCTTTTCAATGCCTCTTCTCAATCATTTTCTTCCTAAAAGTATTATTTTGACCAGGCCCAGGCGGCTCATGCCTGGAATCCTAGCTAGTCAGGAGACTGAGATGTAAGGATTGTGAGTTGAAGCCAATCTAGGCAGTTAAATTCATGAGACTCTTTTTTTTTTCTATTTTTTTTGGGGGGTCCGGTCGTGGGGCCTGAACTCTGGGCCTGGGCTCTGTCCCTCAGCTCTTCAGCTCAAGGCTAGCACTCTACTACTTGAGCCACAGCGCCACTTCCAGCTTATGTGGTGCTGAGGAATCGAACCCAGGGCCTCAGGCATGCAAGGCAAGCGCTCTACCACTGAGCCACCTTCCCAGACCCAACTTCATGAGACTCTTATCTCCAATTAACCACAGAAGCAGAGTTGTTATTCAAGCACCAGCCTTGAGTGAAAGAGCCAAGCAAGAGCATGAGGCCCTATGTTCAAGCCCCAGTACTGGCATTAAAAAAAAAAAAAGAATAAAAATAAATAATAAATAAAAGTCTTATTTTGATTTGTATCACCAGACTAATTTTACCTATTCTTGAATTTCTTATCAATAGACGCACATCATATATACTCTTTATTAGTATATTTTAATTGTACAAAGAGGCTTCGTTGTGATATCTCCTTACATGCCCATAATGCACTTTGTTCAAATGTACCTCCTCTATTCTTCTTTCTGGTCCCTCAATACATATGTTACCAGAAATGTAGAGCACTAAGTTGGCCCTCAGGCTCTTGCAACTGGCAAGAAAACATTGCATACAGAGCAAAGTGATAGGAAAGTTTATTAGAAAAGAAATGCAGCAGAGAAAGTGAGCACATGGCATAGACGTGCCACAGGAAGACAACACTTCCTCCATCTCAGCCATCTTGTAGCGTCTTCGGGCTTACAGAGGTTGATCTTGGGTTAGCTAGTGAGAACTGGAGTCCGTGAAGACTGCTCTCTAATGGGTGGGTCTCCTTCTATATTGTCATGGCTGGAAATAATGTAGTGCCTGGTCTTCCTCATTCCTTTGTAGCTCTGTGTTCCTTGTGTTCCTCGTTCTTTTGTAGTTCTCTGTGCCCATTTCCTTGTCAGGCAGGTTTTGGTTGAGCAGTTTATCCTGCCTCACTTTCCTGACGGTTGCTTTCCTCCAGATTCTGATCACATAAACACTGTTATGTGTCTAGAGTCACACTTGCGAGGATCAGACATGCTTCTGCATGTACCAAAATCTCGTGTTCTTGACTACACGGTATTTTATCCATTTATTCTATTTCTTTCTATACCAGATGAATTTTAGGTTGTTTCTACCCAATTTTTGCAGCAGGTTAATGCTGGTATTTGTGTGATGTGTGTGTCTGTGCCTGTGCACATGCTCCAATATAAGGACTTGAACTCAGGGCCTGGATACTGTCCCTTAGCTTTTATGCTCCAAGCTAGCACTCTACTACTGGAGCCACAGATCCATTTCTGGCTTTTGGGTGTTAAATGAACATAAGTCTCAGGGACTTTCCTGAGCAGGCTGGCTTCAAACTACAACCTCAGAAGCTAGGATTACAGGCATGAGCCCCCAGTGCCCAGTTTATTGCTAGAATTTTGTTCAGTGTTTACCTATGAGAGGAATTGTTGGGTGAGATGATTTCTGCCTGTTTAGTTTCAGTAGATTCTGCCCAGCAGTTTTCCAAAGAGTTTCTCACTCATTTACACTCTCACCAACAGTGTGCAAAAGTTCCATCTGCTCCCCGTTCTTACAGACATTTGGTATTGTCACTTAGGCTTTTGTGTGTGTTTTGTTTTTTGACAATCAGTGGCAGTACTGGACTTTTCTTTTTTGGTTTTTGTTTTTTGTATGTCTGGTTTGGTTGGTGGGAGGTTGTTTGTTTGTTTTTGTAGCAGTGCTGGAGAATAAACTCAGGACCTCATACTCTTGCTTAGCTTTTTCTCTTTAGGCTGGTGCTCTACCGCTTGTGCCATACCTCCACTTCTGGCTTTTTGCTGTTGAGTTGCAGATCAGAATCTCTCAGATTCATCTGCAGGGACTGGCTTTAAACCATGATCCTCAGATCTCAGCTTCTGGAGTAGCTAAGGTTACAGGCATGAGCCACCAGCACCTAGCACAGTGCTGGAGTTTTAAATGAGGGCCTCACGCTTACTAGGCTTGAACATGAAACAGCCCCTTGTTAATCTTTCTTAATGGTAGTTCTTTCTGTTGGATGGCTGTAGTGGCTTCTTATATTGAAATGAACCAGCATCCCAGTCTCTCTCTCTCTCTCTCTCTGTGTCTCTCTGTGTGTCTCTGTGTCTCTCTCTCTGTCTCTCTGTGTCTGTGTCTCTCTCTCTGTCTCTGTCTCTCTCTATCTTGCTCTCTCAATAGCATTATGTTATTTGCTAGTGGATCACAAGAACATCTGCTTTGGGAGGAACCGAGAGGTAGCCACAGCCCTCATTTGCATGGCGTTGAACTGTTATCTATGGCTGCCATAGATTCCAGCCAGAGCAGGGTGGGAGCTTGCAGCCAGATAACCTTTCCTTGTTCAATAAGGAGCCACTTAGCTTTCTGGGAAAGTTGAAGCAGACAGCCTAGAAGAGTGGGTCATGACTTTGTGACTATAAAATGCTCATCTCATCAATAAGAATTCTAAAAGGGGGGAAGGGAACTATAAAAGAAGAAGAGTCAGAGGGAAGAAGGTTACCCAGGTTTCTGCAACACTCAAGACTGTGACCCCACTCTCCATAATCTATGATCAAATAGAGTTTTCAGTCAGACGCTGCGAACCAGAGGAGGAAGCTTGATTATCTTGAAGTGCCTGGAAAACATCAACCAATAAATAGTCATAGTAGAAACAGTTTGGTTGAACTGGTGTTATACTTGAGGCTGGACACATAAGAGTTTTTAAAAGGCTTACATATGGGGCTGGGAAGTTGGTTCAGTGGTAGAGTGCTTGCCTCGCATACATGAGGCCCTGGGTTCGATTCCTCAGTACCACATAAGCAGAAAAAAGCTGAAAGTGGTGCTGTGGCTCAAGTGGTAGGGCAATAGCCTTGAGCTAAAGAGCTGAGGGGCAGTGCCCAGGCCCAGAGTTCAGGCCCCACGACTGAGGAGGGTAGGGGGAAGGTTTGTGAATGAACAGCTCTCCCCTTGTCAGAAAGAAATTTAAGTTTAGTGACTAGTATCTTTGCCAGTGTAAATAGTACAGTTGGCTTTTCAAATCAAATACCAAAGTCTACAAACTTCTTGTGTTATGCTGATGAGTTGCTTAATACTAGGATATTTTCAGTAAATGAGATTCAAACATTACCCAAGTAACCTCATTACTATCAAGAAGAATCGTCTCTACTGGAAATCTCTGTGTTTGTTTCTCAAATATTGGAAGTAGGGAAATTTTTACTGCAAATTCTAGACACTCTGATTCTGTTTTTAGTTCACTTCTTTTTGTTCAAGTATTAGGCTTTGAACTCAGGTCCTCTGCTCTTGCTTGACTTTTCCACTCAAAGCTGGTACTCTACCACTTGAGCCACACCTGCACTCCAGGCTGGTTAATTGGAGATAAAGTCTCTTAGACTTTTGTGTTCTTTTGGACAAGGATCTTTAGATCAGCCTCCTGAGTAGCTAGGATTCCAGGCATGAACCAGCAGCACCCAACCAAGACTCAGAATTTATACATATACTATAAAGAAAGTATTAGTAAGAAATTGGATTATGTATTTTTTTCAAAGGTTAGCCTTTTGCGAATCTTTTTTCCCTGTTCTAACAGTAAAATGTTGCATGCATATTTCTTTGTGCTTTATGCTTTGATTTCACCCCCTTATGAGGGGGTTTTCAACCTGCAACCTCCAAAATATTGGATTATTATGGAAACAAGGTGCAGTATTTCAAGCATTGTGCCACAATAAAAGTAACAGGATAATGATTTTCTTTCTGACTTCAGATATCAGAGGTCCAAGTATTGATTGCCTGTTTCTCTTGCCTCCTGTCCTCAGATGAAAGTATGCTTTTGACACAGAGTCACAATAAAATGTGCCCTTTCCAATATGAGATCTCTGTAAATGTCATTCGCACAGTCATTGTTTTCATCAAAATAGCACAGAAGCCCCTCACTGAATGGGGGAGAGAGAAAGCCATGTTTAGATTTAGAATGGACTGGAACAAATTCCATTATTGGCTACATTCTGAAAATAGGACTTCTTTTTCCATCATTTCCTACGAAATTATTATCATTCGAACTGACCAAAGGATGAGGACTTTGGTAATTAGAGCCTTCATAAAATGCTGTTGGGAATATTCATGCTGGATTGAGCAGACAAACACAGGTTATATTGTGGTATAAATAGTGATGCTTATGGAGAAGGCTTGGCAGTGGTG
The DNA here is from genome assembly GCF_000151885.1 of Dipodomys ordii. Taxonomy (NCBI): domain Eukaryota; kingdom Metazoa; phylum Chordata; class Mammalia; order Rodentia; family Heteromyidae; genus Dipodomys; species Dipodomys ordii. The sequence continues at coordinate 19,058,483 of NW_012267223.1, forward strand.
TAACCTGAAACCAGGCAAAGGACCAACCAAGAGATACTGCTTGGTCCCCAACAAAGCTTCGCCAGCTAGGCTTCCTCCAGCCCCTAACGCTCTTATCTCTCAGCTTCAGGTCTGTGGTTCCAACTTCCAGCTGATGATTACTGATTTTGTTTAAGGTTACATATGGGTGTGAGCCTAGCTCCAGGCTCCCAAATTCATTTCACTTGTGCCCTGCACCAAATTGGATCCCAAAGGTAACAGGCTGGAATCGTAACACAATGTGACACTTAGCTGCCTTTCTCTCCTCCTGTTTATCTCAAAATACCTCATACCCAAGGCCTGCAAAATGAAGCTATCCGCATCAGCCTTCGCCAATGTCTTGATAAATGTAAACAGCACACCTATGGCTCCGCAAGATGCTCCTGTGTGGTGACCCTCCATTTCACATAATGTAATCCTTTTATTTATTTCCTATAGCTTTCCAATCAGTCAGCGCCGGCGTCCTTTTCCTAACCCCATCTCATGGTGTAATAATCCATTTTGGTGCCCTTATTGGCCTCGAAGGTAGTTTGAGCTGTTAAAATCTTTCTTTAACAAGTTTCCCTTTAATAAGAGATGTTTTCCACGGGCTCCGTCTCCCCCTTACCTTTGTCTAACCTTTTCTAGATAGACACAAAATCACAAGTGAGACAGATTCTAACATCTAACCTTGCATCGCAGTTTATTTGGGCACAGCATCACCCAAAACTGCTGAAATTTTTTTAGTTGAATGAGGGCAGAAGAGAACCCCTGGTGTCCACATCAAAGAGAGGATCCTGTTGCATTTTATGAAAGATGAAAATCGCATGAGAATAGAATTCTTTTTGCTGCCTGCTGTTTTACTTATCTTTTGGAATACAGGGAAGAGGATCAATATTTTATTTGTGCTCTCTGTTTTGTTTCCGTGTCTCAGTTTCTATGTCTTTGTCCAGCTTATGCTGCAGAGAGATAAAACTGGCCAGTTGCCTCATTTCTCCAAGTATCATTGCAACTGATCCCATCTTGAAAGACGAACTACTGGCCAGGCCCCACTGGTAGCTCACACCTATAATCCCAGTTACTCAGGAAGCTGAGATCTGAGGATCTGCTTCAAAGCCCACCCAGATAGACAAATCAGAAAGACTCATCTCCATTTAACCAGCAAAAATGGAGGTGTGGTTCAAGTGGTAGAGCACCAGCCTTGAGAAAAAAAAATGAACAAGAGCTCCAGGCCTTGAGTTCAAGGCCCAGTATCAGCATGCACACATGTGCATACACACACACACACACACACACACACACACACGTGTCCTACTAGAAATCCACTCCAAGAGTTTTCTTACTGTCCCATCTGGGCAGCTACCTTCAGGGCAGGGAAGGGAAGGGCAGGTCTCTCTCCCTCCTTTTTTGCTTACTTTCTACTCAGTGTGTCTAGAAGAAAGTAACTGATTTACAGAGGCTGAACATGGTTTATTAAGAAGGTTTAAAAAAAAAAAGATCAATGTAAAAAAGTCAATACCACATACCTTTCTCAAAGTTGGCAAAAAACATTTAAGTTCTGAAATATTTCATGCAGTGGAATAAAATATGTGATGGGAGCCAAGCTGGGGTATATTTTAGGAAGCCCAGACTTCAGTTCTTTTTTATACCCACCATCTTTCCTCTCTCAATTTGTGAAATGCTAGAAATGGCATTTCTGCTTACTATACACAAAGAATATTCAAAATGTAAGTTTCTTAGGACTTTTTTAAAAATCCAGTACATATAATGTTTGCCGATTTGCCCACTAAAGGTATTGGCCTCCTGACCAAGGAGAGATCAAAAGAAATATTATATATATATATATATATATATATATATATGTATGTATAAGCACTGGGACTTGAACACATGACCTTCAGCTCTTGCTTGGCTTTACTTACTCATAGCTGCCACTCTACCACTTGAATCACACTTCCACTTCCAGCACTTCCAGCCTTTTGCTGATTAATTGGACAAAAATTTGTCAGCCCGGGCTGGCTTCAACCATTGATCTTCAGAGGTCAGCCTCCTGAGTAGCTAGGGTTTTAGTCATAAGCCACCAGCACCTGTCTTAAAACAAAACAAAAACACTTATTTTTTTTGTTGGTCATGGGGCTTGAACTCTGGATCTGGGCACTGTCCCTGAGCACTTCAGCTCAAGGTAAGCACTCTACCACTTGAGCCACAGCACCACTTCCGGTGGTTAATTGGAGATAAGAGTCTCACAGACTTTCCTGCCTGGGCTGACTTTGAACCATGATCCTCAGATCTCAGCCTCCTGAATAGCTAGGATTATAGGCGTGAGCCACCAGTGCCCAGAAAATTTTTCTATCTTAAAAATTTTCACTTGCCTACTATGTACAAGGCCCTGGGTTCAATCAGCTCGGCAAAATAATTCCTTAAATTCAAAACATTTCCTTATTCATCTTTCAAAATACCATTGTGTACTACCATATTTAATATATTTATAATTTTTGTTTATATATATATATATATATATATATATATATATATGTCGGTGTGGGACTTGAACTCTGGGCCTGGGCGCTGTCCCTCAGCTCTTCAGCTCAAGGCTAGCACTCTACCACTTGAGCCACAGCACCACTTCCAGTTTTCTAGTGGTTAAGTGGCGATAAGAGTCTCACGGACTTTCCTGCCCAGGCTGCCTTTGATCCTCAGACCTCAGCCTCCTGAATAGCTAGGATTACAGGTATGAGCCACCAGCTCCCGGCTTAAAAATACTTTTTTAAAGACTATTTGCCATATTAGTTACTCTGTAGGAAGTTCACACAGGATGCATTCTTCTTAAGACTTTTCAGAAATGTGTCCCATGATATTTCTTATATTGTAAACAAGGGAAATGAGAGGGGGTTACTGTTACATTACCACCCACTGTATCAGCAGCGTATTGTTAGGACAGCATCTAAGATCTGAGTTCTCTATTTGGAGTTTTATCCATAAAGATGTATTGCTTCCTAGAATTCAAACAAAACCAAGTTGTTGCTGGCACCATTTTTCTTCAGAGTACCAAAGGTGGAATGGATTCCTTTCTGAGAAATGTTCCAAAGTCATCTACCCTCTGAGAGATTGCCAGAATCCACACCGCCAAGAACAGCGTGTGTCTGACATATTGCTGATCTCCCCTGCTCAGGTTTCCCCTCTGTGGGATGAGCCCAGCAGCTCAGGATTGAGCAGGCTCCCAAAAGAAGGGATCCCAACTCACTACTGGGTCCCCAAGAAGTCAGATAGGGACTGGAAAAAAACCCACTGTGCTGAAAGCTAGGTGTGTAGGTGAAGAGGAACAGGCCTAGGAGCCAAAGGCTATGTTATTCTTACAGTCCTCCCAGAAGTGAGCCTGCCCTGTGGGTCTCTCCCACTCTGTGGGAGGAAGACAACTGTCTCAAATCAGAACCAGTAAAAGGGAGTGGGGTTGGGGCTGCCTCTGTCTAAACCCTGATCTCATACTGCTTCCCTGTGGAGAATTATCAGAACTGCAGCTTCTCTCTCTGGCCACTGATTCTGTCACACCCTTTCTTGTGTGGTTCTGGCCTGGGTTTGGTATCATCTGAGAGCAGTGGAGAGAGAGGGTAGTGAGGGGATCCTACTACGAATAACCTCAGCCAGAAGCATGAAATGAACACAAGAGGTTGGCTAGGTCTTGAATCCATATCCTGAGTCAGAGGGTGTGTCCAGCTGCAGACTGCACTGATGAACTTGCATCTACTCCCTTTCCTTTCCCTTTTCTTTGTATGTAACTTTTTTTTTAAGCTCAATGCCTCTGTCTCCTTCACTATGTTCTTTAGCTCGGCTTCACAGACACATATTCTGGCTTACACCCTTAAAGAAACTGGCACACTCACCTACCATTTCCCTGAATATTTTTCACAAGAGCTTAATCACAACTCCATGACCAACATAGAAGCTCCCCTCTTCATCTTTTGGTTTTCGTTTGTTTGCTTTTGTTCCGGTCCTGTGTCTTGAACTCAGGGCCTGGGTGCTATTCAAGGTTAGCACTCTACCATTTTCAGCCAGAGCACCACTGCCTATTTTGTTAAGATATAAAAACAGAGCCAGACTCCTGTAGTTCATGCTTGTCATCCTGACTACCTGGAAGACTAAAAACAAGAGGATCATAGTTTGAGTCCAATCAAGACAGGAAAAGTTCATGAAACTTACGCTCAGCCCATAACTGCACACAATGTGACAGTTCAGTCTCCCAAGATGCTAAGTCATCAGGAAGCAGGATGGCTTATTGTTGGAAAGATCATTTTATATCAAACTGCACCCTAATTAGTGAGCCACACTGTACACCTGTCACCCTAGTTAGTACAGGATGCCTAAAATAGGTGGATGGTGGTCCAGACTTGTACCTAGGCAGGAAGCAGGACCCAAAAATAACGAGTGCAAAAAGGGCTGGAGATGCCTGCGTAGCAAGCATGAAGCCCTGAATTCAGACTCCAGTACTGTCAAGGTAAATACATATCATTATATATACATATGTAGATAAAACAATATATATACATGTATCCATATATGAATACATATACATACGTACATATGTATGTATTATGTTTGTATATAGGTAAGTATGTACCTCCCAACCTATTCATGAGTCCAGGATTGGTTCAAAGCCATCCTGGGCAAGAAAGTCCATGAGACTCTTATCCCAAAAAGACAGAAGTGGAGCTATGGCTCAAGTGGTAGAGCCCCAGCCTTGAGTGAAAAAATTCAGGGACAGTATCCAAGCTCTGAGTTTAAGCCTCAGTACCAACATGTACTACACACACACACACACACACACACACACATTAAATAAGTAAGTAAAAACAGCTTTGTAGGGACACGAAAAGATACATAATCCACTTCCTCATCTCTTTACAATTCAGGAACAGGGTAAAGCTCAGAATCTCTTAATTAAGAAATCAGTCTGAAGCTAATGGAAAGCTATAACCATTAAAGTCTGATACTTTTTCAGGGAGGTGGAGAAAAAGGCAATAAATCCTTGGGACTGGTGAATGGTATTTTCCAGGAAGTCAAGTATTCAGGACCATACAGGAAGTGGATGAGATAATCACATCCCACAAAGAACCTGTGAGCTCTTCTCTTCCTCTCTTCCCACCTCTGTCAGGGCTCCAGGGTGAACTCTGTAAGCTCAAGAGGACAAGCCATCAGCAGAGGGTGACTTACGATGAGAAATGAAAATATTTGGATTAGCTCTAATACCACGCCAGTGGTATTTACAAATTATTGAACGGCCGTCCTCACATCAAACACGTTTTTTTCTTTTAGAAATGCTAAGCTGTACTCTCCATTTGTTTCCAACTGCCAAGGCCATTATTTGATGTTTCTCTCTGTTTGCTTATCTTGATGAAGATGAGGGATTGATTCATCATTTGTACTTCCTCTCTCTGAGGGCAGCAGCCGCTTTGGGAAGGATGACGACAGGCCAGCTTTCCTGCTGTGCAGGTGCCGGGGCACGTGTGTTCATAGAAGCAGCAAGAAAACATTTATTCTCCAGGTTGTGTGGATGGACTGACAGGGTTTTGATAAGAAGGGGGGAAGGCTTTCTCTGTGGTAAGAAATGACATTTCTATGTGGGGCAAGGGGCAGATTGCATTTCTGTTTTGGAGACAGCTCTCCCCAACCACATCACAAGTACTAAGATGGGGCTGGACATAGGAGATAGAATGTGGTAACCAGGTCACACAGGAAGCAAGCAGGAGATGAAGAGCCCTGAGTCTCATCCTGTGACGCTGACAGCTGTTCTTGCCACTCTATCTTGTGTGTGTGTGTGTGTGTATGTGTGTGTGTGTGTGTGCCAGTGCTAGGTCTTGAACCCAGGGCCTGTGTAATTCCCCTTAGCTTTTTCACTCAAGGCTAGTGCTCTACCATTTGAACCACAGCTACATTTCCAGCTTTTTATTCTTTACAGTTAACTGAAGGTAAGGTCTCGTGGGCCTTTCTACCTGGGCTGGCTTCAAACCATGATTCTCTGCTCTCAGCCTCTTGAGTAGTTGGGATTATGGGCATAAGCCTCCAGCTTCTGGTTCTCTTTCCCATTTCTGATGTGACAGTTCAGTCTCCAAGAATTTAGGTGAAATGGGGGGACAAAGGGTAAAACAACGGCAATAATGGAACTCACTAGACACTATGTTGAAAATAAACTATACAACTTGTGGGTGGGATGGGAGGGAAAAACTGGGAGAGGACAGGGAAGGGGTGACATTGGCCCAAAAGGAAATATACTCTTTGACTGATTTATGTAACTGTAACCCCTCGGTTTTTAGCATTTTCAAGTAAAAATAATTTTTTAAAAAAGAATCTACGTCATAATCTCTTGAAGCAGGATGGCTTATTGTTGAAGGGACCATTTCACATCAAACTTCATTGAGCTCAGTGCTGGTGGGTCCCCCTCTGTAATCCTAGCTACTCAGGAAGCTGAGATTTGAGGATCTTGGTTCAAAGCCAGCCCTCCCAAAACAAATCTGAGAGACTCCTAGCTCCAGTTTACCATTTTTTAAAAAAAGCCAGAAGTAGAGCTATGGCTCAAATGGTGGAGCACCAGCTGTGCGTAAAAAAGCCAAACAGGAATGTGAGACCCTGTCTTCAAGCCCCAGTACCAGCACACACACACACACACACACACACACACACAGAGCCAATGAAGCAAACCAAACACAGCCTTAGTGTTAAACAGATTGCTTACATTTTTAGATCCAGTGTTTCTAAAAGAGCATTGTTCTGGTCTTACCCAGGATCTGTCACTGACTGTAAAGTACTTATATTCTGGGCCATTGCTTGGGATCCTAAGGTTAGGAGAAAGGACTTATCTCCGTGGATCTGCATCTTCACTTAGCTCATCTAAGCAGAATCGGCACATGAGGGTGGTGATACCAGCATGATGCATACCGGCAGCCAGCACACAGTCCCATGATCCCATGGGCCATTCTGCTGCTGGCAGCATTACAGACGTTGACTGCAAGGACGCAGGCAAGAAGGCCCACATTCCAGCCTTTCACTAGGCGGGAGTTACACGTTCAATTCTGTAATTCCAAGAGGAAACGTAACCTTTCCAAAGAAAAACCCACACTTCATTTATTGGAGGCCTGTCTGACTCTGAGGCCACAGATAACTCCTTTCAACAAATCCTCACTCTTCATTAGTGGAAATTACTCTTCTCTCATCACCATGAATTACCCAACACATGGAAGTAAGCCGTCATCTTCTCACACTCATTAGCTTTCTTGGGGGGGGCGGGGTAGGGGGAGATTCCAAGTTCACCAAGTGACTGCTAATACTTGTTCAGTTGTATAAACATGTGGCGGAGACGGCTAGTAACCCCCAGTAAACTCTCACCTCTGCACTCCAGCTCCCTATCCTGTTGGCAACTAGACTGACACAGAAGTTTTGGCTCATGCAATGCAGAATCGATGTGTCAACTTCTAGGGTCACAACAAGTGTCCTTAAGCAATTGGAGGGGGGAAATGGTGTCTTCTACATTATCCCTTTTCTTCTTCCTGACGGCTGAAGCTAAGGCCAGCATGAAACCATGAGGAAGAAATCACATGCTTTAGAAAATTTGTAGAGATTGGATAGAAGGAGCCAGAAGGAGCCTCTGCCTCTTAGCTGTCTCCCTTCAAGTCTTTTAATGTAGTAGAGAGAGGAATTATTATCTGTTTTAGTAAGGCCTTTATTATTATTTTTTTTTGCCAGTCCTGGAGCTTGAACTCAGGCCCGGGCACTGTCCTTGAGCTTCTTTTGCTCAAGGCTAGCACTCTACCACTTGAGCCACAGTGCCATTTCTGGCTTTTTCTGTTTGTGTAGTACTGGGGAATGGAACCCAGGGCTTCATGCATACTAGGCAAGCACTCTACCACTAAGCCACATTCCCAGCCCAGCCTTGATCATTTGAGATTTTGGGTCACATTGGCTAAACCAATACACCTTTGGGAGATAACCAAGGCCAGGCTGGGTATAGTAGGACTTAGAAGGTTACAAAGAGTGTGATGGGAAAGGATAGTACTGTTGTGAATTGATACAAGTGTCTTCTTCAGCTCTTTGGATGGATGATGTAAAAAGGAATTTTGTAAGCATATTTTCCCTGCATTTCTTAAACAGCATTATTTAGAAATCCTTTCATCGATGAACGCTGTTTCTCTGAGTCTTGGTAATAATAGTCCTGGGTAGTTTATGGACATCGTCATGTGTACAGTTGCTCTAGCTCCTTCCCAGGTGATCTTAAATGACTTTGTTCCTGTGGCACCTTTCTTATTCCCCATTAACTGTCTGGTAATCAAGTGTCCAGCCCCCCCCCCTGCAGCCCACCTTATCCCACCTCACCATGACCCACAGCAAGCCAGAAGACTGACAAAGATCTAACATGGGAGCTCACTCTGAAGCTATGGTATTCAGCTCCGAATGAGCATCAGAGCCATCTATACAATTTTGTATGAATAAGCATGCCTTAACTCCCAGATAACCAGGCCATCCTGATGTGTATATGGGTGTGTGTGTGTGTATGCATGGGTGCCTCTGTGTGTATTCATGGGTGCCTCTGTGTGTATTCATGGGTACCTCTGTGTGTGTGTGTGTGTGTGTGTGTGTGTGTGTGTGTGTTGGTAGTGTTAATACTGTGGTTTGATCTTTATATATTTCACTTGATAGACAGGTGCTCTGCCCCTTGAATCACTCCCCCAAGCCCTTTTTCCTTTTGTTGTTTTTCAAATAAGATCTGCCATTTATGCCCAGGCAGGCCTGGACATAGATCCTCCTACTTCTTTTTTTTTTTTTGGGGGGGGGTCCGGTCGTGGGGCCTGAACTCTGGGCCTGGGCGCTGTCCCTCAGCTCTTCAGCTCAAGGCTAGCGCTCTACCACTTGAGCCACAGTGCCAT
>NW_012267223.1:19069936-19153230 GCF_000151885.1 Dipodomys ordii
GTGCCCAGTGGATATTATATATATATATATATATATATATATATATATATATATATATATATAATATATTTTTTAAAGCATCACTGATGACCTTCCCTGGAAAGACTCTGTAAACTCTTTCTTCTCACCCCATTGTTGGTGTGGGCTGTTCTTTTGGGACTAGGCAGAGAGATCGATGAAATAGGAACAGGACAGTGGGCACAAAATGCCATCTCTACTAATTATTTATTTTTCTTTTCCAAAGTGGCAAGGAATTGCTAGAATTTCATACTTCATTGTATATACAAATTGAGGTCCTGAGGGCACGTATCCTTCATGTGAACAGCTCTGCCCGTTACAAGAGAGAACTAAGTAACAATAAAACCCTCGGGGATGTCATTTAATATTTCCAGCATTTCACAGGAGCTTCCGACGCCCAGGTCTTCAAGGGGAAAGCTGATTTATCCCTTCAGTCATTAGACAATGTAAAGGTGAGGTCAGGTGGAGGCATCCTTCATCCCTTCCCCTGGTGATCACCCGTCCCTTGGGCAAGGAGGAATCAAAGCATTTCAAGTGGGGGAGGTCGCCATAAGCAGGGAGAGCGCACAACCTTCTGCCTCCACTGGTTGGTCTGATGCCCATATATCTTCATAGTGCCTCTGTTTGCACTTGAAAAATTACATGCAGTTGGTTTTGCTTCTCCTTCCCTTCCTACGCTTAAAACACGATTTCCACCTTCCTCCCACCCCAGTCGAAAGTGTAATTTATGTCCAGACTAATGATGATGTGTTTCTGATTATTTTTTAAAAAAGACAAAAACCCTTTCATTTAAATGCAGGACAACAGGTGTCTTGTTTTATGGCCTTGTACCTTTTCAACCCTATAAATTAAAATCATGTCTGGTGCTCTCTCTCTCTCTCTCTCTCTCTCTCTCTCTCTCTCTCTCTCTCTCTCTCAGCTGATCTGAAGTTGTCTTTCCAGGACATCCTTGGAATTCTATACTCTCTGTCCCACTGCCTTCCACATGGTAGATTCCAAATAAATTTTCCTCTATTTGATTTGGCTACTAGGAGTACTTTGTCCAGTTCTGGTTATGCCCGGTGATACACTAATATTTTGTAACTTGCAATCCCAGTTGATACCCCTGGGCTTCTGACCTCAAATTTCATAATAGGATTCCATACTTTTTTATTACTTAGGAAATAAAGCAGATCTCAAGTGGAAAGAGAGTACTCCTATTTTTGTAGGTCGCTTTGCAATGTAAGAAAAGCTTAGGCAAATTAGACCGATGGTACAATATTGGAATTGTAAATTACTCTGAAAATGGCATAAAGCCTACAGATTACCAAAAAGATTCTTAAAATGATGCCTAGTTCAAATAGAACTTTAGAACTAATTGTTTTTAATAAAGTTATTTCTCTCTTCTACCTTGATCTTTGGTTTCTGGATTCCTACGCCATCTACTAAAACTTAGGAATTTTCTATAATCACCCATCCAGAATGGACACTGTTATGTAATTATGAAGCTGCCTGGCATTGTGATAAAATAGTTTTAAAACTTCTTTCATTTTTTGAATTATTTTTAGGCAATTTTTGTGTATGTGTGTGTGCTGGTACTGGGGCTTGAACTCAAGGCCTCTTGTTCTTGCCTGGCTTTTGGCTTAGGGCCATAGTTCTTTTTTTAATATATATTTTTTATTGTAAAGATACTGTACAGAGGGGTTACAGTTACATGAGTAAGGTAATGAGTCCATTTCCTATCGAGCATTGTTACCTCCTCCTTTGTTTTTCCCCTACCATCCCTTCCCACCCCACCTCCCCAACTCCTCCTTTCCCCCCCCACAAGTTGTAAAGTTTGTTTTCAACATAGTGTATTGTAAGGTTGTAGTTCTACTACTTGAGCCATACTTCTACCTCTGGCTTTTGGCTAGTTAAATGGAGATAAGAATCCCATGGATTTGCGGGCCAGGACTGGCTTTGAACCATGATTCTCAGATCTCAGCCTCCTGAGTAGCTAGGGTTACAGCCATCAGTGCCTGGCTGGTACTATAGTTTCTTAGGAATCAAATAATGTTATAAACAGGACCCCTTTCCAATCCTGGAGCTGTGCTCTGTAGAAGTGACCCCTTTCGATTCCTGTTAATTCTTTCGTCCAATCCAGCATGGCTCCTCTACCTTACTTTCTTTTTCTTTTTGTCTAAGACTGGGAACTCAAACTCTGTATTTGGCACTTGTGCTCATTGGCTGGCACTGTACCGCCTAAGCCCCACCTCCAACTCCTCCCCCTCTACCCTCTAAGCAATGTGATTATACACGTATTTTTTTGATTTATAGCCCACCCCCAGCCCCAGCCCCACCCCCAGCCCCGCCACCTAGAATTGGCAAATGCCTTGGCTTTTTCACTTGATTCATTTTCTAAGTCACCACCTCTGCTTCTTTCCGAACCTCTGGCTACTATTTTCTTCCTAGTCAAACACATCTGATGACCCAATCAGTTCCTTTCTTTTCTTAGAATATCTCCCTGAGGCTCTCCATTCTCCGGTCCACGCTGAGAGGCTGATCACACTGGAACTCCCTTGTATATTCCTTTTCTTTGTCAGAGTTTCACGTTCTGGATCCAGTGTCACCTTAGCAGATGCACTCATCTTGGTGAAGACCAGCTTCTGGGGACACTCTCAGGAAGGCTCTCTGGGAAGTTCATTTCTAGAGACCACCAGTCTTTTTCTGGAGAGAAGACAGAACTGGGGTTTGAGTTTAACATCTCATGCTTGCTAGGCAGGCACTTGATTCGTTTGAACCATGCCCTCCAGCCCTTCTTTGTTTTAGTTATTTTTCAGGTGAGGTGTCACATTTTTTTGTCCAGCCTTAGACCATGATCCTCCAACCTGTGGCCTCCCATGTAATTGGAATGACAGGCATGTGTCACCGTATTTGACCTGTTGATTGAGATTATTTACATGACTTGAAACCTGCGTGTTACACTTGCCTAGCAGTTTGTGTGTAAGAATGCTCATTTAAATCCTTGTCCCAGAGAATTTGGGAAGTGTTTCATTGATGGCCAGCTCCTACTATGCAGAAGTTTGGTGTTATTCTATTATTGGTGTTATTCTAGTTATTAATACTTTGTGTATAAACTATTTCCCCCCTGATCCAGAAGCTCTCTGAGTCTTCTCTTACCTGTTGTGTTCTGAGACGTTACGGAGGTTACCAAAGTGTAAATCACTTTGTTCATGGGGTAAATGTATGGAAGGGTCTTTCAATCAGAAAACTTAACTTTCATTTTTGAGAAAATTTTATTATTTCTTTGGTTACTTCCTTCCCATTTCATTTGCTTCCTTATTCTTTTTGCCTAATTTAAGATAAAAATTTCCTCAAACTTGTCTTCCAGCTCACTTGTTGATTTTGCGTTTGGGGCTGTCAGGTATTTAATTTACACCTGTCCTTTCCTCTCTCTAATTGTTTCTGCTAAACATCCTCCTTCATTGCTCAATATTTCTTTCTCCCTCTTGGAAGAGGGAGAATGATGGCTTTTTCCCTTTTTAAAAACAAAATTCTCTTTTGCTGTTTCCTTTTACTTCCTTCTGTTACATTGTATATTTTAGTCTTTTCCTTTGTGTTGTAAAACCTATCTGCAAAGTTGGATTGTTACTTCCACACCTGATCATATTTAAAAGTAAGGCACTAAAAAGCAGACTGAACTAGGTGCCCTGTAGCTCACGCCTGTAATACTAACCACTCATGAGGCTGAGATCTGAGGATCATTGTTCAAGGCCAGCCCAAGCAGACAAATCCATGAGATTTTAATCTCAAATTAGCCAGTAAGCAAAAACCCAGAAGTGGAGGTGTGGCTCAAGTGGCAGAACACCAACTTTAAGTGAAAAAGCCAGGGGAGCATGAAGCCCTGATTTCAAACCCTAGTACGTGAGAGAGAGAGAGACAGACAGAGAGACAGACAGACAGACAGAAAGAGAGAGAGACTTCCTGAGGTTATGGGGAGGGTTATTTTGTTATTGTTGTTTTTGTCAGTTGTAGGGCTTGAACTCAGGGCCTGAGTGCTGTCTCTGAGCTTTTGTGTGTGTGTGTGTGTCGGTTGTGGGGCTTGAACTCTGGGCCTGGGCACTGTCCTTCAGCTCTTCAGCTCAAGACCAGCATTCTACCACTTCAGCCACAGCACTACTTCCGGTTTTCTAGTGGTTTATTGGAGATAAGAGTCTCATGGAGTTTCCTGCCCCGGCTGGCTTTGAACCGTGATCCTCAGATCTCAGCCTCCTGAGTAGCTAGGATTAGAGGTGTAAGCCGGCTACGGCACCCAGCTTGAGGTTTATGTTTTAGCTCATCTTCTTTTCAACTGTTTGTAGATTTGGGGTTCAGTTTCTGAAGGCTAGACTTAAGTGTGGCCTCTCTGTCCATGCACGAGAACAACCTATAAACCCTAAACTGCTCCCCAAACATAAAGTATTACTATTATCATGTGAACAGCCTAACTATTCAGTCGAAGCCTGAATTTCATGCTGCCTTTCCTATCTGCTCTGTACCACCTAGGCCATTTGGCAATTACAGTTGGCTTTCCGAAAAGACACTTTAGTTCTTTTTTTTTTCCCCTTGAAAACAAATGAATTCAGAACCAATCTTCCTTAGCCATCCAATATGTGTAGCCTCTTTTGTTCATGAACAACCTTAAGGTAATAAACTGGCATGCCCTTGTGACAGAGACAAACGTTGGAAGGAAATAGGTTTCCATCTCAGACTTCTGAGGTGTTATGCCAAACAATAACAGGGGAAAAATTATTCAGCTAAATGCACCTGACATGCATTGGCATCCAATATGCCACACTCCTCTCCAGGTATTATTACTTATAGACTTGCCTCAGCGATGGGCTGCCTGGAAGAGCCGCTGTGCCTTTGTCACACATACATTTTAGAGACTTTTAAATAATCTTATAGAGCCATACCAGGCTGCGTGTCTTCTAAACTTTGCGATTTCATCCGTCTGTACCAAGAGGCCATGAAGCAAAATGAATGTGCCTTTCAGCTTTACTACAGCCCTAGAAAATGAACCAGTCTACTTAACAATAAATGGTGGTTTGGTTCAAACACACATGACTGGTCTAGTGGAGAAGAAGAGAAAGTTGAGCTTAATGAAGTCCAGGGTCCTTGTCCCTGGGCATGGACAGGAAAGGACGAGTGTTTTATAACTGTTTATTGGAGTCAATGGTAATAAATTCCTCACTTGTGATGCATTAACTTTAATGTTTTCATTACTTGGTGATTTAGATTTTCCTTTTCCACGTAAATCATGTTGTCCCAGTAGCCGAGTGGGTTGAGCGCCTACCTTAATGTTCAATGGGAAAGCAGTGCACTCGCTCTCTCTCTCTCTCAATCTGATAGAAAATGGCTTTGCCTTGTCCTGATTGCTACTTTATAAACAAGTAACAAAGACAGACAGACAGACAGATAGCACAACAAAATGTGGCAAGACCTAGTTTAGGTCCTGGAGGACGCATGTGCGTGGCAATTGTTTCTTTTTCCATTTTTGTTTCTGTTTGCTGGGTGTGGACCCTTCGTTAATGAGTGACTAAGCAAACAGATACTGAGATTTCATGGTTTTTATTTTGCCATTACAGACTTGGTGATTGGGTTGGAAACTATGGGGCCCAAGAAGCATTCCCCTCATTTGTCCCTCTTAATTTTTCCTTACAGAGTTCAGGAAAAGGGCTGGGAAGGTGGCTCAGTGGTAGAGCGCTTGCCTTGCATGCCTGAGGCCCTGGGTTCAACTCCTCAGCACCACATAAGCAAAAAGAAAAAAGCCAGAAGTGGCACTGTGGCTCAAGTGGTAGAGCGCTAGCCTTGAGCTGAAGAGCTGAGGGACAGCGCCCAGGCCCAGAGTTCAGGCCCCACGACCAGAGCCCCCCACACACACACAAAAAAAAAGAGTTCAGGAAAAATAAAAAAGATCTTAAAGCTGGGCACCCGTGACTCATACTTTGTAATCGTAGCTATATCAGGAGACTGAGATCTGATGATCATGGTTCAAAGCCAGCCTGGGCAGGAAAGCTTATGATACTCTCTTATCTCCAATGAACCACCAAAAAGCAAGAAGTGGAGGTATGACTCAGGTGGTAAAACTCCAGCCTTGAGATAAAAACAAAACAAACAGCTAAGGGACAGTACCCAGGCACTGAATTCCAGCTAGTGTGCAAATGAGCGTGCACACACACACACTCCAAAAACTTAACATTGTCATTTGTAATTTTTTTGAGAAATAAAAAGGGGGAGTGATTTCTGCCTGACCATAGCTGACATCATTGTCCTCTCTCAGAGCCAAGTGCTGTACAGACACAATCAGGGCATTGGCTGGGCTTGAGGTTAGGCCGGGGAGTGGCCCTTGTCCAGTAGATGAAACATGTCAGGTCAAAGGCATGTTGTAAGATCACTGCTTCCCCCATCATGTTCTTCCTCCTGGGCTGTAAGAGTTCTCATTAGACCAACCACCCTGAAATACCCCCAGAGAATCGCCATAATTACTTCCTGAGTCTTCTTTTTTATTTTCTGCTTTGTTTGCTTTAAAAGTTTTCTCCGTGCTGTGCTCTGATGATATCTGAATGTCTCTTCCTAGACAGACATGGCGAAGGGAACATTACAATCGTTTGATTCCCTCTTGAAATCTTGCACTTTGGAGAGAAAGTGAAATAGAGACTCTAGAATCATTGCGTTCAGCCCCACATGGCCTCCTGCCATCTTTCAACGCATGGCAAATGCTCAGCCACACTTCAGATGGTTTTCATACAAGTTCCAAATTAGCCAGACTCAGGTCGCTCACACTTGTCATCCTAGCTACTCAGGAAGCCGAGATGTAAGGATCAGGGTTTGAAGCCCAGCCTAGACAGGAAAAGTCCATGAGACTCTTGTATCAAACTGGAAATCGCACTGTGGTTCAAGTGGTAGAGTGCTAACCTTGAACAAAAAAACTCAGGGACAGTGCCCAGGCCCTAACTCCAAGCTCCCCAGTACCAGCACCAAAAGAAAAGATGTAAACTGGCATGTAGAAATGCAGAGAGAAAATATCAGTATTGGAAAACACCATAAGAAGCCAAGGGCACTCAAAGTTTATAGATCAGAAATTACTACCAACAGCTGTTTTCTCAAGAGCAATGGGTTATTCATTGGTTAGGCTGTTCAAATTCCTGTCCAGTCCTTTCTAAACAATCCTTTGACTGTTAATGGCTTCCTCAGACAGAAACCACCCCCTGGTGCTTTCCTGAAGATAAATGAGGTCCTAGGTAAGGAGGGTTGGTCCAGGGTGGACCTAATCAGGCCATGAAATAAGACACAGACATTGTTATCAATTGAAGGTCATGTCATACTTTCCTGTTTTTTCTTTTTTTCTCAAAATCCTCTCCTTCCCTCTTTCTGTCATTCTCAGTACTTCCTGACTTCTTTCTCTTTATTTTGTCTTCTGCTTTCTGCTTTTCTCTTCCCCTTCCCCTTCCCCAGTACTAGGGATTGGACTGAGGAGTGCTCTATTTGAGCCAAGCTTCCCATCCTTCTTGATTGCTTTTGGCTAAATCCTTTCTTTTTTTGTTTGGGTCATTTTGTTTTTGTTTTTGCTTTTGCTTTTTATTTACTTTCTTGTTTCACATGACAAGCCCTAAATATATAATAAATAAATATACAGCAGAATGAAAATGACTACTTTATGGCTTGGTAAAAGTGATTCATCTAGCAAATACTCACCCCCATATTGCCTTCTTAGCTCACAAGTCCCTTTAGGCTACTAATGATTTTAGTTCTATTTCACAAACATTTGCCAGGCACCTACTGCGTATCCCCGGCCCCTGGGGAGAGAAACAAGTATATGCATACCAACCCTCTATAAAAGAGACCAAATTTCCCACTCACAGCCTTAAGAACTTATATAATGAACCCCAAACTCCTTACACCGTCTTGTGCATGTTTCAGAGTAGGATCCTACTAGATCTCAGATCCATTCAACAGCCAATTAAGGGACACCTCAGTGTTTGATGGGTCTTGGCTGTTCACATGATCCAGTTCCTCCTTAGTCTAATTCTTCCCCTTGTTTCCTAAACAGTTGTCATACAAAGACTGGTGCATCCCCCTAGGTACTGGATTCTTTTTTTTCCCCTCCATTTCTTTCTAGGCACCAATGTTTTGGACATTTAATTCTTGCCATGATATCACCTCTGTTCCTATGAATGCAAATCTATATTCACCCTCCTCCCTGATTTCTTCCACCCAGCCCACAGCTACATTCCTTTTCTATTTCCTGCCTAAGCTATCTGGCAACTTTACATGGTCACTAAGGTCTGATGGAAACCCACACAAGGAGACAGGAGTTGAGAGTGGGCTGGGTGCCAATAGCTCATGCCTATAATTGTAGCTACTCAGGAGACTGAGATCTGAGGATTGCAGTTGGAAGCTAGCCTGGGCAGAGGCCAAAGTGAAGACGTGGCTCAAATGGTAGAGAGCCAGCCTTGAATAAAAAAGCCCAGGAAGAGTGTAAGGCCCTACATTCAAGTCTCAGTACTGGCACAAAGAGAGAGAGACAGATAGAGGAGTGAGAAAAGAGTGTCGGAGGAAAGAGAACCTAGATTGTCACATAAAAAGGCTCTGTAGAAAATGGCACTTCATGGGGCTGGGAAGGTGGCTCAGTGGTAGAGTGCTTGCCTTGCATACATAAGGCCTTGGGTTCGATTCCTCAGCACCACATAAGCAGAAAAAGCCGGAAGGGGCACTGTGGCTAGCCTTGAGCTGAAGAGCTGAGGGACAGTGCCCAGACCCTGAGTACAGGCCCCACATTCAACCAAAAAACAAACAAACAAACCAAAAACGGCACTCCATACAGGCAGCCCAGGTAGAAAAGTCCCTTGAGACTCTTATCTCCAATTAACCACTTAAAAACTGGAAGTGGAGCTGTGGCTCCAAGTGGTAGAGCTCTAACCTTGAGCAAAAAAGCTCAGGGACAGTGTCCAGGCCCCATGACACAACAACAACAAAAATAAATGTGATACCAGGAAATGGAGCGGTGGCTTACGTAGTAGAGCATGAGCTTTGACCATAAGAAGCTGAAGGACAATGCCCAGGCCCTGAGTTCAAGCCCCAGGACTGGCCCACACACACAAAAGTGATACCAGCCCCAGATAAAGTTCTTTTCTTTCCCTTTTCTTCATGGGTATGTTTTGTTTTGACTTTGAGAGAGACAGAGACAGACAGACAGACAGACAAAGAGAGTGCATTGTACATTGTATGGGACTGAACCCAGGGCATCTCACATACTAAGTACACAATCTACCACAGGACTACAACTCCATGTTCTCCAGGTTCTCACACTGAGTGGGATAGCAAATAAATAGATTTGAAAGTGACATTTTATCATCCATTTTTTTAAAGATATGCTCTCAAGTGACACACGCATAATGGTGCTCTGCCTCAGGATAAGCTGAGAATCATTGATCCTGAAAGCTTCATGAAGAGACAACTTGTTTTTCCCTTTTCTTAGCTTTTTCCGCTCAAGCCTGATATTCTACCACTTAAGCCACAGCTTCTATTTAGGCTTTTTGTTGGTTAGTTGGAGATAAGAGTCTCCCAGACTTTCTTGCCCAGGCTAGCTTTAAAACTTGATCCTCAGAGCTCAGCCTCCTGAGAAGCTAGGATTACATGCATGGACTCCAGGTGCCTGGCCACCTTGTATTTTTTAACTCCCCTCCTCCTTTTTAGAATTGGGAGGTGATTTGAAGGATGGCTGCCTGGATTGGTAGCAAGAGTCCCACTTTTCACTGTTGCTACTTCCTATAGTGTAGCTGCTGAAGAGACTTGAGGTTGTTTGTGGTTTCATAATGAGAATGGTCCCTAGCAAAATAAAGCCCAAATTAGGTTCCAGACAGGAGACACCAGAGGATCCCTGGCTTTTAGCAATATGTTGGGACCGCCTGGATCTCAGCTTTCTTCCTACCTTTGCACATACCTGCCGACAGCCACATGCTCACCCCACCTATGGGAAACACCCCGGGCTTGGAAAGAACAGTATTTTCTTTTCTTTTCTTTTTTTTTTGGTCCGGTCATGGGGCCTGAACTCTGGGCCTGGGCGCTGTCCCTCAGCTCTTCAGCTCAAGGCTAGTGCTCTACCACTTAAGCCACAGCGCCACCTCCGGCTTTTTTCTTTTTGCTTATGTGGTGCTGAGGAATCAAACCCAGGGCCTCATGCATGCAAGGCAAGTGCACTACCACTGAGCCACCTTCCCAGCCCAAGAACAGTATTTTCAAGGAAATTGTGGTCATATGTCAGCTTTATTTAGTCACTATAGACTGCATCATAAGTAAAATAAGACATAAGTTATCATTATTGTTATTATTGTTATTATTAGTGTGGGGGCAGGTACTGGGGCTTGAACTTAAGACCTCATGCTCTCATTCAGCTTTTTTTACTCACAGCTGGTGGTCTACCATTTAAGCCACACCTCAAAGTGTTGGCCTTGTGGTAAAGGTCCTAAGTTCAATCCCCACACTACAAAGAAAAAAAAGAAGGAGGCAAGGAAGGAAGGAAAAAAAGAAGGAAGGAAGGAAGAACAGTCAATTAATACTCCTAGTGGATCACACCTATGATCCAAACACTCAGAAGACTGAGGGAGGAAGACTGTTAAGTTCCAGGCCAGCCTGGGTTACATAGTGAGACCCTGTCATTAGCTAGTGAATCAGATGGACGGACAGACAGACATAGAGAGATAGCCGGATCTCTCTGCCAGATGTTGTCAGTGTTAGTTTGCTAACCTCAAGTGTGTCATTTCTACCATTCAGTGACATCCTTTAGCTCTAGTTGGGCTTGTTTGGCTTCCCAGCTTCTTACATCACAGTTGGATGAAGGACTTGACTGAGAGTGTGGTGGCCACTCCCTTTCTTTCACTGCTGTTAGTCTTTTTTCTCCATCAACAGTCGCATGCTGTTAACTTAAAGCTAGCTGTTTAACTGGTTTCATAACTTTACATCTTTTAGATCCTAAACCTGTTGGCAATGGCTCAGAATTTTTCTCTTCTCTGTGTTTGTCTAAATTCCTTATCAGTGAAGCACAATGACAGAAAACAAAGCTAAGTAAGTTCAAACACAAGTGGATGATAGCAAGTAGAACCACAGAGTTCTAGAAGCTCTGACCAGTGGGACTAATTGAGGGACACTGACAGCAACTTCCCTGGTAGCATCAGAAGATATGCGACTCTTGCCAGACAAAATGGAGTAACAGTTACTGACTGGTCCTCACAGTTTAAAAAAAAAAAAAGTAATTAAAAAAAAAAAAGCTGCTGGGTGCCAGTGAATGGTTCCTGCCTATAACCCTAGCTACTCAGAAGGCTGAGATCGGAGGATCTCGATTAGAAGCCACCCTGGGCAGGCAAGTCCATGAAACTCTTATCTCCAATTAACTAACAGAAAACCAGAAGTGGTACTGTAGCTCAGAGTGGTTAGAGAGCTAGCCTTGAGCAAAAAAGAAAAACTCAGGGACAGCGCTCAGGCCTGGAGTTTGAGCCTCACTATTAGGTGGGAGTGGGGGGGGGGGGAATTAAACAAAAGATGATGCTCCAAAATTTTAGCAGCTGGGTACTAATTGGCTCAGACCCATAATCCTAGCTACTCAGGAGGCTGAAGTCTGAGGATCTCCGCTAACCCAGGCAGAAGAGTCCATGAGATTCTTTTTTTTTTTTTTTTTTCGGCCGTGGGGCTTGAACTCTGGGCCTGAGCGCTGTCCCTCAGCTCTTCAGCTCAAGGCGAGCGCTCTACCACTTGAGCTATAGCGCCACTTCCAGTTTTCTGGTGGTTTATTGGAGATCAGAGTCTCAAGGTCTCTCCTGCCCGGGCTGGCTTTGAACCGCGATCCTCAGATCTCAGCCTCCTGAGTAGCTAGGATTACAGGCGTGAGCCACCAGCGCCTGGCTCCATGAGATTCTTATCTCCACGTAATCAGCAAAAACCCAGAAGTATAGGTGTGGTTCAAATGGTAGAGCACCAACATTAAGAAAAAAAAGCCAAGTGAAAGCAAGAAACCCTTGAGTTCTAACTCCAATATCAGCACACACACACACACACACACACACACCATAATAAATAAACAAGCATCTTAGATTTTCCTTTTAAGCTGACTTAGCAATGATGGAGCCAAATGTCTGTCAGGGAAGTTGGTGGATGCCTAGTTCATTCGGGCAGGGGCTGCAGCCTTTTGCTAAGGGGAATTCTGCGGCCTCTTGTGCTACCAGCCTGTGCTGTGGTATTGCCAACCGATCCCAGGCCTCCCTTCTCAATGAGTTCAAACACAGCTGGCTCAATAGGCCGTGACTCACTTCAGCTCCAGTGTCGTTTATCTTGACTGCTTTATGGAAATGTATCACATTCTAAAGGGTTCCCATGGTGTGGCTGTGCACAGCTGACTACGAATCATGCGTGGCGCTGAGAGATGGAAACCTTCCCTATCGGGTTTTTACTGCAGAATTGGGTATGGGTGGGATGTGAGGGTTTAGGGGACTCTAGATGAAGAGAGAAGGGATGTCCGAGCATTTCTTTTATCTTCACCAGCCGTGGAGGTTGGGTGCCCATCACTCCTGGGAACTCACGTCTCTCTTGATCTTATCTTTATGGTCTCACAGCCTCCAGCTAAGTGAACCTTTTATATGGGTGATACTGAGAGCTTGAGTTAAGTGTAGTGTGGGAGAGAGATTATGGCACTCACACAATTCTGTTTTGTGCTGGTATAATGTGATACACCCTTAGGTTTATCCAACAGAGAGCTATTTGTTCACAATAAATTGAAAATCTTTGGGGGTTGGGCCTGTCTTTTTTCAGATAAGAGCTTCTTTGAAAAGCTTTTCTTTTTAATTATATACTTAACTAGAAATGGTTTTTGCCTTAAAATAGCAATTTCTACTGTGGTTTGTGGCTCCTTCTTATTTTTTTTAATACCAGCCTGCAATGCATTTACATGCTTCCCATTATGCATTAAGTAGCTCTGTGCAGATCTGTTTGTCTGCTACAAGGTGTGGATTCAAGACTCCCCTGCCTCATCCCTCCTATGGTGTGGCTAATGTTGTAGATCCTCAGTATCACCCGTTCCTGATCTGTAGGAATGTGAGCTGGCACAAGGGTCACAATGGCTTCCCATATTGGTTATGTGGATTTGTCTCATAGATCAGGAAGCTAATGAGACTGAGCTCAGAGTCAACTTAACAACTGTGACTGAACTCACCATAGTGCCTGCACATAGAAAACAGTCAATAGAATAGAGCCTGATTTTATTTGCCTACTTTGTTTTTCCATAGCCATTCCTTATTTTAACTTAGATCTCCTTTTTCCCATAGCATATAAGAAAACCCAAGCAAAATTGTTCACCAAGCCAGGCACCAGTGGCTCACACCTGTAATCCTAGCTACTCAGGAGGCTGAGATCTAAGGATCACAGTTTAAAGCTTGCCTGGAGAAAAAAAGAAAAAGTCCATGACACTCTTATCTTCAGTTAACTACCAAAAAGCCAGAAGTGGAGCTGTGGTTCTAATGGAAGAGCACAAGTCTTGAGAAAGAAAAAAAAAAAAAAAAAAAGCTCAAGGACAGCACCTGACTTTTAAGTCCCCAATACCAGCACAAAGGGGTAAATAAATAAATAAAGAGCTCATTGACATAAATTCCCTCTAATGAGTAAGAAAGCAACAAAATGTCTCCTACTGGCTATGTACAAAAACTCAGCATCTAACGGACAATATTTCCAGCCATATTACTCTTCAGAATCTTGGTCAACAACCATGTAAGAAAATTCAGTATCTCATTCAGTAACCAATTTTAACAGACAGGAGTTTGACTCAAGGAAGGGGGAGAGAAAGTGACAATGGTACTGTCCTCCTGGCCTAGAATTGAGTGACTTGGAGATCAAACATCCCTGCTACATTATGCCTTTTGTTTTCTTGTTTGGTGGCATTCTTGGATTTGGGGGAGTGGGGAGCGGTTGGAGAAAAGCCTCATGCTGATAATGTACTGAAAGTTAAAGGAAATTAAATAAGTGAAGCAGTGGCTGATCTCTACTTCCTCCCCCCTGGGTAATTCAATTCAAGCTCTCTCTCTGATGGCAACTCACAGGGCCTGTCTCCGTCACCCCGCTGGGGCCTAGAGTCTTAACATCTAAATAAAAGTTTCACTCAAGCATTTTTTATGCTTCTGCTAGCAGGATCAGTGAGCTGGTGTGGGCACATTAATGTAATATTCATACTCACAGACTCTCCCCACACATGGAGACGATGTCTTCCCATTTTCATAATTATAGATGTTCCATAAAATGCCATTTAGATTTGCATCTTTAAAAAAAAAGGGAGGGGCGGTAAATTCTAATAGAACGCTTAACATGTCTTTTATGATTCAGACTCTTGGCATCTTTAACCAGAAGCTGTGTCTCCAAGTTTAACAAGATCTTAAGAAAGAAAAATGAAGGGGGTAGGCGGGTAGGGGGTTGTTAAGAAGGAAAAGTAGAAACTGAGAGGATCCTTAGCCCTGTGTCTTTGATTTAAACGTTAGGACTTCTGGGAGCAATTTCAGAGACTATGGGCTTGCCAAAGAGCAGCTCTGCCATTCCTTGTCCTGACGTCACCCAACTTCCCACCACCAAAAAAAAAGAAAAAAAAAAACTGCTCTCATTTCCTTCGGTGGTGGCGGTGGTGGGACAAGTGGTTGGTGGTATGCTGGTTCTGGGACTTGAACTCAGAGCCTGTCCCTCAAAGCTGGTACTCTACTGTCCTTGAGCCACACCTCTACTTTTTGACAGTTCATTCGAGGTAAGAGTCTCACACACACTTTCTTGCTGGGGCTGGTGTCAAATATCTATCCCCAGGTCTCAGCCTCCTGAGTAGCTTGGTTTATAGGCATATGTAAATGGCTAGGCTACCGTTTCTCACAGATGTTTTCAGAGGGATCGGTGAACTACAATAATCCTAGAGGAAAACAAAAACAAAAAAAAAACAGCTTTGCTTTGCTGTGGTTCATTTCTGGAATGCACCCTGAAACTCACCGAGAAGGATTTATGGTGACCACAGAGTTTTGAAACACTCAGTGAAAACAGTCTGTGAAGAAGGACCCACTGGGTAAGGAATTAGGCATAGGCACAATACTAATGAAGGAACAGACTCTTCTGATCTATGGTTTTTAAACTGCTTTAACAAACAAACAGGTGAGTGTATATTTTATGGCCATCTTTGAGGTGACTACATGTATAATGGAGTCTTTCACTCACTGAAGCTTGACCACACTGATAGCTGTTCATCTGACTTCTGATTATCTCAACGGGGCTTTCTAATTTGGAACTGATATCTCCACGAAGTCTTAATTCTCTGGAGTCCTTTTTCTGCCACTCAGCCCATAGTTAGGCTATCTCTCCTTGCCACAAGTTAATGTATATTTAAATCATTTCAAGCAATTTTAGCATTCAATATAATTAGGAAGAAAATTAACTTTTCCCCCCCAATCATAGAGCAATTGTTTTTTTTTATTTTGTGCCGTGATTAAGCAACCACCCTTCTGCACACCACTGTTAATGTGAATTAGCCCAGGTGAAAACTTCATCAGGTTCCAACAAAGTGTATGTTGTTTCTTTTAGGACTAGAAGACATCATAAAAGGTGCTCAAGAGCTTGATAACATCATCAAGCAAGGGTACTTGGAGAAAAGAAACAAAGGTAATTAATTATCAGATCTTCTGATAATCAAAGCAGACAAAGGACAAAGTGATATTCACAAGACAATATGTTGGAAATGAACTGTACAACTTGGAGGGGAGATTGGGGGTGGGGAGTGGAAGAAAAAACGAGGGAGAGGGTAACAATGTTTTATAAGAAATGTACTTGTTACCTTACATATGTAACTGTAGTCCCTCTGCACATCACCTTGACAATAAAATTAAATTTAGAAAAAAAAGCTGGAAATGGAGCTGTGGCTCAAGTGTTAGAGAACTAGTCTTGAGCAAAAAAGCGAAGTAAGAGCATGAGATCCTGAGTTCAAATCCTAGTACTGATACCCAAAAAAGTACTAAATAACATTTATAGAGCGAATGAATGATATTCTTGTCTCAGTGAGAAATTCTTGCCCACAGTATACTTTTATCTCATAGGTAAAGCAGCCCACCTTCAAATTTCAGACGTGCTTATCTCTTGATCTTTCTTGAAGTTGTTCGATTAAAGTGGCTACTGCTAGTGCTAGAATTCCACGTTGCATGTTCAACAAGCAAATTGGCTTAGTACGATAATATCTGAAGTATTATTTCGCTGTACCAAAAGTAGTAGTGAAGAATTGGGCAAGTTCAGAATAAGACTGGAACCGGAAAGTCGTAAAAGAAATTGAGAAGACAGATATGTGAACACAGAGCAGACAACTCTGTTTAGAACTGGACCTTTAACAGAGCTTGTTGCCTGGTCTCTGAGTCAATAGAGTATAACCTGTGGGAGTGCAAGGGAGGGTTTTTACAGTCCATTAACCCAGGAAATAAAACAATAACATACTAGACTGGGTGTTGTTGGCTTTTACGGACTCTTCAGCGATTGTAGTTGCCTGAATTTATGTCTTCTGCTGCTCTTCCGTGTAGATCATAGCTTCTTTGGGTCGGAGTGGCAGAAGCGATGGTGTGTGATCTGCAGAGGCTTCTTCTTCTACTATGCTAATGAGAAAAGTAAGTGTTCTGCATTTGGACAGCAGCATTCCACTCCTACACATGCTCCAGCCCCGCAGCTGTTGATAGCAGGCCTTAACTAACACCACACAGGATTTGCTTAGGAAAGAAATCAGTGGGTGAATGACCACCGGTGGCTTACACCTGCAATCGTAGCTACTCAGGCACCTGAGATCTGAGGATTGAGGTTCAAAGCCAGCCCAGCAGGAAAGTCTGTGACACTCTTACCTCCAGTGAACCACCCAAAAGGCCAGAAGTAGAGATGTGGCTCCAAGTGGTACAGCACTAACATTTGAGCACAAAAGCTCAGGGACAATGCCCAGGCCCTGAGTTCAAGTCCCAGGACTGGCATAAAAACAAATAAATAGGAATATCTTACCCAGTACCAAAGACACTCAAACCAATTTAGAAAGTAATGTCCCTTCAAACACTAGGTATGAGCCAGGTACCGGTGGCTTACACCTGTAATCTGAGGATCACAGTTCAAAGCTAGCCCAGGCAGGAAAGTCTGTGAGACTCTTATCTCCAAATAGCCACCAGAAACCCAGAAGTGGCACTGTGGCTCAAAATGGTAGAGCACTAGTAGCCTTGAGCAAAAAGAACTCAGAGATAGTGCCCAGGCCCTGAGTTCAAGTCCCACAACATACAAACAAAACAAAATACTAGATGTGGTCACTACGTCAAAGGATTGTCTCTAAGAATGTTATTAACATAACATCACTGATAATGCTATAAATGTTGAATATGTGGACAAAATTGGCCCTTAGCTGTGTGGCAGTTCCCTCCCTCTCCCTCTAGTGGCGGACCACTGGATTACTGAGAACCTGTCCCAACTAGGGGTAAAGTGGGGAACCCTACTTAGAACTGATACCCACATCCTTTAAAAATGGAGCAATTCAGCATCTGGGTCCTTCGAACCTTCACCCCACTCCCAAATACAGAACGCATTCCTTTGAACTCTCTAGGCATACAAGCTAGCCTCTTGTTATTGCCTTCAAACTAATATACATTTGGCCCATTGTTGTTGTTAAGGTTAGGATTTCCCTTGCATTTAAATAAATGGCTGACATCTGGAATATAGAGCCAGGTACTAGGCCTGTGTGTGCAGAATCCTTTATACTTACTGTGTAAAAGAGGGAGGAGAGCAAGAGCAAGAGCCTCGGAGACTTTTATTGACCATTTTGCCAGCAGGGTGAAATAAAATCTGGTGACCAAAGAAACAACAAAACATTTTAGTGGCCAGTTAGAGCAAAGAAAGGCACTTCAACAAAAAAGATTCTGGTGTCAAAAAGCACTACTCCATGGCTCCCTTCTTGCCTGTTATTTCTTATTGTGCCCAGGATGTTTGCTTAGCCAGTGCACGGTTTGTATGTTTCTTTAGCTCAACCAGGTAAAAACAGAGCCTTCCCTTCCCTTTTCTTTTAATTATGTCATTTCCTTGCTAGCCTTATCATTATCATCAAAAAGTGGCTACCAAAGGTATAGCTGGGCTGGGAAGGTAGCTCAGTGGTAGAGTGCTTGCCTTGCATACGTGAGGCCCTGGGTTCAATTCCTATGCATCACGTAAGCAGAAAAAGCCAGACATGGCGCTGTGGCTCAAGTGGTAGAGCATTAGCCTTGAGCTGAAGAGCTGAGGGACAGTGCCCAGGCCCAGAGTTCAGGCCCCACAACTGACAAAAAAAAAAAGGTATAGCTATTTAAGAGTATCATCCTAGCTACTTGAGTAGCGATTGGGGGAATCATGGTTCAGAGCCAGCCTGGGGAAAAAAAAAAATTCAAGACCCCCATCTCAACTAATGGCTAGGCACAGTGGTGTGTGTTTATCATCCCAGTAACACAGGAAAACACAAATAGGAGGATAGCATCCACGCCAACTTGAGCATAAAGGGAAACCCAAACTCAAAAAATAACCATCACAAAAAGGACTGATACAATGGTTCAAGTGGTGAAGTGACTTCCTAGCTAGCTTAAGGCCCTGACATATATATATATATATATACATACATACACATATATATATATACATATATATATTCCATTAAAAGTAATGGACATCAAATCTGTATAAAACATATATACATATATATATATATATATATATATGTATATGTATGGGTAAGTAATGGATCACTTGCCTAGCATGTATGAGGTCATAAGTTCGAGCACCAGCGCCTTATACAAAAAAATATCTGTTAGGCAATTCATTTCACATGATACGGGGCACAAGTATCACCCACACACTGTGGTTGCTGTCCTCTTTGTGTTCTGCCTGAACTATACAGCACAAACACAAAATTTGGGGGTGAGAGAGATTAGAACCATGCCCACGGAGCTCGTTTGCTTTTATTATTTTTTGAAGGGTTTTCTGTTTTGTTTTGTTTTGATGCCTGGACCTGGCCTCAATCCTCCCTTCTCTGCTTCCTGGGATTACAGGCATGAACCCATCAATGGACACAGAAATCCTTCGGCGTCAACTTCTCACTTCCTGTTTCTAATATTGTCTGTTTTAGAAAGGAATGAAATCTAAAGGAATCTTTCCTTTCCTTGATTTCGGGTCTTTTTTCCTTTGGTTTCCTTCCTCATCATCACCAACAGTGCTCTGTGGCTTCACAATTCGACCTCTTGACAAGAAGACAGAATATAGTTTTAATTATTCTCTTCCTCGCTATCAATTCTCACCTGGCCAGCAGAAGGAGGGAGGGGCAGAGGAGCAGCTAAGCCCAAATACATATAGGGTAGGAGAGGAGATTCCCAGGACCCTATAATACAAGCCCACCACACACACACACACCATGCTGCTGCTCCTCCACACTAAATCAGCTGCACCAACCCTCAAAGTAACATTCCAACTCCGTAATAGTCTTCGAGAGCCTTCCATTGCCAGCTACTCTCCAGGCTGTCATAATTCCTTCTTTCTGTTATTCTAGATCTCTTAACATTCTAATAGATTCTCTGTCTCTGTTGCACTCTTTTGGTCAAATAACCTTGTGTGTTGCATTTCCCTAGCTTGACAGGGATAGCTGCCTAGCAGTGGCAGTAACCTCTTCCTGAGTTTCTAGAACAATCTCTCCCTAAACTATGTGATTCTTCTGGGATATAACCGCTGTTTCTCTGAGTCTTCATTTTTACGTACCGGGGATACAGGGAGCTTTCCTCTCTTGCAGGCAAGCAGCCCAAAGGGACCTTTCTCATTAAGGGCTACAGTGTTCGAATGGCCCCTCACCTGCGAAGAGACTCCAAGAAAGAATCCTGCTTTGAACTCACCTCTCAGGATAGGCGCAGCTATGAGGTAGGGTAAACTGAGGAGCTGGTGAGCACCAGTAGTGCCTTTCCCTGTGGCCTGTGAGCCATGATGGCTGTGTTGGGCTCTATCCTGTTACCTGCTCACTTCTCACCAGTGCCAACCCTCTTTCTTACCCTGCTTTTTGTTTTGTGCTTCTCCTCTGTGGTTGTGTTCGTCCTAGTCTCTGCCTTTGCTTGGCTTCCAGCTCTTCCTTCCCTTCCCCATCTAGCCTCCTAGGTGACATGCTTGCTTATTGCAGTACGCAACCCAATTCCCTAACTGGCATTTGTCTGTAATGACATACCTGTATTTCCCATTCTCTTTTTCTTTCAACTGATTGTCTTTACTGCCACGAAATCCAGAAAAAGGGAAATGCAACTCAAGAATGAAAATTCATTTGTTTTCCTGTTCATCTTGCTATCCAAACTAACCTTCCTGTGTCATTGGGTACATGGACGTCTCATTGGAATGTTGGATTTCTAAGGTGTTGATGGTGATGGTTAGTGAACAACAATGATAACTGAGGGACTACAGGAAAAGAAAGATTTATTCCCACCAGGTTCATTTCTGTATATTAGAACCTCTACCTTCTGTATTCACTCACTACTCCTTATAAAATGTTATTAAAGCCAGGCACCAGTGGCTCATGCCTGTAATCCTACCTCCTCAAGAGGCTGAGATCTGAGGACTGTGGTTCAAAACCAGCCCGGGCAGGAAAGTCCGTGAGACTATTATCTCCAACTAACCACCAGAAAACCAGAGATGGCGCTGTGGCTCAAGTGGTAGAGCACTTGCCTTGAGCTGAAGAGCTCAGGGACAGCACCCAGGCCCTGAGGTTCAAGCCCCATGACTGACAACAACTACAACAACAACAAAAAGTAATTTAAATGAGTTAAAAATATAATTATGGCGATATAGTGATTTTTCACCCAAAATGTATTTTAGCTATATGTATATGTTATTTCCTACTTGTCAGTAATTTGTGTTTTATCACAGCTTCACTAAAATAGTGTAATAAAACTTTAGATAACTTATGAAAAAGAAAAAAATGTTAAAATTCAATTAGCGATGTAAGAAATCCCTTGACTCAGATTTGTCTCAGAATTAACTTTTTTTATTTCTACTGTATCTTACCTCCTAACTTGATAATAATAGTTATAATAATAAATTAGGTCTTCATTGTGCAATTGAACAAATTTTTTTAATTTAAACTAAAACTTTTCTTGAGAATCCTCAAGAATTTTTGGAATACAAATGTATTCACTGAATATACTTCTAAGTTTTCTGTGTGTGTGTGCACGCGCGCATGCATGTTTGTGTGTGTATGAGTGTGTGTGTATGTGTATGCCAGTCCTGGGATTTGAACTCATGGCTGGATATTGTCCCTAAGCTTTTTTTTTTCCTCAAGGCTAATACTACCAATTGTACCACAGCTCCATTTGCAACTCCTTTAGGTGGTTAATCAGAGATAAGAGTCTCATGGAATTTCCTGCTCAGGCTGGCTTTGAACTGTGATTCTCAGATCTCAGCCTCCTGAGTAGCTAGGGTTACAAACATGAACCACTGGAACCCAGCCTCTAAGTTATGTTATTACTAAACGCTAATGATATTGCATCCAGACAGAAGTTTGGAAGAAAAGTCCAAACCAATATCCCTAGAGGCTTTTAATAGGAACGTGTTTTGTTATTGTTGTTTTTTGTCGGTTGTGGGGCTTGAACTCTGGGCCTAGGTGCTGTCCCTCAGCTCTTCAGCTCAAGGCAAGCAACCTACCACTTGAGCACGGCACTACTTCTGGTTTTCTGGTGATTTTAATGGAGATAAGTGTCTCACGGCCTTTCCTGCCTCAGCTGACTTTGAATCTCCTGTGGAGCTAGGATTACAGGTGTGAGCCATCAGCTCCCAGCTTTAGAAATGTGTTTTTAAGAAACTAAGAATGACTGTCTCTATGACTGTAAGTACTATGCAGGAATTTAAATTTCTCATCCTAACAACCATACAATTAAAATGTCTTTCAGGAACAATTATTTCAAGTTGATTCATTAAAAAAACAAACAAACAAGAGCCAGGTGCTGGTGGCTCACACTTGTAATCTCAGCTACTCAGGAGGTTGAGATCTGAGGATCACAGTTCAAAGCCAGCCTGGGCAGGAAAGGCTATGAGACTCTTATCTCCAGTAAAACACTCAGAATACCAGACGTGGCACTGTGGTTCAAGTGGTAGAGTTCTAGCCTTGAGCTGAAGAGCTGAGGGACAGAGCCCAGGCCCAGAGTTCAAGCCCCACGACGAACAAAGAAAAAAAAATAGGAAGGGATTGATGCTTGACTGGTTCGTTTTGTGAATCAGAATGTGGTTTATTTACTTCTTTGTTTAGTCCATTGAATTCACATCATTACTTTGGTCTGTGGATTGAATCTTTCCCTTCCTACTTATTCCCACAGTCATGACAATAGCTAAATCCCTATCTCTTCACCCACAGGACTAGTTAAACAGTTGGTCTTCTGTCTAGAGAGTTCCCTATTTCAGTCCCTCCTACCCACAGCCACTGAAAGAACCTCCTACTCTCTTAGCTAAAACTGAGTGTAGCTTCCTGCCACCCACATTGCACGTCTGAACTCCTAGTACTCAGGGACCTTTTCTCAGCTCTCTGCTCTGGCTCTCAACTCTCTTTCCATTGGTGACTGACTGTTCTCTAGTCAAGCTGACCTGCCCACGTGTGGTGTCATTGCTCCTGATACTTTGAGCAGCAGATCCACTTCTGGTTTTCTGGTAGTTAATTGGAAATAAGAGTCTTATGAACTTTCCTGCCTGAGCTGGCTTTTAACTGCAGTCCTCAGATCTGAGCCTCCTGAGTAGCTAGGATTGCAGGCATGAGCCACCAGCACCTGGCTTCCACCAACTTTTTTTTTTTTTTTTTGTAGGTTGTGGGACTTGAACTCTGGGCCTGGGCGCTGTCCCTCAGCTCTTCAGCTCAAGGCGAGCGCTCTACCACTTGAGCTACAGCGCCACTTCCGGTTTTCTGGTGGTTTATTGGAGATAGGAGTCTCACGGTCTCTCCTGCCCGGGCTGGCTTTGAACCGCGATCCTCAGATCTCAGCCTCCTGAGTAGCTAGGATTACAGGCGTGAGCCACCAGCGCCCGGCTAACTTTTTTTTTTTTTTAATTACCTCAATAAGCCTCCCTGACCTACTCCAGGCGTCACTAAATGCTGCCTGCCGAGTGCTTGTCTAGAAGGTTCCATCCTCAGCACTGAATTTTTTCTAATAAACCACTCTTATTATCCAATGCACCTGCTTTGCAGTGTTTCCATCTTTTGCTACATGTTGCTTTGCTATATGTCCCTCTAAACTTTTCTCAAATATATCCCTGAGGAAGAAATAATCAAATGAATCAATGTGTATGCACATAAATTTCTACACTTAAAGAACTGTCATCTTGAGGCTTGGAAGGTGGCTCAGTGGTAGATTTCTTGCCTTTCATTCATGAGGCCCTGGGTTCGATTCCTCAGCACCACATAAGCAGAAAAAACCGGAAGTGGTACTGGTGCTCAAGTAGTAGATCACTAGCTCTGAGCCGAAGAGCTGACCAACAACAACAATAAAAAAAAAAAAAAACTGTCATCTCCAAGTGTGTGAAATTGCTGAAAGAAAAAAAATTGATTTGAGTGAGATATTTACTTTTCCCCCCTAAATATTAAACATGCAAAAGAATTCTAATCTTTCTTTTCCCTCCAGTCGTGGGGCTTGAACTCTGGGCCTGGGTGCTGTCCCTGAGCTCTTCAGCTCAAGGCGAGCGCTCTACCACTTGAGCCACAGCGCCACTTCCAGTTTTCTGGTGGTTTACTGGAGATAAGAGTCTCACGGACTTTTCTGCCTGGGCTGGCCTTGAACCGTGATCCTCAGATCTCAGCCTCCTGAGTAGCCAGGAAAGAATTCTAATCTTTAAACTTAACTTTGGAACTCACAGTTTCCTTCCCTGCCTTTTGGTTCTTCCTATCAGGATACATGAAAATCTTAGTAAAAGTGAGAAATTAATTCCCTGATTTTTCTCTAGTTTACAGCTGCTAGTCCAGCGGAAGCCAGAGACTGGGTGGATCAGATAAGTTTCTTGTTAAAGGGTAAGTCTCATTGGAAGTGTGGCTCAGGTGATAGAGGACTTGCTTAGCAAATGTGAAATCCTGAGTTCCAATCCTTGTACTACTAAAAGGGGAGGAGGGAAGGGACTCTTAGAGTTACAGAAGCTCAGCACGTAATGAGTGAATATGTAATAGAAGGTATGTTGCATAAGTACAATGTAATGGTTTGCATATGGACTTTTTACTTTTTCTGCCCATCCTCACCTCTACCCCCCCCCATTAAGCCCCCATACTATAACAACTAGTACCACGTACGACTGAGAAGGAAAGGAAATCACCCACTTCATCTACCAACATATAGACAAGTCTATAATATTCATAATAATTAAGAACAGAAACGTGGGACACCTAGCTCTCCCAGGTCACTATCTCCTAACTCCTAACTCCTTTTCCGGAAAAGAAGTTCAGCATTTCTAACTTAAAGTCATAGAATTGCAATTGAGGCCCAAAATCTAAGAAATTGAACTCTAGCCAGGCACCAATAGCTCATATCTGTAATTCTAACTACTCAGGATGCTGAGATCTGCCAAACCTGGGCAGAAAAAGTCTCTGTAAAATGAAGGTGTTACTTCCACAACCAATTAACCCCAAAAAAGCTGTACATGGAGGTATGGCTCAAGAGGTAGAGTGCCAGCCTTGAATGGAAAAAGCAATCAGGCCCTGAGTTCAAGTGCACACACACACACACACACACCTATCTCTAAACTCTAAACTAATCTAGGTGGCCATCAGGAACATTGAAACAAATCACTCTTGCAACCAAATAAGATGTTCTTTGCTTTAAGATGATCCGTTGCCTGAAGATGTTAAATGACTGCTCTTAGAGTACCCTCTGCTGGCCAGCCTGCAGACGCAGTCATGGAAGCTCCCTGGAAGCCTTGCCTGGCAGGTAGATAGAGTCCACCTTGAGCATGTCTCTTGACAGCAGATAACCTTCATCTGTCCATACAGCAGGACCCTCCCTGGCTTTCAGAAAGCAAAGGCATCCACTTTGCACAAGGCCTAAGACTCAAGGAGGAGCACAGAAACCTAACAACCCCAAGCCTTGTTGTTGCAGCCTTTTATTCTACTGTAAGATTTTATCGTGGCTAAAAAGAATGATGCATTCGAGCTTTAATTATAAGAATTGCCTATTTTACTCAGTTATGCCTTTGCTATCGCAAAAAAGGGGGAAAAAAACAAACAAACTCTTGTATCTAGCAGCCGCATCACGTATAATAGACTGGAACTGGGCGAACATGAACATTGATGGCGAGGCTACAGGGTACACTCTCATCTAGGTGCCTAGGATTTATGCGTGTAATATACCCCTAAGTGTGTAAACCTCAATAAAACTCAAAGCAGCTTTATTGAGCTTTACCCTGTGGTACTTTCAGAATCCCACATTGAAGGAATTATTCATTCCATTTTATTTTAAAACAAACAAAATAATAACATATGGTTGAAGCCACAAATGTGCCTTTGATCCTTTCCTCATATGAAGTGGTACCAAGAATTCAGAGGGAAATTGGTACACAATCTTTATTAAAAGCCTAATCAAGCCAAACAGTTTTATTGGGTTTGGAAATGAACCGCCATGTCTCTCCATCCTTCCTTTCCCCAGAGTCTGCTGACTGCATTCTCTCGTCCTGTAGAGGCCCCTCGATGGGGTTTTAGAGGATGCTCTGTACTACATGTCAGAGACTTCCCCGTTCCCCATCAGAAGAGAAACCAATCTCCCCACCCTGCCCCCATGCTCTCCAAGTGCTGTAATGGCTCAACATCCCCTATGTAGTGACCCACTTTAAGGTCAGACTGTATAGTTTCATCATTTAGCTGTTCTGTTTGGTCATATTTTACCATTCTATTTCTCTGATTCACCCTTTTTTTTTCTTCAAATTTTCTTTTTCTTTTGTTTCTGTCCTGGAACTTGAACTCAGAGTGTGGGTGCTGTTTCTTGTTAGCTCAAGGCTGATACTCTGCCGGTTGAGCCACAGCTCCATTTCTGGCTTTTTGGTGGCTAATTGGAGATAAGAGTTTCACAGACCTCCCTGCCCAGGCTGACTTTGAACTGTGATCTTCAGATCTCAGCCTCCTGAGTAGCTGGGATTACAGGTGTGAACCACTGGGGCCTGGCCCCATTTCTTTTCGCTTCCTTTTTTCCCCCTCTGGTACAAATACATTGGTCTGAAATTCTACACTGACACCATAGGGAGAGGTGGGTTTCCAACAGCTTGTAGCAGTGGCCTATGGTAGCGGCTGCCACTGCACTGGAGATCAAGTGCCATCAGTCACCTGTCAAGTTTGCTACTTGATGAGCAGTGCATGGCATACTGGCATTTACTCATCTGACCTCCTTTCTTCCCTTCGCCTCGTGTTCTCAGTCACACACCCATACTTTTCAGAGCTGTTCCATCCTGATCAAGTTTTATTGTGAGGAAGGATTTATGTTGATGGTTTAAACCTGATATAGTATGAGGCTGGCCTTTTCTCTAGATTTCCTGCCACCTAGACTCACAGCACTTAACCTAGTATTTCATTTTCTCTTGACATGTTTTATTCTCATCCCTCCTCCTCCTTTACCCTCCTTCCTGCTCTGCTTTCTTCTTTTCTTTTTCTCCCTCTCTGGATTCAGTCTCATCTCTTCTCTCCCCCTGGCAGATCTGAGCTCCTTAACCATCCCCTATGAAGAGGAAGAGGAAGAGGAGGAGGAAGAGATGTATGATGACATTGATGGTTTTAACACCCCAAATTCTGGTTCTCAGTGCAGACCCATCATCTCCCCCAGTAGTATGGGGATCCAAGAGCCAACAGAGAAGGAAGAGGATATTTATGAAGTCTTACCAGGTATGAAATGTCATCTCCTAATTATCTCCTCCAGAGTGTCAAAAACCCTTGAGCTGGTAGATAATTCTGAAACCTCCAACAAAAGCCAGTTCTAAATTTCATCCTCGGAAGTATCTCAGTGCAGAGTTCTGCTTTGCTCTGGGAGCAGAATGAATTGAGCCAACAGGTATATTTCATCTATACCACATGCAGTAATTTATTAGATGTGTGGATGAGATTAGAAAGTCAAGAATATTTGTGTCAGAGCCAGGCACCAGTGGCACACACCTATAATTCTAGCTATTCAGGAGGCTGAGATCTGAAAATCCTGGTTTGAAGCCAGCCCCACCTGGCAGAAAAGTCCTTAAGACTCTTATCTCCAATGAACCAGCAAAAAACTAGAAGTGGAAGTATTTCTACGTATTTCTCACGTGGTAGAACACCCAGCCTTGAGTGAAAAAGCCAAGTGAGAATGTGAAGCCCTGAGTTCCAGCCCCAGTGCTAGCACTATTCATTATGTTCATGACGATTTACCCTGATTTGCTATGAGTTCTGGGTACATCATCAAATCTCTCTCTAGGTTCCACTTCTTCTCCTGTGGGATCATGAAAATAACAGTAAGTTGTCTCAAAAACATGAAGCATTTCAAAAGCCCAAAATGATATACATGCTGATACCCCTGATGGAGCACAACTGGTTATTACCTAGAATCAAATCACATCGCTTAAGAATAAACCTTCTCTGTTTCCACCCCCCCCACCCCGGCCCCCAACCCAACCCCAGCAATCCAGCAGATCTCAAGATCTTTTTCCTTCCAGAGGCAGGAGAGCTAACATCTCAGAAAATGCCCAGTCCTCACTGCTTCTGCAGAGCCGCTGCTGGGAGAGAGAAGGCAGCTGGTGAACAGTGTGGAGCGCAGTGGGGGTCAGGCTGGAAAACCAAAGCCTGAGCCTTTTAATTGGGAGGTAGTTAGACCACAGGAACTGCTGAATCTTCAGGTCCATTCAGAAAGAGCATTCCTGTGGAAACGTGCCAGGAGTTCACGGTTCTGCTAAGAAATTCAAATTAAGTGTAAATTTATAGCAATTTAAATCTCCATCCCAGATGAACTTTGGGATTAAGGTGAATCTCACACTCAGGCCCCAGAAGATAGGCCCAGTTGCTAAAAGCATCATCAGGAAGCCGTTGCATTCCAAGGCTTCCTAGGAAGACAGTCCAGTAGGTAACTCTGCAGGCTACATTCATTTTCTTCCCAGGGAGAAAAGTCATGTGATTACTCAGAGTCAAGGGGTTCTGACCACACCCACACCCACACCCCACCCCGCCAAAGAAAGCCTGTTTCTCCTTCTGGTACTTCCAGCCTTGGCCAGTCTGCCACTTCCTCAGCCCTTTTTTGTTGTGTTTTATTATGCAAACGATATCTTGGTTGAGGAAGAGCCATTTCTTGTGTCTGAAGTTAAAAAAAAAATGATAATTTCCTCAGCAAGTCATCGTCGTTAATGAAGTTTTACAAAAACAGATACAACCAAAGGAAAATAAAATTTCACAGGTGATAAATTTTTCCAATTTCCCTGGCAGAATTCGATAGGATTGTTAAATTAAGAGTGAAGGTGTCTGTTAGAAAGCAACGAGCAGTGATGGGTAATTTTATAGAGTGGAAAATTGAATCAAATTGCTACATTAAAACACAGCTCCTCTGAGAATCTCCCCTTCCACCGCCTGCTCCATTGCAACAGCAGGGTGCAGAAATGGATCTAATTCACAACCCTCCCTAAGAGGAGATACACTTCCCAACTTGGCCAGA
Source organism: Dipodomys ordii (assembly GCF_000151885.1). Taxonomy (NCBI): domain Eukaryota; kingdom Metazoa; phylum Chordata; class Mammalia; order Rodentia; family Heteromyidae; genus Dipodomys; species Dipodomys ordii. Next base: position 19,098,631 of record NW_012267223.1, read on the forward strand.
ATCTTCTTAGTGAGCTCACGTTCTGCTCACTCCCGACCTGACTTCAAGAAATATCCTGGTAACACACCCCTTCAGGTTACAGCTGTGGAAGAATATTCTAGGAACGCCCCCATTGAACTACTATACCCTCTGGGTTACAGAGAAAGGGTCCTGTGCAATTCTCGAAGAAGCCAAGGAGATGGGGGGGGGGGGAAGAGACACTGATGCTCAGAGATCCAGAAAGAGAGAGAGCAAAGAGGAAGAGGCCTCAGAAAATGAGTGTGAGGCCATCCCCCTACCACAGTGGGAACAATGAATGTATGACTCGCTTCTCTATTTTTTTTTTTTTCTTTTCAGTCCTGGGGTTTGAGCTCAGGGCTTGGGGATTGTTCCTGAGCTCTTTTACTCAAGGCTAGCACTCTACCACTTAGAGCCACAATGCCACTTCTAGTCTTTTAGTGGTTCATTGGGGAATAAAAAAAAAAAAAGTCTTATAGGGGCTTTCCTGCCTGGGCTGGCTTTGAACTGCAATCCTCAGGTTTCAGCCTCCTGTGTAGCTAGGATTACTGGCGTGATCCATCAGTGCCTGGCTGTTACTGACTTCTTAACTACCGTGTTTCATCATCTCTAAAATTCTTCCCTCCACCATTGCCTAAGATAGCAAAGTTTCCTCTACAATTTCTGTTTGAATTTTGAAGTAAACCCAAGAGCATGAGGACAAATCTACCCTCTCAAAGAAGCCCTTAACTCTGTATCCACAACTATTATCCATATAGAAAACAGCCACACAGGGCTGGGAAGGTGGCTCAGTGGTAGAGCGCTTGCCTTGCAGGCATGAGGCCCTGGGTTCGATTCCTCAGCACCACATAAGCAAAAAGAAAAAAGCTCAAGTGGTAGAGCGCTAGCCTTGAGCTGAAGAGCTAAGGGACAGCGCCCAGGCCCAGAGTTCAGGCCCCATGACCGGACCCAGAAAAAAAAAAAAAAAGAAAGAAAGAAAGAAAAGAAAACAGCCACACAGCCAGGCACCAGTGGCTCATACCTGTAATCCTGGCTACTCAGCAGGCTGAGATCTGAGGATCACAGTTCAAAGCCAGCCTGGACAGGAAAGTCTATGAGACTCTTATCACCAAGAAACCACCAGAAAACCAGAAGTGGTGCTGTGGCTCAAGTGGTAGAGTCTTGAGCTAAAGAGCTGAGGGACAGTGCCCAGGCCCAGAGTTCAAGCCCCACAACCAATAAAAGAAAAAGAAATAAAGGAAATAGCTATACAATAGTAAAAGGCAGAGTCTCTTTCTGCAGGTTGGGGAGCAGCAGCTGACCTGTCTGTATTTCAAAGGCCAACCATGTACCTGACAAACAGTTTCTTTCCAAAAAGCCTCTATCCATCACTGTTAGAGACACAATGAAAAGGTACTCGGCCATTAATTACGGGGTCCCTATCACCCAAACTTCCTGTTCACTCCACACTTGTTGCTGCTGCTTCTTTTTTTAAATCAGTCTTAGGACTTGAACTCAGGACCTAGGCAATGCTCCTTAGCTTTTATTCTCAAGGCTAGTGTTCTCCTTGACCTACCCAGCTCCACTCCCACCTTTTTGATGGTTAATTAAGAGATAAGAGTCTCGTCTTTCCTGCTCAACGTGGCTTTGAACTGAGATCCTCAGATCTCAGCCTCCTGAGTAGGATTATAGGCATGCTCTTGTTGCTTCCGAAGTTGCTGTTTGAGTTTTATACATCCCACCCCACCAATCCTGGAGGTGTTACAAGTGGGCATGAAGGGTCCACCTTTGTCTCCCCTCTACCATCATTTCATGAGATCACTCTGTAAGCAAAGCATGTGAGAAATAGCATGATATTAAAGGTATAAAGCTGCCTGCTCTAAAGTCAGGATGGTTTCTCTCTGCCACTTGCTAGCTGTGAGGCCTTGAGCAAGTTCTGGTCCTCTAGTGAATTGTCCCACATGTAAAAAGGAGTCAATAATAGTAGCTACGAGAGGGACAGGAGGAGGAGTCAGACACAGAATAAGTAGCACAGAGCTCTCGGTGAATACTGGCTAGTCACAAACGCAGCAGTATTTAACCTGGACGTTAAACTCCTCTCTCTTTGAAGAGTTTGGGAATGGCTAGGTCCCCGCCTCACCCACCAGACCCGAAACAGTCCAGTTGGGCTATTTGAAGCGATGCGCGTAAAGCAGGGGAAATTGAAAATCCTGAGCAGATGGGCTGTGGAGCACACCTTCTGCTCAGGCCCATTTTTTACGGCGAAGCCAGGTGTGGGGTGGAGAGATGGAGGACAGCAACGTTGGATTGTGCTAACATTGCATAACCATCAATAGGCAAATGGATTGGGCCTCTAGCATTTGTCTCATTATAACGGGTAAATGTGCTTTATGAAAGACATTTAGCATTGGCAGGCCTGCTAACCCTCTTCTTTGAGAAGGGGTCTTCACAAACCCTCATCATCTATGGGGGGAGGGAAGCCATGTAAATGAGAACTCCCTACCAGTGCACAATGGAGATAAGATCCCCAGTTGGGAGGAAAGAATATAGACTATATACCAAGTCCATTAAAAAAAATGGTCTAATCAAAATAATGAATGAGTCATGAAGTTAAATGCACTCCATCATATTAACCACAGGATAATTAGAATTTGCTTCATGGGTAGAACTCTCATCCCAAAGAGGGAAAACCAGAGTACCCAAAGATTTTCAGCCAAACCACAATAATGTTAGTCTGAGAAAATTACAGTTGCAAGGTTGGTATGAGTTGAGATTTCTGAATATCTGTGTTGAGCATGTAAGAAGGGCCCTTGAGTTCTAAGATCTCATTTTCAGTAGATTAAACTTCAGGGAAATGCTACAAAGACGTGCTAAAGCAATCGGTAGGAAATAGGAGATTTTTCTGCAGTCTTTCTCATCTCCCCTGAAGTTATTTTGCAGGCCAGCCCAGGCCCAGTTCCATGAGTCATAGTCCATAAAAGGATAACTTTTATCAGGTTCCTATTTGGGGCCTGCAGGCTGGGATCCAGGAAGGCACCTGAGAGCTGTAACTGGGGCCTGGTGGTGGTTACAATGACAGTAGAAGCCAGCTGTGTTCTCTAGAGAGACTTCAGAAGAGCAAACAGAAAGAGATGGAGAGGCCTCCCTGGGAATTTCTGTGCACATTCTGAAGTTACCCATCCTGCCCCAGGGGCTTATTACAGACCTAGAAACCAGACTGCTTTATAATAAAGCATATAACTGGTGTGGGATTGTTTTCTTAATTAGAGTCAAATGGAAATTACATGCTGTGGAATTATTTTCCTCCTATACAGTTGTCCATACCTACACAAAAAGAGAATGGGGAAAGTAAGAGATCAAGAGCAAGAAAGGAGAGAGACAGAGACAAAAACAGGCAGACCAAAAGACCCAAAATATAATAAAGCTTATGAAGAGACAAAATTGTCCAAGGCTGAGTGCTGGTGGTTCACACCTGTAATCCTAGCTACTCAGGAAGCTGAGATCTGAGGATCATGGTTCAAAGTAGCCCTGGCAAACAAATCCATGAGACTTTTTATCTTCAAGTAAGCAGCATAAAGCAGGAAGGGGAGATATGGCTCAATGGTAAAGCTCCAGTCTTGAGCACTAAAACCCAAATGCAGCAGTGGTACCTACTAGACATTATGGTGAAAATGAACTGTACAACTTGTGGGTGGGGATGGAGAGGAAAAATTGGGAGAGAGCAAGGGAAGGGGTGACATTGCCCAAAAAGAAACTTATTCTTTACCTGACTTACATAAGTACAACCCCTCTGTCCGTCACCTCTATAATAACAATTTAAAAAAAAAAAACATAGCCAGGCACCGGTGGCTCAAACCTGTAATCCTAGCTACTTAGGGGGCTGAGATCTGAGGATCATGGTTCAAAGCCAGCCCGGGCAGGAAAGTCCATTGAACTCTTATCTCCAATAAACCACCAGAAAACAGGAAGTGATGTTGTGGCTCAAGTGGTAGAGCGCAAGCCTTGAGCTGAAGAGCTGAGGGACAGCGCCCAGGCTCAGAGTTCAAGACCCACAACCGACAAGGAAAAAACAAACTGAGAGTGCAAGGCCCTGAGTTCAAAGGCTCAGTACCAACATTAAAAAAAAAAAGCCATTGGCAAAACTGCTGGCCCTTCTCTCTCTCTCCCTTGTACCCTGAGCCCCAGCGTCATGGCTGCTGGTCCAGCCCAGCTAAACCCTGCTGTTTCTTCATCTGGAATGGGCAAGGATCTCAGCCTCTGAAATCCCATACATTCTGGGCCCTCCTCAGCTACATGTCCTTCTTCCCAATTAGTAGGTGCTCAGTTATTATTTGCGAAATTAAATTCCATGCATTCCAAGGGTTGCTGTTAGCACAAATTGAGTTTAATATTTTATCCATCAAGACTCTTTCATGGAGATAGATGGCTAGTATTTTGAGGTAACTGTTGAAATCACCTAATACACAACAGAGAACCCAATGTGCTATTCGCCTCTTGCTCGTAGTGCCAGTGTTACCAGGAGGTTCTGTAGCCTGCGTGGATTTCGGGCTTAGCTCTGCTTGTCATGGAGTGGTTTTCCTTCTACTTTTCTGCACGCTCCTTTTGCACGCCGAGCCGAGCTGTTTCTCTGTATCTCGGTTGCATCTGTCACCAGAGCACCTGGACATCTGCTTGCATATGGATGCAGTTGGCAGTGGTGGTTTTAAGCTTTTGTCACTTTGCTGTGTTGAAGGGACGTGATTGTCCCTCTTTCTGAGCCAGGGGAGGCGGGGAGGGTTGTCTTTCTTTGGGATGAGCTTAGCTAGGGGCCGGGGTGAGAGCAACACTTCACAAAGCAGCCAGGTGTCCTGCGAAGCTGGCCCCTCTTTGTCCCTCCTATGTGGATTCCGTGTCCTGCTCTTCTCAGCCTCTCATTAGTGTCCCTGACATTGTGCCAAGAATGTTGATTGAAATCGACTCTCCGGATACGAATGCTCATTTGCAATGCCCCATGGTTCTCTCACATGCTCTTGCAGTTAACAGAATCTTCTTCAACTGTTTTCCCAATTGAGATGAGATATTTGGGGATCAAGTAGAGCATTTAATGTAATAAGTGGGCAGTAATCTTCAGAGGTTAATTTATTTAGAGCCGATGTAAGGTTGGGGGTCCCATATGCCCTGTTAGGAACAAGGACCATTATAATCTATTACTGTTTAAAGTTGAGCTAGCACATAAATTTTAATTCTCTCTGAAATGAAGATGTATTTCAGTAGCTGGAATGCTAATATGCCTAATAATATTCTTATAAAGAAGTTCAATGAGCTTTTTAACCTAAAGAAAATAGTTTTCAAAATAGTCTTTTAGAATAAAAGTCTCATATTACAAATTAACCAGAGAGAGAGAAGAAAAGGGAAGGGAGAAGGGAGAAAGGGAGGGTGGAAGAAAGGGAGGGAGGGAAGGAAGGAAGGAAGGAGAAAAGAAAAAAGGAGAAGGAAGGAATGTGTCCATCATTTTTTTCTGTTGCCACATAATCAGTTCCCTTTACTTTGGAGCTGAAAGACATGTTTGGCTCCGTGTTTGTTGCGGGGTGGAGGGAGTGTTCATGCCAGTGCTAAGGCTTGAACTCAAAGGCACTGCCCATTATTTTCTTTGCTCAAGGCTAGCACTCAACCACTTGAGCCGCACCTGCACATCTAGCTTTTTGGTAGTTAACTGGAGATAAGATGCTCACCCACTTACAGACTTTCCTGCCCAAATCTGTCTATGAACCATGATTCTCAGATCTCAGCCTCCTGAGTAACTAGGAGTACAGGCTTGAGTCTCTGGCACCCAGCTTGGTTTCACAGTTTATCCTGAATTACCTCATAGGGTCTAATTGGTATTCATGATTTCTGAAGCCTGGAAGGTGGCCATAACCAGCTGTGGAAGGCACATAACCCTTCACTACACGACAGGCCCCATCCTCAGGCTGCCAGAGGCCCCCGAGCCACGCCCATCAGCTATAGCAAGGCTGGTGAGCCCACTTTCAGCCACTGGGGAAGGACAGAGGTGGGAACACCTCATTATAGAGCCCAGCAATGGTGGCAAATGATATAGAAGGTCCATGGCCAGCGTTTCTCTTTCTTCCTGATTGACTCTAAAGACGCTATGAAAATCAGAATGTCTGGTCTGGAATTGAAATGCCTAGAACAGATTTCTATTCTTTATTTTTTCCTTGTTGGGATCATGACTAGATTGAGTGCTATCGCTTGAAAGGATAACAGAATCAAGGTTTAGTTTTCATTTTTATCATTGCAAATACATTTACATTCCCCTCCTTTTTTTTTCTTTACAAATGCAAAGAGCAGGCAAGCCACTTTCAATAATTTATTTTAAAATCAATGCTAATGAGGTTCTGTCTCGTCAGTGGCCGAGTTTTACAATAAAGTCTGATTTATTTAGAAAAGATCTTCGGTGTAGCCTCCCATCTAATGGCGGTGGGAAGGAGGTGGAGTCACAGGCACTGTGACCCTCCAACTTCGGATCCAATTTGTAATTCACAGCGGAGATCTGACCCAATTTACATTGATTAGAATTGGGAGGAAGAGACAGCTGTGCACAAGACAGCAGAGGTGGAATAAGACCTCTCTGCAAAAGTGCCTAAGCACAGCAAATTATTGGTCTTTGTGATTAAGTTGTTTGATATCAGCAAAAGAGCAGCTCTCTGTCCAAATTATTGAGATCTGTGAAGTGAGGATGGAACCAACTCTTACTCTAGAGTTTTCAATCCATGTAAAATTATCCCTCACACTCAAAAAAAAGAAGAAGAAGGAAAAGCACCCTAGCAGAGGAAGGAAGGACAGTAATGAGAAGACAATGTGTGCACAAATGATGCTTAAGGTGATTGATTTCATCAGGGTCTGTTTCCTCTATTTGATTTCATTCCTCCCATATCTCAGAGCTTTATTCTTTGGGAGTGGTACTTCAGGTGGAAAGGAGGAAAACCTCTGCTACTGAGTCTTGCATGGAGATGAGAATCAAAGGAGTCCTTTCCCCAGAGCATCTGTAGGACAATGTATACGTACGTATAGAAGTGTAGAACTGGGACTGAACTCAGGGCCTTGACTATGCAACTTTTTCATTCAAGGCTGGGCCTCTACCACTTGATCCATACATCCATGTCTGGATTTTTGCTGGTTAATTGGAGCTAAGAGTCTCATAGACTTTCCTACCTGGGCTGGCTCCAAACTTCGATCCTCAGCTCTCAACCTCCTGAGTAGCTAGGATTATAAGCATGAGCCACCAGATTCTAGCAGAATAAATATATATATATATATTCATATATATATATGAATATTTATATAGGACAGGTGAGATGCTTCTCTGGAGAAGTATATATACTTGAGAAATACATATATAAAGTTTTATATATATGTGTGTGTGTGTGTGTGTGTGTATGCATATATAATACCTATATAACTTTTGAAAGGCATAGTCTCTTTTTTTATTTATTTTTTTTGGGGGGGTCCGGTCGTGGGGCCTGAACTCTGGGCCTGGGCGCTGTCCCTCAGCTCTTCAGCTCAAGGCTAGCGCTCTACCACTTGAGCCACAGCGCCACTTCCGGCTTTTTTCTTTTTGCTTATGTGGTGCTGAGGAATCGAACCCAGGGCCTCATGCATGCAAGGCAAGCGCTCTACCACTGAGCCACCTTCCCAGCCCATAGTCTCTTTTTTTAATGTTCTGTAGTGTTCTGACATATCAGTTATGCTGTTTCTTCTCACCTTTGAGCTTGGAATTTATTTTTCCTAATCTGACATACTAGAACTATGAAACTTACATATATGAAGGAAAAAAGAAAGAAAAGGAGAATGTTCCCAGATCATCCCCTCAAAATTCCATCTGTATTCTAGGTTTTATGGCACTGCTTTGTCTTACCTAGAAAGAAAGAGAAAGAGAGAGAGAGAAGGAAATGCAGCCAGGAGAAATTAAATTAGCTCTCAAAACATTGCTTATAATGCTCCATTGACTGTGGGGGAGGTAGGAAGAAGGGTGAAAAGAACAGCAATGTATTTTTGCTCATTTTGCCCCATGTATAAAATTACTAAATGTAATTTTGGTACACATGCTTTCTTTATCAAGTTGTATGAAGCCTGAGATGAAACAGGTTAATGAGGGTAAAAAACTTAAGCCAATCATGTTGTGACTTTAGCCATATAAACACTTGACTGGAGTTAGACACTAGCATTGACTTAGAACCCATTGTGAATCTACAGCAATTAATTAAAAGACCATTCCAACTGCCCTCAGGAGCTTATACTCTAATGAACAAGGCAGGCTGAATGAAAACAGTAAAAAAATAACTCCAAGCCCCAAGTACTAGGAACATAAAATGATGAACATGACCAGCCTTTGTTACAGCTGAGCAAAGATGGCTACATTAAAGACTAATTAATCACAGAAGGGTTAAACACCCAGTTCCAATCACATCCACACACACATGCATACACACACACACACACACACACATTCATGTTCTAACTAGAATGGCTAAATTCAGAGAGGCTGCTAGATAGCAAATACGAGAGAGAATTCCAGAAGGGAAGGAGACATGGAAGTTGAGGAAACAGATGAGGAAACTAGTGATAGCCCTCTCAACATCTGGCATGCTAGAGGTCCTACTCATGTCCATGGCTTCTCCCAGCTTCCTACGGTAGCATCTTACCTGCAGGAAGCACACAGAATGTATAGAAATGAGCCAGGCACTGGTGACTGGTGCCTGTAACCGTAGCTCTTCAGGAAGTTGAGATCTGAGGATCATGGTTTGAGGCCAACCTGGGCAGATGAATCCAAGAGATGGTTATCTCCAATTAACTAGCAAAACAACAAAAAGGCAGAAGAAGAGATGTGGCTCAAGTGGTAGCTCACTAGCCTTGAGCAGAAAAAGTGAAGGGAAAGTGTAAAGCCCTAAGTTCAAGCTCCAGTACAAACACACACACACACACACACACAGTGGAGGGGGGGGCAGAAAGGGCCAGCTTGAAGGTGAGAGATGATTATAAAAGAACACAGGGCTGGGAAGTTGGCTCAGTGGTAGAGCACTTGCCTTGCATGCCTGAGGCCCTGGGTTCGATTCCTCAGCACCACATAAACAAAAAAGAAAAAAGCAGGAAGTGGCTCAAGTGGTAGAGCGCTAGCCTTGAGCTGAAGAGCTGAGGGACAGCACCCAGGCCCAGAGTTCAGGCCCCACAACCGACATTTAAAAAAAAAAATCACACTTTCCTTAAAGAAGAGAGTATCCTAACATTCCAGATACAGTACCCAACAGAACCCATGCACGTAGTATTCTAAGCCCAAATCCACAATCAAAAAGTTACCATAGAAACCATGAAGGGGTGATATTGATCAAGATGCATTGTACTCATAAACTGATGTGTTGAATTGTACAACTTAATAAGGATTTTTTTAATACAGAAAAAGAGAGAGTGAGAGGGAGGAAGAAAGGAAAGGAGGGGGGTGGTGGAGGAAGGGAGGGGGAGGGAGGGGAAGGGAGGGGGAGGGAGTGGGAGGGAGGGGGAAGGAGGGGAAGGCAGAAAGAGAAAAAGAAAGAGGGAAGGAGAGGAGGAATGAAGAAAGGGAATGAGAAGAGGGAAGAGAAGGGGAAGGGAGGAGAGGAAACAAGAGGGGAGGGGAATGTTCTAGCCGGATATAATGACTCATGCTTACAATGCTAACACTCAGGATGCTGAGGAAGGAGGATTGTGAGTTGGAGGCCAGCTTGGGCTGTGTATCGAGAGTCTATCTCCAAACAGAACTAAGAGACAAAGAGAGATGAGCTCAGAGCAGACACTCCCTCAGTGTAGACTGCCCCCCCCCCCCACTGACTGCTAACGTTGACCACTTCTTCCCTCAGATGAAGAGCATGATGGGGAAGAGGAGGAGCATGGTGCCGGGCGAAGAGGAGGTGAGCATGTGTCCCACACAGTGGAGGGTTCAAGCTTCTGGCTCAAAGCAATAGCATTGACAGACTCGCTGATAAATCCAAGTCCTGTATACAACCCCAAACGCCCCAAATAAAGTAACTAGCTAAGGAAATCCCTTAACCTTAAAAGCAGTCATTCCATCACTTTAATTAATGTTCCCAGAATGGCTAAGATTTATCCTAGAGAGAGAAGCCAAACTAGATATTTGTTTTTTCCTATCAGTATTTCTTAAATCAGTACAGTGGAAATAGAATTGCCTCATCTCTAAAAGATCAGAGGACTGAGAATGGAAAGAATGGAAATGTCTCTTCTCTGAGAGGCCTGAAGATTGCTAGTTGAGAGGGGGAATGGAAATGTGTCAGATCTGAAAAGTGAACGCAGGGTGAAGGATAGAATCACGGCCACAGAGCTGACTTCTGGTGGCCTGGTTTGATTCCAGGCACATTTGGAAATGAATATGTAACAGGGTTGTTGAATACCAAATTACAGCTTATTCATCCCAGACTGTTAACTATGCTTCAGGCTTTTAGAGAGCCTACCCCTCCTAAAGTCAGATGCCCCCTGGGCACCTCCTGAAGTGTAGGAAGAACCTATTATTTCATTGTCATTGAAGGAAAGCCTGGCGTGGCCAGAGCTGCCTCACATCCAATCATTCCATCCTCTGAACCTGAATCAGAGATGAGGTAAGATACAAGCTGATCTTTCTTAGGATCTATGAACATCTTGAGCCTGGGAATTATTTCCCTCATTTTCTTCCGGCTCCATTTCCCTGGCCCTAGCTTTTTCCTATTCTCCCCTCCTGCTTTCCTTCTGCTTTTTCTTCTCCCTACCCATCCAAGCAAAACCCCTTCTCCTTTTTCATTCTCTAAAGGCAGCGAATCTTAAAAGGTTTCATGAGCTGGGTGCTGGTGGCTCACACCTATACTCCTAATTACTCAGGAGGCTGAGGATCACAGTTCAAAGCCAGCCTGGGCAAGAAAGTCCATGAGACTATTATCTCCAATAAAGCACCAGAAAACTGGAAGTGCTGCTGTGGCTCAAGTGGTAGAGCACTTGCCGTGAGCTGAAGAGCTCAGGGACAGCACCCAGGCCCAGAGTTCAAGCCCCACAACCGACCAAAAAAAAAAAAAAAGTTTTCATGAAGGACCCAAGGAAGAGAAAATTCAGGCAACATCAGACATCAGATACCAAAAGCAGGAGAGAAAAAAAGCAACATGAGTCAGCTGCCAATGGCTCACACCTATAATCCTAGCGACTCAGGAAGCTGAGATCTGAGGATCACAGTTCAAAGCTAACCAAGGCAGAAAACTCTCAGACTCTTGTCTCCAATTACTCAGCAAGAAGCCAGAAGTGGAGCTGTGGTTTAAGTGGTAGAAAGCCAGCCTGAGTTCAAGTCCCCATACCAGCACAAAATAAAGAAAAGAAAGCAAATGGGGTAAGTGTGGTACAGGGATGTTAGGACACTTCATACTTGATTGGGGTTAACACATAGAATTCATCCAAGCCAAAACCTAGGTTCTACTATTTTCTACTTGCTCTATAGAATTGCACCAGAAAGCCTATTCTGACCAAGCATGTCCCTTGTAAGTCTTTTCTCAGCCAACCTCCATCACTAGCATGAAAAAGAAACACTGCTTGCGGGCAGCTTGGCTACAATAACTTCCATTCAGGAAGCATCAGTCTTCTGGCAACGACTCCTTAAAGAGACTCAGCTCTCTCTCTCTAAGGTTATTATCTCGGGAGGCAAGAGTTGTTTGTGGTTATTTTTGTTTTTTGTCGGTTGTGGGGCTTGAACTCAGGGCCTGGGTGCTGCCCCTGAGCCTCTTTCTGCTCAAAGCTAGCACTGTCACACTTGAGCCACAGCACCACCTCCTGATTTTGAGTGATTAATTCAAGATAAGAGTCTCACAGGGACTTTTCTGCCCAGGCTGGCTTAACTGGCTTGAACTCAGGGCCTCATGTGATTGGCTTTTTCACTCAAACTTGGCACTCTACCACTCCAGCCATACCTTCACTTCCTGCTTTTTGCTGGTGAACTGGAGATAAAAATGTCTCGTGGATTTGTATACCTAGCCTGGCTTTAAATCTTGATCTTCAGATCACAGCTTTCTGAGTAGCTAAGATTACAGGTGCAAGCCACCAGTACCTGGCAAGAGATGTAGTTCTTTATAGTTCCAATACGTGTAACTCAAGTAGGTTTCTAAAAAAAAAATAGAGATTTTTTTCGTTCCTCATGTTTTCTGCCTCCAAAATAGGTATTGTTAAAGTAGAGTGAGCTCTAAATATGTTTCTGTGGTTTATACTTCCCACCCATTATAATGATTAGTGGCCTAGTGATTAAAAAACGGAAGGACTTTCTGCTCTCTCTGCAGAATCTGAGGCAGGAATTTTTATTCTCTGTGTTTACTTATTTATTTATTGAATTTATATAATGCCTGTTCTCCAATGGAGCTATAGAAACTGCTACAAATATGTAACATCCAAATGTCATTGCTCAGTTTTACAAGAAAATATAAAGGTCTGGGGGAAAGCAAGCAGCTTCAATGAATGCATTTAAAAGGCAGGAATCCCAGAATTCAAACCCCAGTACTGTGAATGAATGAACGAATGAATGAATGAAATGAAAGGTAAGGAGCTTTGAGAAATTGTGAATTCTTAGGTCAGAGTCAAGCTACATAAGTTTGCTTCATTTTAGTTTTTTTTGATACTATATGTTTTAGAGGAGAGAGTTAGGCAGATAGATAGATAGATAGATAGATAGATAGATAGATAGATAGATAGATAGATAGATAGATAGATAGATAGATAGATGTTTTTTAAGTAAACTGGCCTTCCTTTTCTTCATTTTCTCTTAAAGATACTTTAGCTGACCAGATCATCTTTCAAAATCCAAGTACCTTTCTCTAAGGGTACTTTTCCCTCAATGCTGGCCTACTCCCTTGGCAGTATCTCTAACATTTTGAAAGCCCAACTAGGTCTTAGCGGAAAGTGGGAGGGAGACAAAGAATTCAGTTTATCCTTATTGAGTGTTAATGACCCTGTGAGATGCAATTTCTTTTATTTTATTCTGTTACCTAGAAAATCTATCACAGCCTTGTAGTATTGATTGTTCAATCTATAAAGAGCTCTGTTTACAGCCTGCCTGTTAGTAACAGGGTTATTTTAATGAGTGATTTGTCAACACCTCAAATTTTTCTCTAAATTACAACCATCAGCCTCAGGTGAGTCTAACGCTTAGGGTCTAATACTAAGGGTCATGGGTGATGAGTGCTTAGCTCCCTTTCTTACCATCTTATAACTGTCGGGGTAATCCACAGTAACACTTGTCTAGATGCTGGTGGCTCAAGCCTATAATCCTACCTACTTCGGAGGCAGAGATCTGAGGATCCAGGTTCAAAGCTAGCATGGGCAGGAAAGTCCATGAGACTCTTTTTTTTTTTTTAGGCCTGAGACTGGGACTTGAACTCGGTACCTGCTGCTTTCACTCACTGACTAGCGCTCTCCCAACTGAGCTACACTTCCAACCCCAAGAGACTCTTTTCTCAATTAACCCCCAAAAATGCCAGAAGTGGAGCTGTGGCTCAAGTGGTAGAGCACAAAAGCTCAGAGACAACACCAAAGCCCTGAGTTCAAGTGCCAGGATACACACAACACACACACACACACACACACGATTGCTTATAAGCATCCCATCTCAGAGGCACTCTGAGTGCCAACTTTAGTGCCACCAATAAAGAACTGTTATATAGAAGAGACCAGCGGTCAGGCATACATTTGTAACTCTTACCTTTTGAAACCTATTTCTCAAGACCAACCATGACTTTCCACCAGCTAAAATTTTGACCCAACAAAAGGAGTGTAGGAGGTGAAAAATCAGGATCTATGAGTGTTCCCCATTTCTAAATTATCTTTATAATCCTAAAAACCATGGTAATTTCAGAATTCAAGGTTAAACAGCTAGGAATATAAGCAAATGGATAGCCAGGTACAGTGGCACATTCCTGTAATCCCTGAAACAGGAGGTTGGCAAAGTTGAGATCAGCCTAAATTATATAGTGAGTTCCAGGCCAGGGCCTTTCTCCAAAATAAGGAGAAAAAGTAATAAAAAGAAGCAAAATGAGCAGCTGCTCTTCCTACTCTAGTGCCATAGTAGAATCTGGGAGATATTTTTTTCATACTTCCCTTCTGAAACTTTTAATAAAGTATCAGGCGGTCTGCTTTAATAAACTGAATATGGTGGCCCTTTCTGCCCTAGAGGATATTTCAGGGAGCTTTCCTCGGAACACTGCATTGTCCATACTCTAGTAGGTTTTGTCCTCTCAGTTTTCTCTCTTTTCCACAATTTAAATGGATGTGCCCGATGCCAAACCTCGTGGACGCAGCCCTTTAACTCATTAAGCAAAGGTAGCTGGGCCCCAGTGCTCACATTTGTAATCCTAATACTTGAGAGGCAGTTCAGGGCAGCAAGGTTTTCTAGACCCCTCTTCAACAGAGCTTGGTGCGGCCGCATGCACCTGTAATCCTAGCTATGTAGAAAAGCTTAAAACAAGTGGAGTGAAGCCCAGATAAGCATCTAGACAACCAGTGCCTAGCCATTGCTAAGTAGAGTGCCTACTTTGCAAACATGAGGACCTGAATTCAAACCTCAGTACCACAAGAAATGTAAACAAGAAGCCAAGTTACCATTTTTCCCTGGTTACAATTTAAATTCTGGAGTTATCCAAAGTCTCCCAGACAAAAATATGAACCCCAAAAGGAATACAGTCAGGTTCTCCTATCCCAAAGGAGGGGAGAGACAGATAGATAGCTTAGTACTTTTTACCTTAGTACTTTCCACAGCTGAGAGGTTACTTTTCATTGACTTTTAACAGCTGCCCAAGTTTGGCCTCAGTTACAGGAGACATGGCTATTACTGGTGACAAAGACCTTGGATGATAGCGGAGTGCTGGTGGTTCACACCCATAATCCTAACTACTCAGGAGGCTGAGATCCGTGGATCAAGGTTTGAAACCAGCCCAAGCAGGAAAGTCTGTGGGATTCTTTTAATCTCCAATGAGCCAGTAGAAAACAGGAAGTGGAGCTGTGGCTCAAAGTGGTAAAGCACTAACCTTGAGCAAAAAAGAGTGCAGAGGGGCTGGGAAGGTGGCTCAGTGGTAGAGCGCTTGCCTTGCATGCATAAGGCCCTGGGTTCGATTCCTCAGCACTGCATAAACGAAAAAGAAAAAAGCCGGAAGTGGCGCTGTGGCTCAAGTGGTAGAGCGCTAGCCTTGAGCTGAAGAGCTGAGGGACAGCACCCAGGCCCAGGGTTCAGGCCCCATGACTGGACCCAAAAAAAAAAAAAAGTGCAGGGACAGTGCCCAGTCCCCAACTTCAAGCCCCATGACTGACACAATAAAAAAAATTTTAAAGAAAGAATCTGAGTGACAAATACTTTACAATAAATACCTGGAAAAGAGATAACCAAAAACTATTTTTTAGCCTGTTCTAGCACTATTCTTCCTAAGATATTTTGTTTGCTTGATGCTTAGCTTCCCTTATGTGGGATAAAGAGAATAAAATGCTACACCCCTCCTCTAGAAAAAGTCCTTCTCAGCTCTACTAGCAATTTAAATGCAGTGATCATACCCATTAGCTTCTCTATCATTGTAATTGTTGTTAATTGTTATAACTGTTTTACTTATTAGTGGTGTCGTTATTGCTCTAGGTCCTCTGTCTGTTTTTATGCTGAATATATTAGTGCTTTGCTTTTGAATTACCAAGGCTTTATTTAGTGCAGTGACGTTTGGTGGGTTTTTTTTTTTTTTTTTAGAGAGACATTGAGAAATGCTGGCATTAAGCTTTATTCTTTTGTTTTTCATTCCAAACGGACAGACTGGAAAAAAAATAATTAGATGGAATAATGTCCTCAAAATGAGAATGAGGATGTTTTGAATTAATTAAACTATCAGAATACTGCAGCATTTCTGATCTGAGGCTGCTGCCAGAGTAGTGTAAAACCTAAAGGAACTGAAATCCAGCCCACAAAAGCTCTTACGTTCCCAATTCCTTTCACTGCGCTAAATAGAAATCCATGTCTGTGGGTATTTGTCTGTCTGTAGGATGAGCTTGGCAGGCTTAGGGCAAAGCAGAAATAACCCTCCAGACTACTGGACCTCCAGACGCTGCCTGGCACCACACTGCAGGAATCAAATCCTCCTCAGCCTTACCTTTTCCAGGTCTTTATTTAACATCTACCCACCATGGCCTCATGCTTGCTTGGCTTGCTTGCTCAGATAGTGCCCTATCCCTTGAGTCATGCCTCCAATCTGGCTTTTTGCTGGATAATTGAAAATAGGAATCTTTTCTACCTAGGTTGGCTTTGTAATGTGATCCTTCAGATCTCAACCTCTTGTAGAGAGTGAACTACTTGGCGCCCAACAGATCGGGTTTTTCCAAACTACTAAAGCTTCAGAAAGGTCTCCCTGACCCTTTAGACTGTGCTAAATTCCCTGTTACACATAGCACTTCCATTTCCTTCCAGATATATGACCATCTTAGGTAAATAAATCCTTATGTGTTCATGGTGCTTCCCCCACTAGACGGTAGCCTTGGGAGCAGGGACCTTGTGTGGCCCCTGAGGAATCTCCAGGCCTGGCAGAGCCCTGGCATTGAGCAGACACTGCACATGTGTCTGCCACCGGATGCGGAGGAAGGAATTAGCAACGTTGCACATATTCACATACGTGAGTGCAAATCACGTGCATGGTAAACAGGGAGTCTGCAATATGAAATCCAGCCATAACCAGCGAAAGAATAACTCCCTATGGATTCTCTTCATTCCAGAATACCTCCATCTAGATAAGAAGTTTCATCTTTCCCTAGCCTTTAATTCTTCAGTCTGCCTATTTTTCAGAACTGTTTTGTAATGGTTCTACTGTATGAGTACTTTAACTTGGGCTAGGCTAAACTATCTGCAGGGTTCCTGAACACCTTTTCTTTCTGTCTGTCTTTCTTTTTCTTTCTGTCTTTCTTTTTCTTTCTTTCTATTTTTCTTTCTCTCTTTCTTTTTTTGGGGGGCGGTCCGGACGTGGGGCCTGAACTCTGGGCCTGGGCACTGTCCTCAGCTCTTCAGCTCAAGGCTAGCACTCTACCACTTGAGCCACAGCGCCACTCCGGCTTTTTTCTTTTTGCTTATGTGGTGCTGAGGAATTGAACCCAGGGCCTCAGGCATGCAAGGCAAGTGCTCTACCACTGAGCCACCTTCCCAGTCCCCCTTGTTCAGTTTTTGTAGTCTACTTTTGTAACACCGATTTTCTCTACTGCATATACATCCGTGAAGAATATACTTCACAATCCTAAATTTAGTCTAAAATCTCAGGGTGATTTATGAACTTCATTACAACTGAAAATGCATAATATATCTTGGGGGTTAACTTCCACTTTCAAGAGATTGAGATTTCTCTGTTATTTCTTCCATTGATATTCTTCCCCCTACCCCAAATAGGTTTTGTCTTTTCAATAGTTAGCATTTTTCTCTCAATATATTTTTCTTCCTAACTCTGAGGTAGTGTTTTCACTGGAGTTGTTTTGTTTGCTGCCCTCTATTGGCATTTATAAACAATTTTTTGTCTAAAGAAAACTTGCCTGCTGGATGCTGATGGCTCACACCTGTAACCCTAGCTTCTCAGGAGGCTGAAATCTGAGGATTGAGGTTCAAAGCCAACCCTGGCAGGAAAGTCCATAAGACTCTCACCTCCAATAAACTACTCAGAAAAAGCCAGAAGTGGTGCTGTGGCTCAAGTGGTAGAACAATAGTCTTGAGCACAGAGAGGCTCAGGGACAGCACCCAGGCCCTGAGTTCAAACCCCAGGACTGAAAAAACAAAAACAAAAAAACATGCTGGAGTTTCTACATACTTGACATTTTTATTTCTGTTTACAATATCTGACTAAATCTAAAACAAATAACTCTATTCTCCCTGTTTTGTGCATTGTAAGAGTCCTATTCTTTTCTGAAGACATATAGGAATTTATTTCCCTGTGCTTTTATTGTTTGAATTGCTCATAAAATTAGGAAGAAGGGGCTAAGAAGGTGGCTCAGTGGTAGAGCGCTTGCCTTGCATGCCTGAGGTCCTGAGTTCGATTCCTCAGCACCACATAAGCAAAAAGAAAAAAGCTGGAAGTGGTGCTGTGGCTCAAGTAGTAGAGTGCTAGCCTTGAGCTGAAGAGCTGAGGGACAGCGTCCAGGCCCAGAGTTCAGGCCCCACGACCGGACCCAAAAAAAAAAAAAAACAAATTAGGAAGAAGTTCAGGCCCCACGACCCGACCCAAAAAAAAAAAAAAATTAGGAAGAAGTAGAAACAAAAACAAATAGTATCATCACTGCCTATGCAGAGCCAAACGAATGAAGAAAAGGGAAGGAACTGATAGAACAGAGTTTCCCTACCTCTGCCCCCCCCTCAACCCCTCACATAAGTTTTTATTTCTGCTTTTGTTCTTTGGGGAGGGTGGGGTGTTTTGTTCTGTTTTGTTTTGTTTTTAAGACAGGCTCACTGTACTCCTCTTGCTTTTAGTTTGTTTTTCAGCTAGAGTCTTGAGCTTTTGCTCAGGCTGGCCTAAAACGATAATCCTCCTATTTCTGCCACACAAGTTTTAAAAAAAAATCACAGAGAGGGAGAAAATCAAGGAAAGAGTGCCATGGTCCAAAAGTACTGTACCCATTAACTGACTTGTGGAATTATAACCCCTTTGTACAACATCTTAATAATAACAAATTTTTCTAATTGCATAAAAGTGAACTAGAACATAGGACCCCTGAATCCCATCAATTACATTTCACCGTTGGTAGGTGGGTGGCTTGCAGCTCTCACACAGTGTCCTGAAGAGCTGGAGCATCTTTGGTGTAGTGGTCATTAAGCTGGCCTGCCTTCAAATCCCCCGATCCTCTCCCATTTTGTACTCTAGTGTTTAACCTTTCCGGGTAGGAGAGGATCAATACAAATTCTTCATTGTTAAGAATCAATGTCTGTCCTGTGTGCCATCTCGTCTTGCTGAGAAGCCCAGTAAATCTCTGCTGCGTGTCTAAAGCTGGGTGTGTCATCTTCAGTGGCTTTCATTTTTAATGCCGATCACTTTGGTTTCCATTCCCGGGGGGTTTGCAGATAAATCTTGGCGTACATACATGTTCTGGGTCTACAAATGCGGTGCTGGAAAAGGGCCAGCCCACCCAGAATTTAGTCATAATGGATGAGACATCCCTATGGTTTCACTTAAAGACTGAGCTATTGGTTTTGGTATTTATCAGTGATTACCTCATAGGAGGACCTGGGAGGGAGGTATTGGGACCAAATTCCCACTTGACTGGGGAGGCCAAAATATGAGTCGTAAGGCAGAAGCATGCTGGCTGACTCAGGCACTCCAATAAATCAGCAGAGATATCTGTTTCTTCAAACGCATCATTGAGAAAAAAGGAGTAGATGTTTTAGTTCTTTTATTTTCTTTGTGCACATCTCGGGGCTTGAGCTCAGTGTCTGAGTGCTATCATGTGGAAGGCTAGCACACTATCACTTGAGCCTTAGCTCCAACTCTGCGTTTTTGGTGGTAATTGGAGATGGCCAGCCACTGGTAGCTCACACTTGTAAAACTTAGCTACTCAGGAGGCTGAGATCTGAGGATGGCAGTTCAAAGCCAGCCTAGGCAGGAATGTCCATGACACTTTTTATCTCCAATTAACCACCAGAAAACCAGAAGTGGCATTGAGGCCCAAAGTGGTAGAGTGCTAGCCTTGAGCACAAAAGAGCTTAGAGATGGTGCCCAGGCTGGGAGTTCAAGCCCTATGACCAACGAAAAAAAAATAATGATTTCATGGACTTTCCTGCTTAGACTGGATTTGTACCCTTATCCTCAAATCTCATGAACCACCAATGCTCGGCTAGCACTGGATTTTTTTTTTTAGGTGCAAAAAAGTCTGGTGGAGCCAGGCACCAGTAGCTCACGCCTATAATCCTAGCTAGTCAGGAGGCTGAGATCTGAGGATCATGGTTCAAAGCCAACCCAGGCAGGAAAGGCCGCAAGACACTTTATCACCAATTAACCATCAGAAAACTGGAAGTAGAGCTGTGGTTCAAATGGTAGAGCCTTGAGCAAAAGAGCTCAGGGACAGTTCCCAGGCCCCAAGTTCAAGCACTACCACCAAAATTTTTTAAAGTCTGGTAGGAAACATCTTTGTGATATTTATTTACAAACCAACTAAAAGATACCTGGCTTCTTTTCTTTTACTTATAAGTAAATATAGCATCATATTGTTGAATGGCTTCCTATTAGGAGTGAGCAGTAAATATTTAATGTTAGTTAATGATCTCCTTCTCCCATTAGTCCTTTGCCCATGCTGAAAGTTTGGCTGTATCTCATCTGGAAACCCCCTGAACCTTATGGTTTCTAGGGGCCATATTAGAATCTTAGTTTCCATTTGCAGCAAATATGTGGCTCCCTGGAAAAGATGGAGTTCTTTTAACTTTGATTTCTCTTCTCTTTGATCAGTGGACTATGCCAGTTATTATCAAGGCCTATGGGATTGCCATGGTAACCAGCCAGACGAACTGTCCTTCCAGCGCGGTGACCTCATCCGTGTTCTGAGTAAGGTAAGGACATACAGCATGGGCTTTGTGCCCACAGTCAATTTGCTCACTCTTGGTGGTATACTCACCAATGCCAGAATAATTCGAGGTTGGCACACTTCAGCATGCATACTACCTATCTTCCACACACATAGAATGAATTGCCATTTGTTTGTAATTGTTAGGGAAAACTTTAAGGAAAAGTTCAGATTCAAGAATCAATTTTCAGGATCTGGGAAGGTGGCTCAGTGGTAGAGTGCTTGCCTTGCATGCATGACCCTGGGTTTGATTCCCCAGCACCACATAAGCAGAAAAGGCTAGAAGTGGCGCTGTGGCTCAAGTGGTAGAGCATTAGCCTTGAGCTGAAGAGCTGAGGGACAGCATCCAGGTCCAGAGTTCAGGCCCCACAACAATCAATTTTCAAATTTAAAAACTCAGTTGACAGAAGACTAAGAGTGTGCATAATCAAGATCTGATCTTTTTCAAGGACTATGTGATGTGATACTTTAAGGTCATCACTATGTACATTATTTATCACCATATAATACTCCTGAAAACATTCTGGCTAGGTAAGCTGCCTGCTTATTTCATTTATAGATAAACAAGACTGTAATATAATTACCTCTGGGGGAGGAGTCCAAGTTAGTTACCTCAATTGGTTTGAGCAAATGCTGATAAGGCCAAGATAGTGAACCCAATCACACACAGGCCAGCCAACTTTATTCTTTCCTCAGCCATAAGTTAACCCCTCGATTCAGCTGACCATCTCATAAACAGTGCCCTTGAGCATAAAAGAACAGTGGTGGGGTTTTTTTGCTTTCTTTTTTGGTTTTTTGTTTGTTTGTTGGTTGGTTGGTCGGTCGTGGGGCTTGAACTCTGGGCTTGAGCGCTGTCCCTGCACTCTTAAGCTCAAGGAGAGGGCTCTCCTCCTTGAGCCACAGCACCACTTCGGGTTTTCTAGTGGTTAATTGGAGATAAGAGTTTCAAGGACTTTCCTGTCCGAGCTGGCTTTGAGCCATGATCTCAGCCTCCTGAGTAGCTAGGATTACAGGCATGAACCACCGGCGCCTGGCCAAGAACAGTGTTTAAAAATATATATTATTGCCAATCCATCACTAATATGAAAACAATTCTCAACCCCTAAGGGCTACAGTTTGAGACATAAGCATCAACCTTGCAAAGAAAGGCCACGCATACTGTATAGGGCAGACTAAGAAAACAGGTTCTGTTCATAAAAGAACTTATTGAAAAGGCCTCTCCCGACCAAGTTCTAGATATTCACCTCTGTAATCATAGCATTCAAGAGGATGAGATCTGAGGTCTGTGGTTCAAAGCCATCCTGGGCAGAAAAGTCCAGGAGACTCTTATCTTGAATTAACCAGCAAAAAGCCAGAAGTTGGGGTGTGACTCAAATGGTAAAATGCCAGTGTTAAGTGAAAAAGCCAAGCAAAAGTGTGAGGCCCTGAATTCAAGCCCCAGTACTGGCACAGGAAAGAAAAAAAAAAAAGGTCCCTCTCTATGTATCCAATCCAGATCTAATATATATATATGAATAGGTCTACTTTTTTTTTTTTTTTGGTCAGTTGTGGAGCTTGAACTCTGGGCCTGGGTACTGTCCCTGAGCTCTTCAGCTCAAGGCTAGCACTCTACCACTTTGAGCCACAGCACAACTTCCAGTTTTCTGGTGGTCAATTGGAGATAAGAGTTTCTTGCCCAGGCTGGCTTCAAACTGTGATCCTCAGATCTCAGCCTCCTGAGATTAATAGGCATGACCCATTATCTCCTGGACACTTTGTTGTTTAAGTGCTGAGTATGTTGATTCCTTGAAGAAAAACAGAAAATGTCTTTGTGTTGTCAACCATTATTTCCCATTTGTTCAGCGGATGCTACCACAAAGGCCAAGGGTTGGTTTAGGTTGGGTTTGAAATATGCCATAAGCTCCTTAGGAAACAGATCAAGGTCCTATTCACTCTTTCCAATACATCAGGCCTCTTTAAACAGGGACTGCATTCAGAACTAACTCTTTTCAGGAGAGGGGGAGACCTGCAAGCCTGCAGAGTGAGATGGCAAATGTTCTAGCGATTTCTCCTGGATCCCTAACTCTGCACCACCCTCGTGCCATTTCCTTGCAGCTCCAATACACCAAGAATAAATTGGAAGCAAAGAAGGGAGTGGACATTGGCCTGATTGGTATTTCAAATGCCCGAAAGCAAGGTTTGCCGTGTAATAGAATTTGTGTACATTACCACGCTGGCATTACGGGGTAATCGAGTTATTCACTCAGGTGTGACCAGGCCTCTGTTTGCCCAGAGCCTGCAGGTGAACAAATTAACTGTTTACATTGTCTGGAGGTGCCTGCAGCAGGAGGGAGAAAACAGAGCTGGCTGTCTGCTGGCCTTCTCTCTCAGTCTTGATTATATTTTGTTTGTTTTGCATGTCTTTTGCCTTTGTTAATGGCTTCTCACTGGGGGTCCCTTTCCTCCGGTCAAAGCTGAGGTATTGTGAAGAATCTCAAAGAATATGGAGGAACCAACCCCACTTGTTTAAAAGAAGAAGAAAGAAAGAAAGAAACCTCTCAGCAGGGCGCCAGTGGCTCACACCTGTAATCCTAGCCACTCTGGAGACTCAGATCTGAGGATCGTGGATTGAAGCCAGCCTGGGCTGAAAAGTGCCCGTGAGACTCTTATGTCCAATTAACCACTCAAAAACTGGAAGTAGAGCTGCGGCTCCAAGTGGTAGTGTGCTAGCCTTGAGCAAAAAGAGCACAGGGACAGAGTCCAGACCCTGAGTTCAAGTCTCACAACTGACCAAAAACCAACCAACCAAACAAACAAAGCAACAACCCTCTCTCTTCCCCTCCTCCATTACTAAAAGAAACGATACCAGAGTTAAATTTAGTGAAACTACCTTTCTGCCCTGATTCTATCAACTTGTTTCTCTGCTATTCTGGAAGGTTCAAGTCCATTTTTATCCCTTACCATTAGAATATCCCATTTTTTTCCCACCATAAACCATACCAGGACCCTCCTTCCCTCCAGGAAGAGTTGAGAAGTTGTATAGTTCAAGAGATCTTTCTCTTAAGCTTCACTCGAGTTAACATTGACTTGAGAAGATTCTCAAACTGGATTTACCTGGATTCTGTTACCTTACTCAGAGTACTTGGACAAGAAGGAAGCGAAAAGACCTCCTAAGCTCACTGACTTCCTCTATGAAGTACAAACCAACCAGTTCAGCAGATAGAAGGGGGAAAAAAAAAGATTCCATTACCATTTAGAAATCCAGTTGTTTCTGCTTTCCAGAATTGTTTCTCATATGGATTCTAAATTTATTCCACGTTAGCCCCATCTGGCTTCCTTCGTTAAAGCTGCCGCCTGCCTCTCACATCTGGAGGGGCAGAACAAACTCAAGTTATCTATCTAGAAAGTTCCTCCAGGTGCTGGTGGCTCACGCCTGTAATCCTAGCTACTCAGGAGGCTGAGATCTGAGGATGGCAGTTCAAAGCCATTCTGGGCAGGAAAGTCTGTGAGTCTCTTATCTCCCATGCACCACCAAAAAGCTGGAAATGGAGCTGTGGCTCAAGTGATAGAACACTAGCATTGAGCAAAAAAGCTCAGGGACAGAACCCAGGCTCTGAGTTCAAGCCTTAGATTGAAAGAAAGAAAGAAGGAAAGAAAGGAAGGGAGAGACAGAGGGAAAGAAAGAAAGGAAGGAAGGAAGGAAGGAAGGGAGAGAGAGAGGGAAAGAAAGAAAGAAAGGAATGAAGGAAAAAGAAAGAAAGAAAGGGAGCAAGAAAGGGAGGGGTAGGGAGGGAGGAAAGGAAGGAAGGAAGGAAAGAAAAAAGAAAGAGAGAGAGAGGGAGAGAGGAAGCGAGAAAGGGAGGGGGAGGGAGGGAAAGAAGGAAGAAAGGAAGGAAGAGAGGGAGGGAGGGAGGAAAGGAAAGAGAGAAAGGAAGGGAGGTTCCATGTTTCTTTTCTCTCTGGCCAGAGAACCTTTGTCAAGCTAGTTAGGCCTCTGTTTAGAAAGCTGGGCGTGTCTGTTTCCCTGAGAAAGGCAAGATGCCACTTCACAGTTCACCTTACCTGGCCTTATTTCCTCTCCTGTAAGACAAGGAGTTGTGCCAGAGAGCATAGATCTAAGGTTCCACCTCAGACATTCCTGTGGTAAGCATGTGGGCCTGACTGCCAAACCAGTAAAGTCGCACACCTAGCTATATATTCACTTTAATTAAGTGCTCAGTTTAAAAACAAATCGGCAACAAAAATTTCAAAATACCAGCTATTTTATCTTCAACCCTCAGATACAACTGTTTTAGTGTGTGTGTGTGTGTGTGTGTGTGTGTGTGTTGTGAAGGAGATAACCCAGGGCCTTACCACTAAGTGAAATCCTGTTCCCTTGAAAAGAGATGTTGTCTAGGGGAAATGGGGCTGGAGGAAGGAAGGCCTCTGCGTGAGGAAGCAGGGTTGAGCAGGCAGGAAGGGAAAGAAGTCAGCTTTACTCATGGGCCCTTACAGATGCACAGGTATGAGCTCATCTTGAATCCTAGAGTCCTAAACCATCTTTAGGGGGATCATTGCATCTTGCCCTGGGCATGAATGGTCCCCAAAGGAGAGAGATGAATCCTTTATTTGAAAGAAATAAATGACTGAGCAAGAACAATGCACCCCAACCAAAAGCCCATTGCCTGTCTTGTTCTCAAGGAAACAAGTAAACATCTGGATTATTCGTGTGACACCCCCCCCCAAGAAAAAAAAATCACTTAATCTTACTAATCTTCCATTTACTCAGCTATAAAACTCAGGATAGTTTCCAGTCAGACTTCTTCCATCAGAAATTTTGTGTGAAGTATGTGGTACCCAAGAAATGGAAATTAATATAATCCACACCAATAAAATAAAATAAGCCTTTTGGAGCGGTGGATTCATACTCAGTGTTCAATAAATTATGGTGAATTGAGGTGAGAGAGGCCCGTAGAGTGAGTGAATAGCCCACATACCAAGAACTTCATACAGATTTTTTTATTTTAATTTAATTAATTAATTGATTGATTTTTGCCAGTCCTGGGGCTTGGAGGATCTGGGCACCGTCCCTGGGCTTCTTTTTTGCTCAAAGTGAGCACTCAGCACCACTTCGGGCTGTTTTCTGTTTGTGTGGTACTAAGGAATCAAACCCGGGGCTTCATGCATGCTAGGCAAGCACTCTACCACTAAGCCATGTTCGCAGCCCTTCATACAGATTTCTCTAAGAGCATTAAAAGCTCTGACTTGCATGTGGAACATCCCCCAGCGAAGAGTCCTTCATGAAAACCTGCAGTATCTTTCCTGTTCTGGGACTTTCATCACGGACATCCGATCTGGTTTCCTAACTCCAAAACAGGAATCAGAGCAGAGTCAGCAGAGGGACCCCCTGCCGCCCTCCTGCAACACATCCGTCCATTCCTGGGCCCCATGCAGCTTCATTCCCACTTAATTCACTGGCTTCCAATTCCAGTCCTAAAATATATTAACGGGAGATTTTTTAATAAGGAAGCAGATCTGAGCATCACTGCTTTTCTCTTTAGACCTACATAATTCTGAACAGCTTTTTTTTTTTTTTTCCTGGTAAGAGACTAAGCTGCTGCTGCTTCTTCCTCCCTGGAGCAGGAGCCAGGCCACAGCTCAGGCCACAGTGGGGGTGCTTCGCTCTCTTCAGTGATTCCAGATTGTGAGGCTGGTGCAGGTCTTGTCATATGAAACCGATGGTTCCAGAGAGCCTGCCTCTCATAAATGACTTCCCACGATGCCAGGGACCACCGCAGAATTCAAGTTTGAATAGAGCAGGGGAGGGGGGGGGGGAAAGGTGTTTGAAAGGCCTGTTCACTCAGCTGCATTTTAATTTCCTTTTCAATCTTGTCCCAATTAATTTCACAGAATTAATCTCACAGAAGCAAACTCGGCAGCACCGAGGCTGTGGTTTTAGTGTGGCGGTCGCTCTGCCTGAACATGAAATAGGAGCTCATATAAAAATCCATCTGCTGTGTTTGAAATACACACCGGCTGCTGCTCAGTCCTGTCTGACATTTCAAACATCAACAGCGGTGCGGGGGAGGGGAGTCATTTGGGGGTTAGTGACCATCAGTACTTGGCAGGAATTCAACAACAGGTGTACTCCAAAAATCCATTCAGCCTGGGCACCAGGCATGACAGGGCAGGTGCTGAATCACCCTCCATGCAAACTCACTGAGCCCTGGCTTTGTTCCTTATATCTGTGGCACACAAGGCCTGTGGACTAGCACCACCAGGGTCACTTTCTAAGTAGGAGATGGAGAGGCATGAAACTTGTATTTGGAGCCAGGCCCCCATGGTTCACACCTGTAATCCTTGCTACTCAGGAGGCTCAGGTCTGAGGATCATAGTTCAAGTGCAGCCTGAGCTGGAAGGTCCATGAGACTCTTACCTCTAATTAACTACTAGAAAAGCCAGAAGTGGTAGAACTATGACTCAAATAATAGAAGGCACAGTGCCCAGGCCATGAGTTCAAGCTCCAGTGCTACCACAAAATAAAAGAGAAAGAAAAAGAGAGAGAGAAAGAGGGAGGAGGAAGGAAGGAAGGAAGGAAGGAAGGAAGGAAGGAAGGAAGGAAGGAAGGAAGGAAGGAAGGAAGTTGAACCAGACTTCCTGCTTTCTAGTCTCTCCCTAGGAGAACACCGCTTTCTAAATAACAAAAGTATTTCTCCCACTATTTGAGATAACGCTTAAATAATTGCCCATTGGAAAAGTAAGCCTCCTGTTTATTGAATTTATGGTAGGAATGTGAGCTGTCCAACTGATAAATGCAAATAAAGGAGAAGGGAAAAACAAACAAATGAAAAAAATTTTAAAAACAGTCTTTCTCAATGGACTGGAAAGAAGAGGTCCCCGCATGAGTTTACAGAGCACTGATAGAGGAGGACTCATCTGTTGAGCCCAAGTGTGTCTTTCATGAATTGGTTCCAGGATCCTCTGAGGCCTTGTTTAGTGCCTCATTTCCATGGTACTCAGTTCTACAGCATCAAGTTGGGTACCACTTACAGTTGATACTTACCTGATGGCTTAGTTGAGTGGGAAAGTATTCCATGACCCAAGCAAATCAGACTTTCCACTGATGCAAACTTTCCTTACAAACAAGGTCCAGTTTACCATAGAACACAAGGTGTTCTCAAATGGCCATGAGCCTCCTATAGACACCAATGGAGGTCATATGAAGGGAAATTGCTTAAACTCAGACTTATCCAGCTCCAAACCCAGTGTCCAGTCATCTGAATATAGCAGGGCCTTCCTAGCACACCTGGATAATGTTAGCATTACAATGTTTGCTATAGTAAGATTTTTTTAAAATTTGTTTGTTTGTTTGTTCCATGGGGCTTGAACTCAGGGCCTGGGCACTGTTCCTGATCTCTTTTGCTCAAGGCTAGTGCTCTACCACTTTGAGCCACAGCTCCACTTCCATTTTTCTGGTAGTTCATTGGAGATAAAGAGTCTCATGGACTTTACTGCCTAGGCTGGCTTTGAACCGCGATCTTCAGATCTCAGCCTCCTGAGTAGCTAGAATTACAGGCGTGAGCCACCACTGCCCGGCTACAATGGAATTTTTAAACCCAGTTTCCTACATATGCCCTCAGAGGACTATTTAAGAATATGGACCTTTCCCCTCCCTTGACCCCATCCTCCCCAAAAGATTTGTATATTGTTAAAAAAAAAAAAAACAACTTAATGTAGGAATATACTTCCTCTTTTAAGTATGCTTAGTAGAATGTGACAACAGCCCTTATAAAAATAGATACGTTAATTCCTTCAAATGCTTTAAATGAAGAAAGTTTTTTTTTTTTTTTAAGTTTTCAGGGCTCTGAGGGAAAGGAGGAGTTTGGTGACATCTAGTGTCCATTCAGGACTTCCTCAGGCACCAGACCTTCTGCTTAGCAGAGTGGGGGGATGGGTAGGGAGTATTTGGGAGGTAATTTGGGGTAGTAAGTGGGGGAAATATAGGCCTGGAGCACAGATTGCCCAAACAGTAAGATGAAACTGATCCATGACTGTCAAAGAGCTATTATTCACCTCTGACCTCACCAAAAGGGGCAGATGTGGGGGGGGGGGAGGTGGAGTGCGGGAAATACCATTGGAAAATATCTTTGTTTCTTATTTATGATGGTTCAGGAGAGAAACAGAAGCTGTCCCCACCACCCCCATCTCATGTTAACAAGCAGGTCAACACTGTGCCGTGCTGACGAAGATGATGATGGTGGTGGTGGTTTCTCTCATTAATAACCCCTAGGGGAGGCGATAGTGTTAGAGGCTGCAGTGGCGCGGGGTCAGCTGCAAGGCAACGGTCATACACCGGTCAAATTCAGTAGAGGCCATTCCTTTCCCCCAGACAGGAACCAATCGTCTAGAACAAACCCTGGCAGCCTCATTCCTTCCAGGTAATTTTTATAAATGAGGGGACACCCATTCCAAGAGAGGACAAAAGGGAGAGGAGGGTGTTTACGCCTGCGTGCATATGCATGCTTGGTAACCAACTAACAAGGGGCCCAATGGCACCACAGCCCTACCTGTGAATTCTGGCTATTTATTCGAAACATCATTAAAAAAGAATTACAACTGGCATTTTCTTCTTCTATCCCCTTATTCTGAAGCAGTGGTCTTCAACAGGACCTCTACACTTCAGTCAGGTGGAGAGACCCACAGCCAAATAATTCATTCCAAGACCCAGACAGATATGTTTATCTAGAACCACCTAAGCCATGACAGGGTTAGGTTAATGCTCAGAATCACCGGATGCTTTACAAACTCCCAGTGTTTAAAAAAAAAAAATTTCCAGCCATTTATTTTTGCAGTGAATTTATAACAAATGCTGTTAAAGGCTTCGTCTTTTGACAGAGGTAATAATAAATTCACTGTTAAAGGCGGCAGTTTAATTCCTTATACCTCCAATACTGCACAGAATAAACCATATTCATCACTGAGTAATTTTTTACCACATAAATCTTTAAAACTAACCGGTGAAGGCTGTTGAGACTGAAATATTGTGAATTTATTAGATATGCCCATGTAGTATTGGATTCAGAGGTTTCCATACGAATATATTACGAAGAAAATTTGTGTCTTTAACTGTGACATTTCTTCCATTTCCCCACCGCCAGTATTATACCAAGCAGCTCCTCCAGAGTCAACTGCACGTTTATGAGACAGAGATTTAGTAATAAACTCCTCACTAATCTGCCAAAGAGGCTGGATGACATTTCAGCGACATGCCCTATTTAAAAGGAGTCGAGAAAGCTTTGTTTCCGTGTAATTATTTTCTCAAAAAGAACTCAGCCTTCCCAAACCTCTCCTGCCAAGGTCTCTTAGAATTAAATGGATTCCGCTCTCCAACCAAACTTGCCAAATATTGGAACAAATGATAACCTCATTGCAAAAACACAGGGCAGTAATTTCTATGCAAGTTTTAAGATGTGTTGGGGTGGAGGGCCGGGTTAGGGTAATTGATTAGAACATAGCTGGAATTCGAAGGCACTCACAGACATACGGTACTTAAGGCTAATAAAAAGACCATATTGATTCTCAGGCTAGACATTATAGACAATGATTTCAGAAAACTTGCTTTTTAAAAAATTTTCATCTTGATGTAGGACACATTAAAGATATAATTAAGTCCTCAGACTGAACCAAAAACATCCTTTTGCTGTAATATACTAATTTTAAGTGAAAATCTATGCCTGGTAGAGGAGAATGTGCTGAACTTTTCTCATGTTTGCTAATAAAGTAACATTTAAGTTAACCAATGAATTCAATCAAATTGTAGCTCCGGTTGCACCAAGAGAACATGAATGTGGCTAAATTGAAAACAATTCTTGTGTGTGTATGTGTATGTGTGATTTTGTGTATCAGTTCTAGGGCTTGAACTCAGGGCCTGGGGGCTGCCTCTGAACTTTTTCCTTCAAGGCTAGCACTCTATCACTTGAGCCACAACTCCACTTCCAGCTTTTTGGAGGTTAATTGGAGATAAGAGTCTCACGGACTTTCTTTCCCAGGCTGGCTTCAAACCTTGATCCTCAGATCTCATCCCCCTAAGTGGTTAAAATTACAGGCATGAACCACCAGCACCTGTCTTATTTTTCTTTTAAATGCATAAACTTGTTTCCTCTTTTTAGCAAAGACATCCAGTGGTTTCTCTGTTCCTATTACTATTGCATATTTGGGAAGAGTTTCAAATTCTAAAAACTTCCATAAAGCATTATGAACTTTATGATTCTGTTTTAATAAAATCAAATGAAAAAGGTTTCTAACTATTAAACCAAAGAGGAAAAAAAATCCTGGCAAAATAAGATTGCAGCCCATATCAGAATAATTGTTAAAAGACAGAACCCGGCTGGAAAGATAAGCATAATACCAGCAATTAATATTCAGCATTTCACATTATAGTCAAGAGGATGTGTTTTTCTTTATGTGGCTCATAAGCTAAGAGTGTCAGGAGCCAGGTTTCTGAGCTGTCTTCTTTTTTGTGCATGAGGATTAAGGAGACGAAGAAAAAAAAAAATCCAGCAACAACAATCCTACTCCATCTGTAAATGAACAAACGTCTTGATTTTATAGCTATTTGCTTTGTAAAACTGAGGAATGAAGCAAAAATTACTGGATGCCTAAGTAACACTTTAATTCTGAATTCATTTACGCTATAGCTTATGTAGTTGTCACAAGCCATAATGCAGTATTTAATTAAAATAACAGAAGTGCATCTAGATATGTCCTGGGGTAGCTATCACCAAATTATAGTCTATGGCATCCGTATTTTATTTATGAAATGGCAGATTCTAAGGTGCAACTAGGCAAAGGCAAAAGCATCAACATTTTAAACTCGCATTTTTAGGAAGGTTCCTTTAAAAAAAAAATTTTCCCAGCTGCGTCTTTAAATTTTTTTCTTCCTTCTGTCTTTGTGAGGTTGGAGGACCCGGGTATTGGGGTGGGGTGGGGGGGAGAGGGTTAGTGGGATTGTTTTGTTGTGGGTAAAGATCTCTCTTTCTTAACTCTTGCTTTTCAACTATTGACCTCCCAAGTCTTCTGGCTGTGAAATCTGTCTGTTGTCATGGAAAGGCTTGTGCGGTTCACCGGAGCCACAGCAAGCCTGGGACTTCTTAGGCGGAACTTGGACATGGATTCTAGTAGTATAGGAAAAGGCAACCCGATTCAGGCTCTCTGTGCCTGTTCCCACACAATCCTCCTCGCACCTTTTCCCCCCCTCTGTCTATAAATACCGGTTATGGTTTACACGCTTGCTCGCCCTATTTTGTGGATGTTCACATGCAGACAAACTGCTTCTTTTCATAAACGCATAGCATCTATCTTACCCGCACCCTCCATCTATCTCCTCGTTCACACTGACTGTCTCATCCACCTCCTTGTCTGCAGAATTATGTTCAGCAAGGTCCCGATTTAGAGGAAATAAATAATGAAAATGGAACAGACTGGGATAGATAATCGAAACATTCAAATTGTTATTTTTCACTGGACTTTACACCAACAGAGCATTCTAGGAACACCTAGAAAAAGGTAGTAGTGGCTGTTTCCTAAAAGGTAACACCCCAAGAACATTCTGACCAAGTCTATCTTTTTCCTGTTCCAACTGTCCTGTTGGTGGTGGTTATTTTATTTTTTGATGTTTCTAGATCTGACCATTTTGAAGTGGGAAACAACGCTGTTGCTTTCTTTCTGCTTCTTATTTATCCTGTTTATAGTGACAGGCTTCTATTTGTCATCACTGAAAAAAGAATCCTAAGAATTATAAAACAGGAACAATCGATGCAATCGCCTTTTTAAAGGAAAGAAAAAAAACACTAAGCCCTTGTGGTTGCAATATAAAGATATTTTTATAATGGTATCATTGGGTCACAGCCCAGTCCCTCAGCTGGGATCTTTTTGGAGAGAGGATTTCTTCTACACATTTGTAATTATTTTAGCCCCTTTCACAGGTCACATAAAAAGTTAATTTCAATCGCTGCTAATTTCCGTCCAACAAGAGTATGGTGCTTTAAACCACCCAAAATAATTGGATTCAAAACAAATTTAGGAAATTGAGTGTGTTAGAAAGCAAATAAAAATATCCTTTTGGTAAGGAGGAGGGTGAAAGTAGTAAAAATGGCCTTTCCCCCCCCCTCTCCTTCCTTTCCCCTTCACAACTTTGCCATTAAAGTTGCACCTACAGCTAGAAGTTTGTCCGTGAAAAATGGTCATTTTGTTTCTCTGCTCAAAGAATGTTATTAAAATGCTAATTTAAAAGAAAAAGGAGTTAAATATCTAGCGATGGTGCATTCTAATTGCAACCATAATGAGCTCTCTAAATGTGCATGCCCCTGACACACACACAGAGCATAAACAGCAGTAAACAGATCATTAGTACCCGCGTTCATTTATTCTGGCGACCTTACCATGACCCCACCGAGGGTAGGGTGAAAAGCAGGTGGATCTGGCTGTGACACCCCCTAGAGGGATCCAGGAAATGAAGCTATAAGCTGTTGTCATGGAAACGCCTATGTGTGCAGATGATGTAACACACCGCCAGGCTGTAGGGCTCGGCAACTGGGACCGTTGCCCTTCCCTCTCCGGAACAATCTTGAGGATTAAATTATTCATTTCTTTAATTCACAAAGCAAAAGGAATCCTAATTTTCTTGGTGCTGTGCAACTCTTTCCCATTTATCTAAGGGTCTGAAACAGGGTGACTTGTCAGCCCCTCTTTCTTCGAAATCCCCCACACTAGTTTCCCACATTCTTGTCCCAAATAAGCAGAATCTGGTCAAATCAAGTGCGGAAAGGCTCAAGAAATCTCCATTCCCAACACTGGCACGTCAAGAGAGAAATCTCAGGGTTGAAGGTAAAATTACAAATGTAAGCAGTGTCCTTTTCTGAGGAGGGCCTGTTGGCCAGGGACTAAATGTATATTTGTCCTGAGGAGGATGGCTTTGTGAGAGCCAGGGCAGGGTCAGCTTTTGGGCCCTGGGAAGAACGAAGCAGGCACTGGAAGCCATGAACATAAAGGAGAGATCGCCGGCTTCTACTGAGGACTTGTCCCAGCAAGTGTGAGAAAAAAGAGAGAGATGTGAGAGAGCCAGCAGCTGCTCACCCCTCCCATGTCCAATTGAGAGAATCAAGATTAATAAAAATAATTCTTTGGAGAATGATTGCACTCTACCCTACCCTGTTTTGCCCCCCAAACAACCTCAATAACCTTACAGCAACAGTAGGATAACTTTTCTTCTTCCTCCTCTTCTTCTTTCTTTTTTTTTTTAAAGAGAGCGGAAAAGACGATCTCTGGAAATTATTTTAAAATAAAAAAATCTCCCAGCCTGCGCCTCCCCCTCCCCGCACCCCCCCTCCCCATTGCACTTTAGATGAACCTGTGATATTGTAGCAATGGCCCTTGAAGAGCAGTGGGGAGGTGATTTAGGAGAATATTAAAGGCAATGTGGAGATTCAAGGCGCCTCTCTCAGGGAGATCTGGAGAAATACGCAGCACAGATGGGCCGAGCAGATTAAACATTTCCGTCACATTGTTTCCAAATTGTGTTGTGGTGCCTGAGGCTGGTACTGCGGTCAGAGCAAAACAGAGCGGTTGCAGAGCTGCGAGCTGCGCAGTTTATGGAATACATATTAATACACCCGTCTCACATGGCATCACAATTCTATCAGCTCTGAAATGATGCTGTCTCTATTGTTCCTCAATTGTGCATTTGGCACCTTGCTTTCTCCCAATGGTAGTGTTTACCTTCCCTTTGTCCTTTCTTTTTTGTTGTTGTTTCCTCTGTGTGTGTCTGTGTGTCTGTGTGTCTGTGTATCTGTATACTGGTACTGGGGCTTGAACTCAGGTCTTGGGCACTGTCTCTGAGCTTTTCTGCTCCAGGCTGGTGTTCGACCACTTGAGTCACAGCTCCACTTCTGGCTTTTTGTGTATGTGGTTAATCAGAGATAAGAGTCTCGAGGACTTTCTGGCCTGGGTGGGCTTTGAACTTCGGTCCTCAGGTCTTAGCCTCTTGAGTAGCTAAAATGATAGTTGTGGGCCACTGCACACGCTCTCTCCTTTCTACTTTAGGTAAAGTCCAAGTTGTTTGCTGTTTTGTTGTTGTTGTTGTTTCTCCACTTTCAGCCCTTTTCTTATTCTCTCTTCGCTGGGCAGTTGAAGACTTCTCTGTCATCTGCACTTAACACAACCACTACCTGTATTTTGCACACATTTCTATCACCAACAACACCCAGTGTGTGCAGAGACCCTGAACGCATCTCCAGCCTTGACTTGATCATTGTGCGCCTAGCATGCTGTTCAGGACATGATCTTCATTCCCACTTGAGTTGAACATTCCTTCCCTCTTGGGTGCCCCCAGGCCCTCCCGTAAGTGATACAGTCTCTGCTCCTACATTGGCTCTCAGCCTGAGGATACGCTTTGTACAGTTGTGGCCATGAGCCCCCATCTGCCTTTACTGACCACCCCAGTCTTATTGTGTCCTGACTTGTGCTCACATATCTTCCTCTGTATGCAGGCCCATCAATCTTCAGGTTAGCTTGTTCTCTGAAATGTAACAATAAATAAAACTAGCTCAATTGAGGCAAATTTAATGATTCATTTTTATTATGATTTATAGACCAAAAGCCTGAATAGTGGAAAAAAAGGAAATGATTGCCAAGAACTTTAAACACAGTATAAAACAGCCTGGAAAGGCTGCCACGGTTTTGGCCAACCACTGAGCTCCAGTCCTTTCCAATGCCACTCTCCTCCTGACACCTAATTCACCATTTCCTTTCTTCTTCAGGAAAATCTCTTCATAAAACTGGTTGTGTGGGCTGGGAAGGTGGCTCAGTGGTAGAGTGCTTGCCTTGCATGCATGAGGCACTGGGTTTGATTCCTCAGCACCACATAAGCAGAAAAATCCAGAAGCGGTGCTGTGGCTCAAGTGGTAGAGTAATAAATAGCCTTGAGCTGGAAAGCTGAGGGACAGCACCCAGGCCCAGAGTTCAGGCCCCACGACTGACAAAAATAAAAATAAGCAAACAAACAAAAATCATGGCTGTGTATGCAGGTACCAGAACTTGAATTCAGAGCCTGGGCACTGTCCCTTAGCTTTTATCTCAAGGCTGGTACTCTACCACGTGAGCCACATTTCCACTTCTGGCTTTGTGCTAGCTGATTGGAGATAAGAATTGTATGGATTTGTCTGCCTGGGCTCAATTCAAACTATGAGATTCAGACGTCAGACTTCCTGAGTCGCTAGGATTATAGGCATGAGCCACAGGAACCCAGTTTTTTTTTTTTAACTACTTATGCTGAAAAATGGGTGTTTGTCTTTGGCGACCAATTCCTATTCTCAGCCATGTTTACCCAGCAGTTGGAATGGTTCTGAGTTGGAGCCCTCAATTTCCTTAATACTTTGTGATATCCTAAAGAAGTGTTATATTACCAAAGCTGGATTTTAGGAGTAGAGAACTTCTAAAAGCCAGTTCAGTTCAGGGTGTACGTCTGTGTGTGTGTCTGTGTGTATGTCTGTGTCTGTGTCTGTGTGTGTGTGTGTGTGTGTGTCTGTGTTGTGTGTGTGATTTTTTTTTTTTTGGCTAACCCTAGAATAATTACAATCTTCTTTGCTTAGAAATTCAAGTTTTTCCATACTTACTAATGCTAATGTAGGATGCAAAGCACTAATAAGTGAAATAAGCAATCATAAACCAATACCACCAGGACTGATTGGCCTTTCCTATACATAGATCAAGCCCCTGTGAGGGACTGATTGATTGTTCTCTTCCAGAGGAATTCTCTTGTTTACAACAGTGACATAGTGAACTATGTCACTAAAAGAACAAAAGTAGGAGACATTTTTCTGGCAGTCTTGTTCCATGGAGGCTTGGAGCCCAATGCGATGTGAAAAGAGAATGTTTCTAGTAAGGACTTTCCCAGGGGAACTGAGCAAGTCAAGTAGCTGCTTGCTGTACAAGCCATCCTGTGGGCCATCGTGTGGATTTAAATGGAAGCTATCAGAAGGTACAACTTGCTGCGTGCCAGTGGCTCATGCCTGTAATCCTAGCTACTCAGGAGGCTGAGATCTAAGGATGGCGGTTTAAAGCCAGCGTGCCAGTGGCTCATGCCTGTAATCCTAGCTACTCAGGAGGCTGAGATCTAAGGATCGCTGTTTAAAGCTAGCTCAGGCAGAAAAGTCAGTGAGACTCTGATCTCCAATAAACCACTAGAAAACTGGAAGTGGTGCTATGGCTCAAGAGGTAGAACACTCGCCTTGAGCTGAAGAGCTGAGGGACAGCCCCCAAGCCCAGAGTTCAAGACTCATGACTGACAAAAAAAAAGGTACAACTTTTCAGTCAGTGTGAACGAAGAGTCTCTTAGAGTGGAGAAGCAAGTACTAGCCATGAGAAATGGAAGAACCCTGCTTACTGGATGACTTGAGCCTATGAATCTGATTCTACCATCATTACATTTTTTTTTTAAGTCAAGGGCCACAGTCAACATACAGATCCCCACCTCTCCCCCCACTGTATTTTCCCCTAATGTCCTGGTTCATGCACTATGGAAGGGTTCACTGAGAATCCAATGACAAATCTAGGCCTCACCCCAGGGAAGAGACTCATGTACAGACACATGTGAAATGTTAGGCCCAGTTTCAGGGAGTTCACAGATCCCTTCCAGAGAGAGACTTAGAGGTTCACAGCCTCTAGTTTAAGACTCCGTGCCCTAAAGAATGGTGAGCTCCTTTTGTTGGAACAGCCTAGGACTCACTGAGCCTAGAAATTGAATTCTCATCCCAAGACAGGATGGTCATTCCAGGTCATGTCTGCGCTACTCCAGGGGAGCCGGGGAAGAGCTTATACAAATAGGAACCAGCAGGGAGGAGAGAAATTAAAATGTAGCAATCATGGAGTAGGGGTATTTAATCTCTTTTAAGGCTTATGATAGGCGCCTGCTGGTTTTCCCCGGATATCCCCTGACACCTACTGACAGGGTATTTGCAGCATCACACAGGGACTCAGGGCCCTGTGACAGGAGGAGCACCGAGGAGGTCCATGATCATCTTGAAACTATAAACAGCAATAGGAAACCACTGGAGGCAGAGTCAAGCTGTGCGCCATGCCTGTTGTTGGTGGCCATACTGCTTTTTGTTTATAGAATTTGCTGTTGTTTTTATGGCAGGTTTGGTAGGGTTTTTTGTTTTTTTGTTTTTTGTCTTTCCTTGTTGATGGAGATTAGCTGCGTAAAGCCTTTTATGGTCGTGTGCAACCCCCTCGAAACACTTTTTGATGATTGCTGATGGCGAGCCCTGTCTATTTCAGGTTCACTCAAATGAGCCACTCATCCAGGCTTCTCCTTCCATCCTTGTAATGGAGTCCAACCAGCCAAGTTTTCATTTGTAAGACTTCTTCCTTGAGGTAGGGGAGGGTTTGTGGAGATGGAACAAGGCTGGTGTTGAGAGAAACAGATGTTTAATCAAGCCTAGAAATATTTATGCTGAGAGCAAGCCACATGATGTACTTGTTTCAGGCAAAAGACTTCTCAAGTGTGTAGCAAGAAGCAATGTGAAGGGTTTGCTTGCTTTAGTAAAAATGCTTTTTGTGTGTGTGCTTTTATCTAAAGCATTTTCAGGAAACAATTCCCTCGCATTAAAATCTTAGCTCTAGCCAGGCATTGTTGGCTCATGTCTACAATCCTAGCCACTCAGGAGGCTGAGATCTGAGGATGGAGGTTCAAGGCCAGCCCAGGCAGAACAGTCTCTGAGACTCTTATCTTCAATTAATGAACAAGCTCAAGTGGTAGAGCACCAGCCTTCAGTAACCAAACTAAGGGACAGCATCCAGGCCTTAGTTCAAGCCCTAGTACTGGCACCTGAAAAAGAAATCTTCACTCTATCCTATATAGAATATGGGGTTACAGAGGGAGGTCCATGTATAATATTGTCACTTGTAAGTGGGTATCTCTACTGGCAAGGTAGAAAACATGCTCACCTGAAGCTGCTATCTTAGGGAATCTCTCAGTGTTTTCCCAAACATCTGGGTGAAGAGAAGCCAGACTTTGTAGAAACATTGATCCCAGAAATTCAGTTCTGTTATCCCCTCACTAAAATCCAAGAATCAGCAACTTAATAAAAATGCAGTAAATTAGCACCTCTAGACAAGAGCAGAGTTCATTCAGAGCGGAGGTCTCCCTGGCTGAGCCAGTACTCTCTCCATTTTAATAGTTTAATAAAAATTAGCATAATTAACGAACATCTGTATGATCCAGAGTGGTGCAATTTGGCACTTGGAAACGAGGGCTTAAACATGATTGCTGTGAGTTTAATGTTGTTTTAATTCTTTTTGGCACTGTGTAGTGAAATAAACGTTCGGTGGTGATAGTTCTCGGCCGGATCTCATTTGCATTTTTCTCCCTTTGATTATGAGCAATTGTGGACTCCCCAGCAATTCATCAAAGTAGAAATTATTTTAAAATACCTCGTGGTGCTCAGGCTGGGCTGGAGCAAAGCATGGGGGGGGAGTGGAGAGAATGTTAGAAATTTTCCATTCATGCTTTAAACATCTCACCCTGCAGCCCCCCCCCCTTTTTTTTTTCAGTAGCTAGCCAAGGGATGAAATCTGTAGAAGACAGTCAGATCCCAGAACTTATAGGTGCTTTGATTAAGCTCCTAGGCTCCTACAGCAGGATACATATGGTCTTTGAGATTCTGCCATCCTCCTTACACTTCCACTTGCTCTTTTGTTTTGAAGGGCAGAGAGTTGATTTCAATCACTCGGGCTCCCAGCACTGTGATGAGCCTACTGCATCTGCATTCAGCGGGTCAGCATTCCCCTCGAGCAACAGTGCACTGACTGCAAGCCCGGCTTTGGCTGGTGCCCTGCAGAGACTCATCTGTTTCCTGTTTGCACCCTCTTTTGAGCTGGCAGAGAGAACTCTCCCAAGGCTGGGTCTCTGGCATTACAGCTCAAGTGTGGGGGAGAGGGTTGTTGGGGAGGAAGTCTGAAACAAGAGATGAAGTTAAAAGGTCTTGGGGGTCTGGAATACTCCCCAGGGAGATGCCTTCTTAGAACCCCCACAGGTAGTGAAGTCAGAGGCATCTTGCACATAGATAAAGGCATGTCACCGGTACGGAAGCAAGTTGTCTTTCATCAGAAAACTGCCAGGCTGGGCTGGGAAGGTGGCTCAGTGGTAGAGCACTTGCCTTGCATGCTCGAGGCCCTGGGTTCCATTCCTCAGCACCACATAAGCAAAAAGCTGGAAGTGGTGCTGTGGCTCAAGTGGTAGAGCGTTAGCCTTGAGCTGAAGAGCTGAGGGACAGCGCCCAGGCCCAGAGTTCAGGCCCCACGACCGGACCCAAAAAAAAGAAAAGAAAACTGTCAGGCAACATCGCACTCCCCTTCCATGTGTGAGACTGTACAAGAGCTAAAGCTAGTTCGTATGAGTTCCAGTGAGAGAGGAGGACAGAGTATGTATGTCCCCCGCACAGCAAGGCCTGGTACATACAGACACCCTAGCAACTCAGTAAATGCAATATGATTCTACGTAAAACAACAGCAGCAGCAACAACAGGCCTGTACAGGCTTTATGCTGGTGGCTCATGCCCGTCATCCTAGTTACTTGGGAGGCTGAAATCTGAGGATCACAGTTTGAAGTCAGTCCAGGCAGGAAAGTACATGAAATTCTTATCTCCATTGACCAGCAAAAAGCTGGTAGTAGAGGTGTGGCTCAAAAGGAGAGGCACCAGCCCTTGGGGGGGGGGGGCAAGCAGTGACAACACAATGCCTTGAGTTCAAGCACCAGCACTGACACACAAGCGTGTGTGTGCACGCGCGCACGCACATGCACACACACACACACACAAACTATATAAGGCAGAAATAGCCCAACTCAAATATTGAGAAGGGGACAGTAACATAGTTTACACCCAGATGAGCTGAAAAACATCTTGCTGGGTTGGGGGCTGAGAATTTGTGGGTAGCTTCCCATGAGGCAGTGTACACTATAGAGGGAAGCTGACCTGCAGGAGGGGGGCGGGTAATGAGACAGGATGGCATAGGAAGAGCTGGTGGACACACACATTAGTTATTTATGATTTTTATTTTTATTTTTTGTCGGTCAAGGGGCTTGAACTCTGGGCTTGGGCTCTGTCCCTCAGCTCTTCAGCTCAAGGCGAGCGCTCTACCACTTGAGCCACAACACCACTTCCGGTTTTCTGGTGGTTTATTGGAGATAAGAGTCTCAGGGACTTTCCTGCCCAGGCTGGTTTTGAACCATGATCCTCAGATCTCAGCCTCCTGAGAAGCTAGGATTACAGGTGTGAGCCACTAGCACCTGGCTTGTTATTTATGATTTTTTTTATTTTTATTTATTTGTTTTTGTCAGTTGTGGAGCCTGAACTCTGGGCCTGGGTGCTGTCCCTCAGCTCTTCAACTCAAGGCTAGCGCTCTACCACTTGAGCCACAGCACCACTTCCAACATTTTCTGTTTATGTGGTACTGAGGAATCCACCCCAGGTCCTCATGCATGCAAGGCAAGCACTCTACCACTGAACCACCTTCCCAGCCCGTATTTATTATTTTTTTTAAAGGCAGTTCTTAAAGGATCAGCTCAATAGTCTGGCTTCTTGTGGCATTTGAGACTATTCTTGGCACTTATAGAGAGATTTGGGAAGACTGTCTCCAAAGACAGTTGATCTCTTCCTGTCACAAGCACCTCCATCACTGGGGATTATCCGGGAGTTAGTTGGGACTAATTCTGTTCAACTGAGACTAGAGATTCGCACTGGACTTCATTTAACAAGTACTTATTTGTCCCCACTCTATGTTGGATACTAGGGTGATGACTCCAGGAAGGGTGGTTACCTCATTTCCAGGAAAGCACAGGCATCACCGACATTCAGACAGACAGACAGACTTAGGAATTAAGCTCTGAGCCCCATGACAGAGAGAAAGGGAGGAGAGGCTGAGGGAGGGGGGGGGTACAGAAGAAAAGATCCAAAGTGAGACATGCCATGTTCCATGGGAGTGGCTGAGAGTATTATTACAGGTACACCAGATTTAGGGGTGAATGGCAGTGTTATAGGAACTAAGCAGAACCAGCTCATGCAGGACCTCGTCTACTTTGTGAAGATGACAGAGAGCGGCGGGAACCTAGTAACAGGCTCCAAAGAGCCATGCCATGATCAAGGTACATTGCAGGAGTCTAGCTATAGCATGAAGACTGGAGTGGAGAAGAACACAGACACTGAGAGCAATGTGGAGATTGTTTCTATAGTCCTGATGAGAAGTGACAGTGACAGGACTCTAGAGTCGCTGGCAGCGGGGATGGAGAGAAGTCCATAGATTCCAGTCAGACTGTGGAGAGAGCTAACAGGACTCAGGATTGCTTGGAACAGGCGGGGTAAGGTTGGGAAGGACTCTGGATTTCTAATCTGGATATCTGAATGCATTTTAGGACCACTCATGGAGGTAGAGAACACGGGAGATGAAGATGGTTGGGGAGAAAGGGTGAAGAGAGAGGCAGGCTGATGAGTTAAATTTTGGACATATTGGATTTGAACAGGCTGATTGATATGCACTTGGGTAGTAGGGCCTAATACTTAGATCTTAGCTAGAATCATTAACCAGTCATGAGTCAATAATATAGACATGGTGGTTACACTACAAAGGTAGTTGGCTTTCTAGAAGAAAGAGCATCAGAGCCAGGTGCAGGTGGCTCACACCTGTAATCCTAGCTACTCAGGAGATGGAGATCTAAGAATCGAGGTTGGAATCCAGTCCAGGCAGACAAATCTGAGAGACTCTTGTAAGTGTGTGTGTGTGTGTGTGTGTGTGTGTGTGTGTGTGTGTGTGTTGGTACAGGGGCTTGAACTCAAGGCCTGAGTATGTTCCCTTTGCTTTTTCACTCAAGGCTGGTCCTCTACCATTTAAGACACAGTTCCACTTCTGGCTTTTTAGTGGTTATTTAGAGATAAGAGTCTCACAGACTTTCCTGCCCAGGCTGGCTTCAAACTATGATCCTTAGATCATAGTAGTTAGATCTAAGTAGCTAGGATTACAGCTCTGAGTCACCAGTGCCTGCTCTCTTTTCTCTTTGAAGGCAGAGGAGTTTTCTGCTAAGATGAAGGGTAAAGCAACAGAGATAGAGATGGGAAATTCACTCTCTAAAGACAAAAAGATAAACCAGATGTCTACAGATCCCCAAACTGATTTTCTTTCCTTTCTTTTTTCCCCCTAAAACTTATCAAGTGTTAAAAAAAAAAAGGCAGGGCTGGGAAGGTGGCTCAGTGTTAGAGTGCTTGCCTCACATGCATGAGGCTCTGGGTTCAATTCCTCAGCACCACATAAACAGAAAAAGCGAGAACTGGTAGAGAACTGAAGAGCTGAGGGACAGCACCCAGGCCCAGAGCTCAGGCCCTACAACCAGCAAACACAAAGCAAAACAAAAAAGGCAAATAGCCCCATGGTTGCCCACATGGATTTGAAGTGCAGTCTCTAGGCCTTTGCATCCTACGTGATATTACTGGTGGTTCTAGACACCTCCCCCTTCTTCTAGAGAAAGAATCTATGCTTTAAAACACCTGTTGCATAACAATTCAGGACTGTCACATCCCCCCAACACAGGACAGGGAAGGACAGTCCCCATGTCACACCTGAGGAAGGCAAAGCTAGAAGAACCTAACACTCATGACTACTAAATGATCAAGCAACAATTAGTTCCCGGTCTTTCTGACTCCAAAATCCATTACTCTATTCTGTAAGCTCCCAAGGAGCAAGTAAGTCTCTGCTTCATAATTCTACACCCATGTGAGCTCAACCAGCACTTTGTAAATAGAGGATGCCTGATATAGTATTGATTTGAACCATGATCTGACTCCCTAAGTATCTTGAGTGTCCTGGCATTTTTGTAAGTACCTGATATGCTCTAAAAGAAGCTAGGATTCTGCTTGATTTTAAGTAAATAAATACATAACTAAAAAGGCCTGGGTGCTGGTGTCTCTTGCATGTAATCCTAGCTACTCAGGAGCCTGAGGGCTGAGGATCAAGGTGCAAAGCCATCGTAGGCAGATAAGTCTGAGACTCTTATCTCCAAGTAACTATCAAAAAGACAGAAGTGGCTCAAGTAGTAAAGTGCCAGCCTTGAGTGAAAAGGCTCAACTCAAGATTTTGAGTCCAAATCCCAGTGTCAGCACCAAAATAATAATAATAATAGTAATATCCATTTAATTAATTAATAACCATTTAAATTCACGGTAGTATTGAATAAGATAAGCTTCCAATAAGACAGGACAATGGCAACATGAATGTGTTTGCTTCCCTCCTCTAGACCACTCTTTTAAATTTAACAATAGCATCAAAGATGTTGAGAGTTTTCATATTGATAGTGCCAGCAAACCCCACACCGAATAGGCTCCCAGAAGCATGACCTAACTGAAATGTGTTTCTTTTCATTTCTTAGGAATACAATATGTATGGCTGGTGGGTAGGAGAACTAAACAGCCTCGTTGGGATCGTACCGAAGGAGTACCTCACCACCGCCTTTGATGTAGAAGAAAGATGAAGCCAGGTATCAAAGCCATAGGCAGTGAACTGCTCTGTGTTCAGTGGAGTTTGTCCGCCATGACTTCCTTTCTCTTCCTTTCTGAGGGTTGACAATGAAGTAGCTTTCCTTCAAAAGTAATGCTAATGAGTCTA
Organism: Dipodomys ordii; assembly: GCF_000151885.1. Taxonomy (NCBI): domain Eukaryota; kingdom Metazoa; phylum Chordata; class Mammalia; order Rodentia; family Heteromyidae; genus Dipodomys; species Dipodomys ordii. Next base: position 19,142,842 of record NW_012267223.1, read on the forward strand.
TATGGAACAAAAATGAGTCCAAAATTGGTTTCCCCCCCCTAAGTTTAGGATTGGGTTCAACTAAAAGTGTCAGAAAATGTAAAACAGAAATTAATGTCATTCTTTTATTAAAAGGAACTGGGGCCAGTGGCACCCACCTATAATTGTAGCTACTTAGGAGGTAGAGATTGAGAGGACTGCAATTCAAGATCAGCCTAGGCTAATAATAATAATAATAAACAGCTATCAAGATCCTACGTTTCCAGGAACTGGTGGCTTATGACTGTAATCCTAGTTACTCAGGAGGCTGAGATCTGAGGATTACGGTTCAAAACCAGCCTGGGCAGGAAAGTCCATGAGACTCTATCTCCAATAAACCACCAGAATACCAGAGTTTCCAAGCCAGCCTGGGCAGGACAGTTCATAAGACTTTTTTTTTGGGGGGGGGGGTTCATGGGGCTTGAACTCTGGGCCTGAATGCTGTCCCTCAGCTCTTCAACTTAAGGGTAGCGCTCTACCACTTGAGCCACAAAGCCATTTCTGGTTTTCTGGTGGTTTATTGGAGATAAGAGTCTCATGACCTTTCCTACTTGGGATGGCTTTGAACTGCAATCCTCAGATCTCAGCCTCCTGAGTAGCTAGGATTACAGGTGTGAGCCACTGGTGCCTGGCTTCACAAGGTTCTTTTTTTTTTTTTTTTGGGTCCAGTCATGGGGCCTGAACTCTGGGCCTGGGCGCTGTCCCTCAGCTCTTCAGCTCAAGGTTAGCGCTCTACCACTTGAGCCACAGCGCCACTTCTGGCTTTTTTTCTTTTTACTTATGTGGTGCTGAGGAATTGAACCCAGGGCCTCATGCATGCAAGGCAAGCACTCTACCACTGAGCCACCTTCCCAGCCCCACAAGGTTCTTATCTCTAATTAACTACCCCCAAAAAAAAGCTGTAAGTAGAGTTGTAGCTCAAGTGATGGAGATCTATCCTTGACCAAAAAAGTTCAGAGACAACACCCAGGCTCTAAGTTCATGCCCCAGGACACCACACACACACACACACACTTAAAGGATTTATTACTAAAGAAAAGCGGGGCTGGGAAGGTGGCTCAGTGGTAGAGCACTTGCCTTGCATGCCTGAAGCCCTGGGTTCGATTCCTCAGCACCACATAAGCAAAAAGAAAAAAGCCGGAAGTGGCGCTGTGGCTCAAGTGGTAGAGTGCTAGCCTTGAGCTGAAGAGCTGAGGGACAGCACCCAGGCCCAGAGTTCAAGCCCCACGACTGGACCAAAAAAAAGAAGAAGAAGAAAAAGAAAAGGGCTGGGAAGGTGGCTCAGTGGTAGAGTGCTTGCCTTGCATGCATGAGGTCCTAGGTTCGATTCCTCAGCACCACATAAGCATACAGAACCAGAAGTGCCACTGTGGCTCAAGTGGTAGAGCACTATCCTTGAGCTGAAAAGCTGAGTGACTGTGCCTACGCTCAGAGTTCAGGCCCCACAATAGACAAAAAAAGAAAGAGAGAGAGAGAGGGATTGTCCCAAGGTACAACTGAGATAGTTTATTGATTCCCAAAGAAACTCTCACAGGAATACTACCCAAGCTAAACAGAGCTTTGTGTGTGTATGTTTTATTTTTTGGTACCAGTTCTGGGACTTGAACTCAGGCTTTTTCACTCAAGGCTGGTGCTCTACCCCGTTGAACCATGGCTTCTGGTCCAGCTGTTTGGGTGATCAGTTGGAGATAAGAGTCTCACAGACATTCCTACCTGGGTTGGCTTCAAACCTCAATCCTCAGACCTCAGCCTGTGCGATTACAGGCAAGAGCCAGCAGCACCCAGCCTAGAGTAGGTTTTGTTTGATTAGGATAGTGGTGGTGGGTACCCAAGACCAGCTCGATATCACTAGCTCCATCTTCCGGCCTGAGATGCAAGCAGCGTCCGTTGCAGGGGGGGAAGGGATGGCATCACTTGTGACAGTGATACAAGCTGTCCTTGGAGTGTGCCGGGCCAGGGCCCGCTCTAGTGTGCAACAGTAGCTGAGTGAATAGATAGATAGATCTTACTCACTGATGCCCGTGCACAACCATAAAGCAGCAGCTCAGGCCTGTCGCTCAAGGTTTGACTTTATGACTTTTTTGATGAGGACTTTGTTTCCTGGCCATGAAGGTTGGAATTTTTCTGGCAAATCAAAACAAATTCACCCATCTTTACTCTGCTGTTTATTTAAAGTTGTTTATCTCTGCTGGGCACCGGTAGCTCACACCTATAAATCCCAGCTACTCAGGAGGCTGAGATTGGAGGATCCTGATTCAAAGCCAGCCTGGGCAAGAAAGTCTGTGAGACTCTTATCCCCAATTAACTGCCAGAAAACCAGAAAGAACTCAGGGACAGCACCCAGGCCCAGATTTCAAGCCCTACAACTGACACCCCACACACACACACACGTGGTTTATCTCTGCATTTTCTATAACCCAGCTAATCCACTTCTAAGGATTTATTCTACAATTATCCTTGCACGCATGCTGAATGATGCACACAAGTTTATATGTAATAGCAAAGGATTGTGCATGGCCTAAATGCACTCTAATACATTTAAAGAATTAAGCAAGACCAGGCCAGGCACTGGTGGCTCACGCCTGTAATTCTAGCTAATCAGGAGGCTGAGATCTGAAGATCACGGTTCAATGCCAGCCCAGGCAGGAAAGTCTGTGAGATTCTTATCTCCAATAAACCACTAGAAAACTGGAAGTAGTACTGTGGCTCAAGCAGTAGAGCACTCACCTTGAGCTGAAGAGCGCAAGAACAGCGCCCAAGCCCAGAGTTTAAACCCCATGACCGATTAAAAAAAATTTTTTTAATAAAAATAAGCCAGACCAGGCACTGGTGGCTCACACCTGTAATCCTAGCTACTCAGGAGACTGAGACCTGAGGATTGGGGTTCAAAGCCAGCCCGGGTAGGAAAGGCCATGAAACTCTTATCTCCAATAAACCACCAGAAAACTGGAAGTGGTGCTGTGGTTCAAGTGGTAGAGTGCTAGCCTTGAGTTGAAGAACTGAGGGACAATGCCCAGGCCCAGATTTCAATCCCCATGACTGACAAAAATGAACAAAAGAAAAAAGAAAAGTTCCCATAAGACTCTTAGCTCTACTTAACCACTCAAAAATTGGAAGTGGTGCTGTTGCTCAAAATGGTAGAGTGCTAGCCTTGAGCAAAAGAGCTCAGGGACAGCACCCAGGCCCTGAGTTCAAACCCCATGACTGACAAAAAAAAAAAAAGCAATGATAAGTTGGTGGTGGTTTATGCCTGTAATCCTAGCCGCTCAGGAGGCTGAAATCTAAGGATCACAGTTCTAAACCAGCCGGAGCAGGCAAATCCAAGAAACTATTATCTCCAATTAAGCAGCAAAAAAAAAAAAGAGATGGAAAATGTGTGACTCAAATGGGAGAACATCCATCTTGAGTGAGGATAAAAAGAAAGATCCAAACAAGAACAAGAAGACAGCTCAATCCCCAGCACAATTGCATGCGCGCACACACACACATAGAGCAATGAAAGATAGGCCAAATTCGTCCCATTGTATAAAAAGGAAGTAGAGCAGTCTTTACCTCCCATTTCCTGATGGCAAATTCTCTCTTTCTCCCTCTCTCTCTTCCTACTTTAACATTACTATACTAAATTCTTACTAAAACATAAAAAAAAAAAACAGTAAAATAGGGCTGGCAATGTGGCTCAGAGGTAGAGTGCTTGCCTAGTATGCATGAGCCCTAGATTCAGTTCCTCAGTACCACATAAACAGAAAAAGCTGGAAGTGGTACTGTGGCTCAAATGGTAGAGTGCTAGCCTTGAGCAAAAAGAAGCTCAGGGACAGTGCCCGGATGCTGAGTTCAAGCCCTAGGATTGGCAAAAAAAATAGTAAAATAAAATTTAAATAAATAAAAAAGGGAGTAGAGACTATGCCTATTTATTTGTATGTTTATGAAATCCTTCTGGAAGGAGAAAGAAAATGATAATATGGGTTCCCTCTGAGAATGAGAATCTATAAGATATGTTGGGAGGGAAGACTTTTCACTCCTATTCACAGTTCTGTAGTCTGAATTCTAAAACTACATTTATGTATTTCCCCTTTCTAGGAGCCAACTTCTTGCTGCTCTGCATTAAAGAAGAAGCAGACCATCTAGAGCTCCCAGTCACCATTATGGCCATGGCCTCTCTCTTCACAGACTGAACCAAGTTTCAGCTACCTTATCTGAGATCCTGCTCATCAAGCAGGATATACTAAACCATAACTCATCACTTATGTCCTTCTCTAATAATGTCCACACACCCACACATGCTTTTTCCATGGCTAGTCACAAGGAAGAGGAGGAGGAGGAGAAGGCAATTTTGAGAGGAGGTTGTTGGCTGCCTTGTAAAGCACAAATAAACTTCAGATTCAGGTCTTTGTCTTGTGTGATAGTGTGGAACTCCTTTCTGAAACATAGCAAAATACTGCCTCTGGACATTCATACCAGCTCCAAACAAAGTAGAAAGGGTAGCTGGAGCTGGTGGCTTATGCCTCTAATCCCAAAGGAGGCTGAGATGTGGAGGACTGTGGTTTGAAGCCAACCCAGGCAGAAAGTTCATGGGACTCCATCTCCAATTAAACAGCAAAATGCTGGACTGATGGATGCGGCTCAAGTGATGGAGTACCAGCCTAGCAAATTTAAGGCCCTGAGTTCTTTTTTTGTCGGTCGTGGGGCTTGAACTCTGGGCCTGGGCGCTGTCCCTCAGCTCTTCAGCTCAAGGCGAGCGCTCTACCACTTGAGCTACAGCGCCACTTCCGGTTTTCTGGTGGTTTATTGGAGATAGGAGTCTCACGGTTTTCCTGCCCGGGCTGGCTTTGAACCACGATCCTCAGATCTCAGCCTCCTGAGTAGCTAGGATTACAGGCATGAGCCACCAGCGCCCGGCTAAGGCCCTGAGTTCTAACCCTAGTACAAAAAAAAAAAAAAAGGGAAGGGAAATTTCAGAGGGAAAACAAAGCTCAGACAGGGAAGGAAACTTACAATTAATTGTCTTTTATGACAAGTTCAGCCATCTGCTAGTTGGTTTCGGGTCTGCTGCTCAGATTTCCTTTGGAAAAAAAAAGTAACTAGTTAAGGTACTTTGTTTTCTGTGAAGAATCTCTGAGACAGCCAGAACAAGGCTTGGGAATCAGCACATCGGACAGCTCCCCTTCCGCCTTGGGTTAACCCTGCTGTGTTCCCTACCACAAGTCCCAAATGTGTTCCCTACCACAAGTCCCAAATCAGGGCTGAGGAAGAGCATTAAGGTGGTTCTCTAATAGAAGACTCTCAGTTCCTTTAGCTTCTCACATTCAAGCTATCTTCCGTTCTTACATCCAAGAGGCAGCAAAGCAATGCTTACTATCAGAAATTCTCTGGATTCCAATGGTTCATGCCTACAATCTTAGTTACTCAGGGGGCTGATTCCTACCTGGAGGATCTCAATCTTTAGCCAGCCTGGGCAGAAAAGTCAATATGATTCCACCTTCCATTAACCAGCAAAATATCAGACCGGAGATATGACTCAAGTAATAGAGCACCAGCCATGAGCAATCAGGCTGAGAGCTTCTGCATTCAAGCTCCAATACTAATACACACACACACACACACACACACACACACACACACACACACGCGAGAGAGAGAGAGAGAGAGAGAGAGAGAGAGAGAGAAAGCAGAAACTCCAGGACTAGAAAGCTTTCTAATAATTCCCAGTCACCCTTGTTTATTATGCCCTCTCCAATAAATCAGTATGTCTTTCATGCCTCCACTCCCTCTCTGTAGGAGGGTTATTCTCTCTCTCTCTTTCTCTCTCTCTCTCTGTGAATCATTAGGAAGATGAAAAGAAAAGGTTTCTCCTGTGTAACGCTCATGTAACAATACCATATGGTTACTGTTCAATAAGCACTGTTATTATCTGAGTTGACATGAAATTTTGAAAGGTAGGGACCCGAGCAGCTCTAGGAATATCACTAAAACCATCCATTCAGAGCAGAGCTCTTCCTCTATCAGTAAGGGCCTCACTCCCTGCAGCCCTGGTGCACTTCCTCTACAGAAACCAGCCAGCAAACAGAGAAGTCCATGGAAATCAAATGTCTCAAAGGAAAATTAAAAGTCACTCCAACTCTTCATTTCTACATTTTTCCAACCCAGGGATAAAATAAGACATTTATTGTGTTTGATAGTTAAAGAAATGAAAAGGGCTGGACACCAGTGGTTCGCTCCTGTAATCCTAGCTACTCAGGAGGCTGAGATCTGAGGATCATGGTTCAAAGCCAGCCCAGGCAGAAAAGTCTGTGAGACTCTTATCTCCAATAAACCACTCAAAAAAAAACTGGAAGTAGAGCTGTGTCTCAAGTATTAGAGTGCTAACCTTGAGCACAAAGAGGCTCAAGGACAGAACCAGACCCTGAGTTCAAGCACCAGGACCAGCAGCACACATAAAAAAATGCAATGTAAGTCAGGTACTGGTAGCTCATGCTTGTAATCCTAGATATACAGGAGATCTGAGGTTCATAGTTCAAAGACACTTTAGGCAGGAAAATCTGTGATACTCTTGTCTCCAATTAACCACCAGAAAAGCCTGAAGTAGAGCCTAGCTTTGGGGGGAAAAAAAAGTTCAGGAATAGTGCCCAGGCCCTAAGTTCAAGCCCCAGGGCTGGCACAAAACAGGAAAAAGGCAACATGGAAGTGTCCCCTCCTCCTTGTACTGCGTGCTGAAGGAGAAGGAACCACTAGGTGGCAGCATATGAGCAGGTGAACCAGAGAACCAAGGAACCTTTGCACCATTTTCAGCACACAGGTAAGGCAAGAGGATTGCTCTAAAGTGCTTAATAGAAGTGCAAACAAACCCCTGCAGGCTTCCCCATTCTTCCCTGCAGAACCCCCAAGGCTGGGTCCTTGTGTCACTCCACCACTGTGCCACTCTGCTAAGTGGAAGACACCAGAAAAAGAAATCCCAGAATAGGAAGAACAGCTATCTGGGACAGGGTTGAAAACAAGAACCAAGGTTCAAATCTGGTGTCAGTGGCTCACATTTGTAATCCTAACTACTCAAGAGGCTGAGATCTGAACATCATGGTTTGAAGCTAGCCTGGGGCAGACAAATCCACGAGAATCCTATCTCCAATTAACCAGCAAAAAAATGGTTGGAAATGGAGGTGTGGCTCAAGTGGTAGAGCACCAGCCTTGAGTAGAAAAAGCCCAAATGAAAGCATGAGGCCCAGAGTTCAAGCCCCAGTACACACACACACACACACACACACACACACACACACACAAACACACAGAGGCAGGAAAAGAGATTATATTGGCCCTAACCAATGAACTGATTATAAAGTCTGGTCTGTAGCTGTTGTGTCTCTGACATTATTATTATATATATTTAGAAAAAGTAGAGCATGCTTGGTGGGTTGAGATGATTTGCAGGCTGAAAGAACTTATCTGTTAGGGAAAAGTTTCAGAAGAGACCGTTTAGAAGAACAGATTCCTGCAGTTTGCAGGAAACACGTAGCTGCTCTCCACTCAATTTGATACCACCGGCTCAGCCAACAGCCTCAGATGGCAACTAGCTAATCAGATTACTGCTTCCCTGTTTGACTCCACTAACAAAATCCTCCCTCACTGCCAGCCACTAACAGGATAACTGGGACATTAGACCACTTAACTAACGACATTATGTGTAGGATGGCTTCTTAATCGCCACCAGGTCTTCTGGGGAGTGAAACAGGAGAGGAGTAAAGCTGGAAAAGGCTTTGTCTTTCTTCGACTTTATATAAAGAAAAAAAATGCTAAGACCCTACATTTGAGAAGCAATTGTTGGAAGTGGCGCTGTGGCTCAAGTGGTAGGGCACTAGCCCTCAGCTCTTCAGCTGAGGGACAGCGCCCAGGCCCAGAGTTCAAGCCTCATGACCAACAAAAAAACAAAAGAAGAAAAAGAAGAAGAAGCAATTGTAGCTTGTCACCGGTGGCTCATGCCTGTAATCCTAGCTACTCAAGAGACTGAGATCTGAGGATCTAGGTTCAAAGCTCATAGACAGAAAGTCTATTAGCCTCTTTTTTTTTTTTTTTTTTTGTCATGGGGCCTGAACTCTGGGCCTGGGCGCTGTCCCTAAGCTTTTCAGCTCAGGATAGCTCTCTACCACTAGAGCCACAGCTTCACTTCCAGCCTTTTCTGCTTAATGTGGTGCTGAGGAATCGAACCCAGGGCCTCAGACATGCAAGGCAAGCACTCTACCACTGAACCACCTTCCCAGTCCCTCCCCCCTTTTTTTGTTGGTCATGGGGCTTGAACTCTGGGCCTGAGCGCTCCTAGCACAAAAAAGCTCACAGATAGTACCTAGGCCCTGAGTTCAAGTTCCAGGACCAGCATAAAGTAAGTACATAAATAAATACTAGTCATTTACAAAGAATTTAATGCCACTGGAGAATCAAAGTGGGGCTAGGACATTTTGGCCTTCATTATTCTAGCTGGCAATGGAGGATACTAGATGCTTTAAAATGCTCAGTGTAGCTGAAACATTCCATTAAAAACACATCTTTTCTAGTGGGTTTTCTCTGTCATCCATATAGCAAAATAGCATGAGCATTGTCTTGCAATTACCTCAATATTAAAGTCTGCTAAATGATGGTCTATTAAACCTCTTAGAAATCTGTATTTAATTCAATATCAACTATGTCTTTCTCTCTGGTGAATAAAAATGGGAAAGAGAATTTCTATTGTCTCTTGCTTGGGTTTTTTGTTTGTTTGTTGTTTGGGGTTGGATAGTTTTTCTGCCAGTCCTGAGGCTTGAACTCAGGACCTCATATTCTGGATTGGCACTCAAAGCTAATGCTCTACTACTTAAGCCATCCCTCCACTTTGGGGTTTTGTTTTGTTTTTATCAGTCATGGGGTTTGAACTCTGGGCCTGGGCACTGTCCCTAAGCTCTTCAGCTCAAGGCAAGTGATCTACCACTTGAGCCACAGTGCCACCTCCGGTTTTCTGGTGGTTAATTGGAGATAAGAGTCTAAAGGACTTTCCTCCCCAGGCTGGCTTTAAACCATGATCCTCAGATCTCAGCCTCCTGAGTAGCTAGGATTATAGGCATGAGCCACCGGAGCCCGGCTGACCCCTCCACTTTTGGCTTTTTGCTGGCCCACTGGAAATGAGACCGTTACGGACTTTTCTGCCCAAGGTTATCTTTGACTCACTATCTCCAGATCTCATTCTTTCTTTGTTGCATTTAGCACTTTAGCATCTGTGGTTGTATCACCCTATTTATAACCAGTAGTCTTTGCAAAGGACCAAATGGAAACTATAAACAATTGTCACTACTTGGCAAAAATCAACACAAAACCTTCTGTGTTAGAAGAAATAAGACCTGTCAGATGCACTGTGTATTGATTCACTGAAGCTCTACTACAATTAGACAACTCCAGTGACATTTGCAAAACTCATATTTCATACCAGTCATACCAGTATTTAAAAAACAAACAAACAAAAAGCCTCAGACAGAGCTGAGCACCTGTGGCTCATGCCTGTAATCCTAGCTAATCAGGAGGCTGAGATCTGAGGATCACAATTCAAAGCCAGCCCAAGCAGCCCACCAAAAAGCCAGAAGTGAAGCTGTGGCTCATGTGATAAGATTGTTAGCCTGAGGGGAGGGGAGGGGAGGAGAGGGGAGGGGGACTTCAGAGACAGTGCCCAGGCTCTGGGCAAGATTGACAAAAGTGGAAGTGGCGCTATAGCTCAAGTGGTAGAGCGCTTGCCTTGAACTGAAGAGTGCAGGGACAGTGCCCAGGCCCAGAGTTCTGGCCCCACGACCGGACCCAAAAAAAAAAAAAAAAAGTCTGCAGGTTTCCCATTAGGAGAGGCCCTGGACGGATAAATCTTGAGTGGGGCTGATTTGTTAATTCCCAAAGTGGTAGCAAAATCTTCAGGGATGATTTAGGAAACGCAGCCCTCTACATGGAGGTAGGTCCTGCTACACAGCTCAGTGACTCAAACTCATTTTCTAGTTAGTGGATTACCACATCCCTTGCTCCTCCCCTTTCCTTTCTGCCAGGCTTCGTTTCCCATTGGAGTTTCCAGAGATTGGATAGGGAGTTTGAAATTCATAACTAAGACGACATTTTTCTCCCATAGGATTGGAATGATTCTCCCTATTTTCTTATGAGAAATTGTTCAGAAGACATGCTGCTTTTCTTCTTAGTGTGACTCAGTGATCACCCTTTGGGATTCAGATAATGATACATTTTTTTTCTTTTTTGGGGGGGGGGTCTGGTTGTGGGGCTTGAACTATGGGCCTGGGCGCTGTCCCTCAGCTCTTCAGCTCAAGGCTAGCGCTCTACCACTTGAGCCACAGCGCCACTTCCGGCTTTTTTCTTTTTCTTTTTTTT
>NW_012267223.1:19155755-19166716 GCF_000151885.1 Dipodomys ordii
AGCGCCACTTACGGCTTTTTTCTTTTTGCTTATGTGGTGCTGAGGAATCGAACCCAGGGCCTCAGGCATGCAAGGCAAGCGCTCTACCACTGAGCCACCATCCCAGCCCAGTCCCATAGACTCTTATCTCCAATGAACCATCAGAAGACAGGAAGTGGTGCTGTGTGGCTGAAAGTGGTAGAGTGCTAGCTTTAAGCATAGAAGTTCAGGGATGGTACCTAGGACCCAAGTTCAAGCCCCAGGACTGACCAAAAAAAATAAAATGAAATTTTTATAAAAAGGAAACAGCCTGGGCACCGGTGGCTCATGCCTGTAATCCTAGCTACTCAGGAGGCTGAGATCTGCAGATCACGGTTCAAAGCCAGCCCAAGCAGGGAAGTCCATGAGACTCTTATCTCCAGTAAACCACCAGAATACCAGAGGTGGTGCTGTGGCTCAAGTGGTAGAGCGCTCGCCTTGAGCTGAAGAGCTGAGGGACAGCGCCCAGGCCCAGAGTTCAGGCCCCACAACCAAGAAAAAGAAAAAAAGTGGGAAAGTATTTTGTCCTGTCACCTACAGAGTGGGCAATAGTTGGAAGGATGACCTGGCTCTCCTAGTGCAAGGTTCTTTCTACTGAAGTCCTCTCCCCTGCAGGCCTAGCTTCCAGGCAAACCTGCCAAATAGGCTTCTTTTTTCCTAATGTCCAGACTGGTGCCTCTGGCATGGAGTCTGATGGCGCTGGCCCACTGTCAGCAGCCGTGAGTGCTCAGCGTCCTCCCGGGATCCCATCACAGTCCTCCACATCTCAGTCTGGCACAGTGCCACCAAAGGGAAGCAGCATTTTTGTAGCTCTGGGCAACAGCATGCCACTTCTTTGCCTCCTGTGACAAAAATAAGTTCCAAGAGGTTTCTAGTGCTGGTCCTTAAAGCGGGTATTTGGTTCCCCCGCAGATGCTCACAGCCTGATGGTGAGCAGCTGGCCATCTTTCAGCCCATCGTGGACAAGAAAACAGGCTCCAAATGCTTCCCTCTTGTCCACCACAGCTCCTGGGCTGTGAATCCCCACAGGTGCGCACGCATATCACCGCACTACTCTGGCAAGGTGCTGGCCTCTGGAGATTTGAGAACATTTCTGTGTCTGTGTGTGTGTGTGTTCGTGCACACGCACGTGTGCTGGTCCTTGGGCTTGTACTCAAGCCCTGGGCACTGTCCCTGAGGTTTTTCACTCAAGGCTGTCGTTCAACCACTTGAGCCATGGCTCTACTTCCGCTTTTTGGTGGTTAATTGGACATCAGTCTTATGGACTATCCTGCTTGGGCTGTCTTCAAACGTTGATGCCCAGATCTCAGCCTCCTGGGTAGTTAGGATTACAGGCATTGAGTCACTGAAGCCCACTGAGACCATTTTTTCAATATCCCCCAAATTTGGGGGTTGGGGAGGCAAAATCTGGAACTCACTGCTTGTCCTGTGAGTGTAGGGTTTCTTAACCTTAGCATGATTGATGTTTGGAGCCAGAAAAGCCTATTTTGTTGAGAATACTGTAGTATGCCTAGCAGCAGCTCTGGTCTCTACCCACTAAAGGTCAGTTGTATTACACCTAACCCCATCCCCAGTTAGGACCACAAAGAAGTTTCCAGAAATTGGTAGATGTCATTTGGGGGCAAAATGCCCTCTGGTTGAGAAGCACTATCTTGGGTTGTTTAGTGTGTGCTTAGAAGCAAGTTCTGCCTTCTAGAAGTTTGGGCTTTAACCACTAGATGAAAAGTCACAGACAGTTTAATGCAGGACTGGGAAGGTCCCACATACACATTGCATGAATGCTTCAGAATTTAATATCCAGGAAGGTTTGCCAGGTGCCAGGGGCTCATGCCTATAATCCTAGCTCCTCAAGATGCTGAGATGTCAGGACAGTAGTTTAAAGCCAGCCTGGGAAAGTCAGGCCATGAGACTCATCAATTAAACCACCAAAAAGTCAGAAGTCGAAGTGTGGCTCAAGTCAGAAGTGGAAGTGTGGCTCGAGTGGCAGAGCACCAGCCTTGAGGGAAAAGGCCAAGGGACAGCACCCAGGCCCTGAGTTCAAACCCCAGTACTGGCACATGATAAAAATAATAAAATCCTAGAAGGCAGAGCCTATGCTGGCTTCAAGCGTCGCTTACCAACACTGCAGCTGATGTGTGCTGGGAAAATGACCGACTAGGGCTGCCTCTGGCTCAGAGCTGCAGTGTAGTGAACCTGTCAGGTCAAGAGCTCAGTGCTCACCATCCCACCTCTTGCTTTTACATAACAGAAACTAGCGCCTGATGCTGGTGGCTCACGCCTGTAATCCTACCTACTCAGTAGGCTGAGATCTGAGAATCAAGGTTCAAAGCCAGACAAGGCAGGAAAGTCCGTGAGACTCTTATCTCCAATCAACCATCAGAAAACTGGAAGTGGCACTGTGGCTCAAATGGTAGAGCACTCGCCTTGAGCTAAAGAGCTGAGGGACAGTACCCAGGCCCAGAGTTCAAGCCTCACGATGGACAAAAAAAAAAAAAAAATAGAGAGAGAAATCAGAAAAGACAGTGCTGGAACTCTTATTAGGACCAAGTGAAATACTGTGTCTTACTGCAGAGCAAGAAACAGGGTTTCCAAAGCAATGCAGACAGCCCTTCTGCATTAGAGAGAGGCCCTGATTCCTCTAGCTTTGCATTGTGCTGGGCAAATACTGGGCCAAGCTGGCACTGTGTGTGTGTGTGTGTGTTAGAGAGCGAGAGAACGCACTTGGGGTACACTGACTGCGTCCCCCTTGCAGATGGGAGAGATTCAGGACAGATTGCCATGTCTCAGCTGTGATTTTCCTAGTCTTTCATGATAGTTTGGGGGAAAGTTTTCTCCTACAAAATGACTCCCAGGAGCTCTGCCAAGAAACCAAACAAAATAAAAACGCAACCCAAACCCACTGCCTGAGTTCTCGGGAAGCAGCCATCTCAGCGAGGATGAAGGATCCAGTGCCTTTGTTGTGTTTGCCTTTGTAGGCCAGACAGGAGGGCCCTCGCTGGCCCTGGTGCCAGCCAGAGTCCTGTCCATGCTGTCTCCCCTGGGCCCTGAAGCTGAGGCACCTGGAAGGGTTATTAGCAGGATTGGAACTCATCCCTCTGCTGGGACCAGATCATAATTACAGTAATTTTCTACCAGAGCTCGGCAGTAGGACTGTTTAATCAGCATCCGACTCCCCTGTGCTCCCAGCTCTCATCACTCAAGGAGAGGAGTGGGATGGCTCTTAAAGAGACAGTGCCCGCCTTTCAGCATTTCGAACAGATGTGCCCTAATTGGTAGAATATATCTAAGTCTTGTAGCTTATAGCAGGCAGGTTGCCCTGCTTACAACAGACTGCTTTGGGCTCTTGCTATTCCAGGCCTTCTGCTGGAGGGACCCAGGTCCAGTTGCTGGTGGGCCAGGCTTCCCACCTCCACAGGACCACCAAGCTGATCATATGAAAGAAAAAAGCTGAGTGGAAGGAAGGGAAATCATGAAAGCCACTATGAGAAGAAATTTCCATCTTGCCTTCCTTCCACCCCAAGGGAAAAAACCTGAAAGACTTCCCAGTCATTTCTTTACTCCCAGAACGCTTTCCACTTTACCACCTCTCCACTTATTATGTGGGCCCCTCTCAGTATTACGAAATACCCATGTTTTTTCTTATTCATTTGTGGAAAGAGCCTAGATTTCCCCTAACGTAAAATTACTCACTGATCACCAAGTCAGGAATACTGTCTCCTCACAAGTGTGTACATCAAATGACTTTACTAAGTCTTTTTTTCCTCTGGACCCAGTCATGGCTGAGGCAACATTTTCATTTCTTTTTTTTTTTTTGGTCCGGTCATGGGCCTGAACTCTGGACCTGGGCACTGTCCCTCAGCTCTTCAGCTCAAGTCTAGCGCTCTACCACTTGAGCCACAGCGCCACTTCTGGCTTTTTTCTTCTTGTTTATGTGGTGCTGAGGAATCGAACCCAGGGCCTCATGCATGCAAGGCAAGTGCTCTACCACTGAGCCACCTTCCCAGCCCAACATTTTCATTTCTATAAGATATTGGGACCTTGCTGGTGGTAGAAATGCACCTTGTTCTCTGCAGCAATCTGTCAACAGTTTCTTAGAAAAGCTTGGGGCAATGCTGGGCACCAGTGACTCATGCTTGTAATCCTAGCTACCCAGAAGGCTGAGACTTGAGGATCACAGTTCAAAACCAGGGAAGGAAAGTCTGTCCATGAGACTTATCTTACCTCCAGTAAACTACCAAAAAGCTAGACCTGTGGAGCTATAGCTCAAGTAGTAAGAGTGCTAGCCTCGAACAAAGAAAAGCTCAGGGACAGTGCCAGGCCCTGAATTCAAGCCTAGGACTAAGACACATACACACACAAAAACAAAATCTGGGACAGGAAGATGATGTAATTCAAGAGGTGGGTGGAAAGCTTTCAAAGGGAGTTGAAGGAACCTTCCAGAGTGTACAGTGAGGAAGTAGACTATGACTGGCTACCCTGAAGGAAGCTATGTGGCTTCTAAAGACATTTCCACCACCTCGGGGGCTGCCAGTGATTGAAGGTAGAGATGCTGTCTCGAACTACTGTGCTTTATCTGCTACATTTCAGCTGGTTGTTCCTACATAAAGCCACAGAGGCCAAGCAGCTCTGATTGAATGCTATTACACAAGACTTGGTGAAGCAGGCCAGGGACTGTTCTAGTCCCATTTTTACCCTCCAACATGCTCTCTCCATCCTTCAGCCTCAGGCTCACTGTCTGCTCTACCTTTAGGGTGTTAAGAATATCCATCAAATCAGGGTTTGGGGCTGAGGGCACAACTGCAATTCCAGCACTAAGTAAGATGAGGAAGGATTCCAAGTTGGTGGCCAGCTTACGCTACATAGTGATATCTGCCTCAAATCAATCAATCTATCAGAAATATAGCTGAGCACTTGTGGCTCACACCTATAATCCTGGCTATTCAGGAGGCTGAGATCTGAGGATCAAAATTCAAAGCCAAGCCGGGTGCTGGTGGCTCATGCCTGTAATCCTACTCAGGAGGCTGAGATCTGAGGATCGTGGTTCAAAGCCAGCCGGGGCAGGAAAGACCGTGAGACTCCTATCTCCAATAAACCACCAGAAAACCGGAAGTGGCGCTGTAGCTCAAGTGGTAGAGCGCTGGCCTTGAGCTGAAGAGCTGAGGGACAGTGCCCAGGCCCAGAGTTCAAGCCCCACGACCAACCAAAAAAAAAAAAAAATTCAAAGTCGGCAGGAGCAGGAAAGTCTATGAAACTCTTATCTCCAATGAACTACCAGAAAACCAAAGTGGTGCTGTGGCTCAAAGTAGTAGAATGCTAACCTTGAGCAAAATCGCTCAGGGACAGTGCCCAGACCCTGAGTCCAAGCCCCACAACTGACAAAATAAATAAAAATAAAAAATAGAGGCATGCAACATCACAAACATGGGCCTAACTGAATTTCTAATCTTGCTTAAAGGATTCTTTGGCCTTCCAGGCAAAGCTACCACAGATGGAAAGAAGTAGGAGAACCTAAAACCCAGTGGTAGGGAACTAAGGCCTTAGCAGTCAGAAAAGTAAAAACTGTTTTTATCTCTAAGAACAATTTTGAAAAGTTCGGCAGGGGGGAGAGGGAGATGGACTATTTTCCAAGTATAGTGGTAGCTTTAGCTCAGTGTGTTATATTACTTAAAATCTTTTTTGGGGGTAGTTTTTTAGAAAGTATCTTTCATGTAATACACTATTCAGCCATCTGATAATATCCTTTTTTTTTTTTTTTTGGTCGGTCATGGGGCTTGAACTCTGGGCTTGGGCGCTGTCCCTGCACTCTTCAGCTCAAGGCAAGCGCTCTACCACTTAAGCCAAAGTGCCACTTCCAGTTTTCTAGTGGTTTATTGGAGATAAGAGTCTCACGGACTTTTCTGCCTTGGCTTTGAACTGTGACCCTCAGATTTCAGCCTCCTGAGTAGCTAGGATTACAGGCGTGAGCCACCGGCGCCCAGCTGATTAACATGCTTAATAGTCACACTCTGTTCAGTTTCCACAATTAGAAACTGAGTACAATACCGGCCTAGTCTCTTTCCTTGATACTGAGATAAAATGATGCATGTGAAACTACTTTTACCTATGACCCCCACCCATACTTCCTGTCACCAAATAAGCCCTCACTCCTCTACTAACCCCTGCCCCCCATTTTACCCTTTACTGTCCACAGCTTGGATTACTTCTCCTGAGTAAGATGATGGCTAGACTTGGCCATGGAAGTACTGTCAGAAGAAAAGTGACTAGTGTAGGCACCAAACCTACCTCAAGCCTTGAATCTAAAAAACCATTTTCATTGCACAAATAGCTCACTGGGCCAATCCCCCAGCTATCAACTCATCTTCCACTCAGAAATCATCCAGCATGGTAGCTAGACTCCAGTACACACAGGGAGTCAGGTATTAGTAACTGACACCTATAATCTCAGCTAGTCAGGAGATTGAGATCCAAAGGACAATTCAAAGCCATCCTGGAGCCAGCCAGCTCCAAAATAATCAGCAAAAAGCCGGGCTGCTCTGGGTATTGCCATACAGTGAGACTAAAAGGATATTCTCAGGGGAGGGACCCAAAGGCGCAATGCCTCTGTGCCTCTGAACATTTATAATAATACCTTTCAAAATGAATTCAGGAGATGGAAATAAGGTGGATTTTTTTTTTCCCCTGTTAAAAAGCCGGGCACTATTGGCTCATGCCTGTAACTCTAGCTACTCAAGAGGCTGATATCTGAGGATCACCATTCAAAGCCAATTGGGGCAGGAAAGTCCATGAGACTCTTATCTCTAATTAACTACCTGAAACTGGAAGGAAAGCTCTGGCTCAAAGTGGGAGAGTACTAGCCTTGAGCAAATAAGCTCAGGGACAGTGCCCAGGGATAAGAGTTCAAGCTCCAGGACAAAAAGAAAAAAGCAGGGTTGGAAGTGTGGTTCAAGTGATAGAGTACTAGTAGAGCAAGGAGGCCTAGTGTGAGGTGGCGGGGGGGAGCACATAGGCAGGCCCATGTTATTAGAAAAGTTCTCCTACTCTTCCACAGCCAAAATTCAACTCAGCATAAGACTGAGAGGGAATGGTGCCTGGCCTCAGATTAACTGAGGTGCTGTTGTATGCACTGCTGCTAATGGGTCATTAAAAAAGCTGGGAGTCAGAAAAATCTCATCCATGTCTTTGAACAGTGCCTGCTGTCCCCAGCACCCAGCCTGCTGGCAGAACTAGCTGCTGAGCACCAAGTCCAGGAGGACAAGGAAGGGGCAGACAGAAGAAGGCCGACCCAGCTTGCTGTTTTTTTGGCTGAGTAGGGAATTGACACAGACCACCTCCGGCTCCTGTCTGGAAGTTTCAAGATCAGAGAGCTTCAGGCACAGCTGGGTTCACAGCTGCACCATTTGGAGCATTGGACTCATAAATATTCATGAGCCATCCCCACCAATCGGTAGAGCGGATGCCATTAGCCTAGCATCTGTCGGGTTTTTGTGAGGGTTGTGTATGGAGGGTTTTTTCCCCCCCTTTTAAATGAACTTCTTTTGACATTTTGGATTTGCCTCTGTGGGTTTTCCATCCTCGCCTGGCTCTCTACATCATATAAAGGAGAGGCCCAGGGGAGGCGGGCAGGAAAGAGGAATGAATACCAGCCAGAGCTTTGCATCTGCCTGTTGACAAACTTTATTTCTCTTTCAGCACCTGGCCCCTCAGACAAGCTGTGAGGGCGGAAGCAGCATCAGGTAAATTATACCTAACAAGGTTCATGCCCAGAACTGTGAGAAGAGCTGGATCGGGGTCTTTCGGAGAGAACCCTTCGTCCAGTGGTGAACTGGAGCCACACGCACTATGCAAGAGAGCTATAGTGCACAGTTCTAAACCGTTATTTCCACGCTGATAAATTCATGATTTATGAAAGTAACTACAGCCAGCCCCCACTCCCTCCTTCGCTGCTACAGCTTGTTAGTCACAAATTGCAACAACAGTCTTAAATACTTGCATTTTATTTCAGGCCAAAGCCCCTCAACTCTGAACTAAATGCCATGACAGTGCCACAACATAGGCCGGTAGTAAAAGCCCAGAGGCAGGGTGGATGGCCCGAGAGGGGAGAGCCACACACAGAGCGGCACAGAGCCCACGGCTCTCACTCCTACTCCTACCCTACAGTCTCAACTCTCAGTGAAGAGAAATGATGGCAGCAGGAGAGCAGAAGGCCTCATTGTCTGAAGGCAGGCATGTTGTTCCTCATCACCATCCCCAGAGCCCACTTTTCCAGGCAGAAACAAAGCATTGTGCCCCACCAGACTGAACATACAGGCTGAACATACAGGCTTCCTTGCAACCCAGCACAGAGGCACTGGGGCAGCTAAAGCCCTGCGGGGGGAGGGAGCTGTTACTAAAGGAAAAGAAATGGATTCAAAAGAGAAAGGAGCCACACAGGTGGCACGTGCCTGCAATCTTAGCTACTCAGGGAGCTGAGATCTGAGGATCACACTTTGAAGCCAGCCAGGGCAGCAATAAAATAAACTACTAAAAAAGCCGGAAGTGGGACTGTGGCTCAAGTAGTAGAGTGCTAGCTTTGAGCAAAAGCAGCTCAGGGACAGCACCCAGGACCTGAGTTAAAGACCCAGAACTGTCACACACACAAAAAAAGGAACCTACTTGAACTCCGCAGAACAGATGACCACAGGCAGAAGAAGCGGGAACAACCCAACATGGTCTTTTCCAAAACAAAGCCCCTAGCACTGGTCCTGTCCCTCTGTCCATGGCCAGTTACTTCTCTCACAAGAGCCAGGAGCTGCCTCCAGCTCTCAGGTGCCTCAGCCCAGCAGATCTTAGGATATGTGAGGAAGCCCTTCAAGAGGAGTCACAGTGCCAGTTCTGTTCAGTGCTATTAGTGGAGAAAAAGCAAGGGGGGTGGTAGGACAATATTCACTGCCTTGTCCACACAAGAAGGCAGGCGAGGGGCTGGGATGGAGGCTCAGTGGTAGAGCGCTTACCTTGCATGCTCGAGGCCCTGGGTTCGATTCCTCAGCCCCACATAAGCAAAAAGAAAAAAGCCGGAAGTGGTGCTGTGGCTCAAGTGGTAGAGTGCTAGCCTTGAGCTGAAGAGCTGAGGGACAGTGCCCAGGCCCAGAGTTCAGGCCCCACGACAGGCCCAAAAAAAAAAAAGTAGGCAGGCAAGAGGCCAGCCTCTCAGAAATAAAGTGCTCCAGGGGCTACAGTAAAAACTGAAGGTAGGGCTGGGAAGGTGGCTTACTGGTAGAGCGCTTACCTTGCATGCATGAAGCCCTCCGTTTGACTCCTCTGTACCACATACACAGAAAAAGCCAGAAATAGCACTGTGACTCAAGTGGTTGAGTTCTAGCTTTGAGCACAGAGAGGCTCAGGGACAGTGTCCAAGCCCAGAGTTCAAGCCCCAGGATTGGCAAAAAAAAAAAAAAAACAACAACAACCCTGAAGCTAGCCACAACGTGAGTACAGCTACACAAGCATACTGTGGGGACAGTATTCAGTATGGCAGCTGAGAATGTGCCACATACAGGTCCCCAAAATCAGTTACCTGAGTTGGTAGTGCTCCTGAGCTTATAAACACACCTGAAGAAATTCAGCTCCCAGGAGAGGGAAAGTAAGAGTCAGATTCAGAATCAGTAGCATGTGGGCCCTCCTTGTCTCTTACAAATGCCTGCTCAGCATCTATTCCTATAGAGGAGGCATGAGCAGCAATCACAGCCTACCTCTGTGTACCTGATCTCAGCAAGAGGTGACTGCAAGAAGCTAAGCAGACCAACGTCCCCTCTACCTGCCCTGTGCCCAGTCCCGCCTGGCCTGCATCTTCACCTGGCCACCTCAAAGTAGAACCCAGAACTTGGGGCAGAGCTCACTTTTCCCAAACTGTGTCTAGTGCATCAGGGTCCAAAAGCACAGCATGGTCCCCCACCGTGGTCTTCTTCGAAGGCTGGGGAGTGGAGGGTCCCTTGTCGGATCTTGTGAAAGCACAGCATGACGGTGAGGAGAGGGGTGGCAGTGTGGGACTTTCCAAAGATAGAACCTCAGACTCAACCACAGGCGCCCACACTTCTAAATAGTCCTTCTTTTCACTGGGAGGTGGTGAGGGTGAGCTCCTCCTCCCTGATCTTGGAAGAAAGCAGCAACTGGAAAAAGAGAGGGGAAAGAAAAAAGAAAAGCATGAGCCGACAAAACAAGCAAAATTGAATAGACAGACACAATGTGCATGCACTCTACTAGATGCTGAGGCCACCTAATAGAATGTTATCCAGCCATAAATCCAATGAAGTTCTGACACATGCTACCGCAGAGCTCGACTTTGAAAACCATTACACTAAGCAAAAGAAAAAAGAAAAAAGGCCAATTACACAAAGCTACACAGCACAGGACTCCATGTGTAAAATGTCTAGAACAGGCAAATCCACAACACAGGAAGCAGACTGTGACTGCCAGTGGGGAATGATCTCAGGACTGAAAATGTGGCTCAGTAGAACACTTGTGTAGTGCAGGAGACACTCTAGGCTCAATCCCTAACACTTCAAGAAAAAGAAAATGGTCTAAGATTGACAGGGATAATTCAGGTGTACAACCCAATAAATTTACTAAAAACTACTGAATACTAAAAAAATAAGGTTTTTTTGTTTGCTTGTTTGTTTTGATTTGTTAGGTTTTGTAGCTCCAGTTCCTGAGTGCTGGGATTACAAGCTCGTACTACTACTACTACACCCCACTCTGAAGAAGGAAATTTTATGGTACATGAATTTTATGTTAATATTATAGTCAACAAGGCTGATTTTAAAAGGAGTGGGGGCAGGGGCTGGGAAGATGGCTCAGTGGTAGAGTGCTTGCGCCTTGCATGCCTGAGGCCCTGGGTTCGATTCCTCAGCACCACGTAAGCAAAAAAGAAAAATGCCGGAAGTGGCACTGTGGCTCAAGTGGTAGAG
>NW_012267223.1:19166766-19216555 GCF_000151885.1 Dipodomys ordii
TGCCGGAAGTGGCACTGTGGCTCAAGTGGTAGAGCGCTAGCCTTGAGCTGAAGAGCTGAGGGACAGCGCCCAGGCCCAGAGTTCAGGCCCTACTACCGGACCCAAAAAAAAAAAAAAAAGGAGTGGGGGCAGGCACAGCTTCATGTCTGTGATCCCAGTCACTCAGGAGGTGCTACTCAGAAGGATTTCATTTTGAGGCCAGCCTGGGCAAAGTTATCACAAAGTTATCTGAAAAACAGAACAGACTAAAAAAGCGAAAGGACTGAGGGAATGCCTCAAGTGATAGAACACTTTTTAAAAAAATTGTTGGGTAAAGAACAGCTTGGCATCACTGGCTCACACCTGTAATCCTAGCTACTCAGAAGGCTGAGATCTGAGGATCGTGGTTCAAAGCTAGCCCAGGCAGGAAAGTCCATGAGACTCTTATCTCCAATTAACCACCAGAAAACCGGAAGTGGCACTATGGCTCAAGTGAAAGAGTGCTCGCCTTGGGCTGAAGAGCTCAGGGACAGCACCCAGGCCCATAGTTCAAGCCCCACAACCCGGGGGGAGAGGGGCAAACAGGACAAATGGACAAATAAGAAAGCCTACTCCATCTTCCTGAGTCTCATTCAGGAAGCAAGAAGCATGTACTCAGAGAATAAGGCCTCCTGAAAGGTCACCAATGCTGTGACACTACCCTAACCAATGGATGGATACCCTACTGGCCTAGGTTATAGTAAGCCCATCCCAGCTACCTCAGAGAGACGATTCAATTACTTGTTAGGCTGGTCTCCTTCGGCCAGGTGAGAGGCACTCTGCCTCTCTTCCTGGGCCCAGCCACAGTTGGACATAGCATAGCGAAGAATAGCATCAGACACGTTCATGGAGCTTCGGCCCTGAACACAGGCTTCTATCTCAGGCACGGAGAGCTGGCTTTGCAGGAAGAGGTGCAACCGGCTGTCTGACAGAAGTACTACACTCTGCAGGACCCTAGGGTGTCACAGAGAGCACAACACAGAAGGTTACCCCTAGAAGCTGCTCTCCTTCTCAACCCAGGAGGGGCTTCTGGCTTCAGGAAGCACTGAGGATCTCAGAAAGGTGCCTGATTTCAAATGTTCCTGGAACATTCCTCTGCCCGCCCCCTCTCTGAAAGCCAAGGCTCGCCTGATAGGTCCACTCACTTCTCCAAGAAGTGCTGCAGACCTTGTCGTCGCTTCTCAATGAACTCATCCGAGCTGCCAAAGAAGGTGGACTTCCCAGGAAGGTCAGGTACAGGCCTTTGGAATCATAAAATGTCACAGTCAAGATAAGTGGAACATCTCTCCAGTCCTTGATCGAGGCAATCCCATGAGGACTCCAAATCAATACAATTAGATTTTAATAAGGGGAGAGACAGCTAACCCTGACTAACTGCATGTCATACGTCAGGCACTGTGCTAAATGTATACAGACATTATTTCATTTACTCCTCAAAAAAAAAAAAAAAAACCATGAGAAAAACCTTTGTGTCCCATGTTAGGACTCTGAGAAGTGCTGGGTGCAGTCATATACCTGCCACGCCAGCAACACAGGAGGCTGAGATCAAGAGGATCTCGGTCCCAGGCCAGTGTGTGAAAAAAAGGTTGCAGATTGGCTGGGAATGTGGCTTGGTGGTAGAGTGCTTGCCTAGAATGCAGAAAGCCCGGGGTCGATTCCTCAATATCACATAAACAGAAAAAGCCGGAAATGGCACTGTGGCTCAAGTGATAGAGTGAGTACTAGCCTTGAGCAAAAGAAGCTCAGGGGCAGTGTCCAGACCCTGAGTTCAAGCCCCAGGACTGGCAAAAAAAAAAAGTTTGCAGACCCCATCTCAAAAGAAAAAGTTGAATGTTGATAGCGTATACGCACTTGTCATCCCAACTACAATGAGAAGTATAAACAGGAGGATCATAATCCAGGCCCATCCAATTAATAAGCAAGATTCTATTTCAAAAATAACCAGAAGCGGGGCTGGGAAGGTGGCTCAGTGGTAGAGTGTTTGTCTAGCATGCATGAGGCCCTGGGTTCGATTCCTCAGCACCACATAAGCAGAAAAAGCTGGAAGTGGCGCTGTGGCTCAAGTGGTAGAGTGCTCGCCTTGAGCTGAAGAGTGCAGGGACAGCGCCCAAGCCCAGAGTTCAGGCCCCACGACCAGCAAAAAAAAATAAAAATAAAAAAATAACCATGACCGACCAAAAAAAAATATTATTACTATTATTAAGTTGTTGTGCAAAGCTTCTGGTTATTTTTTGGTTATTTTTTTATTTTATTTTTTTTTTTTTTGCTGGTCATGGGGCCTGAACTCTGGGCCTGGGCACTGTCCCTCAGCTCTTCAGCTCAAGGCGAGCACTCTACTGCTTGAGCCAAAGCGCCATTTCCGGTTTTCTAGTGGTTTATTGGAGATAGTCTCATGGACTTTCCTGCCCCTGCTGGCTTTGAACCATGATCCTCAGATCTCAGCCTCCTGAGTAGCTAGGATTACAGGCATGAGCTACCGGCGCCCGGCTAATAATAATAATTTTTTTAAAAAAGAAACATCACATTAAATAAAGAAATAACCAGAGTAGTTGGGTACAAGTGGCTCATGCCTATAATCCTACTTACTCAGGAGGCTGTAATCTGAGATCATGGTCCAAAGCCAGCTCAGGCATGAAAGCTCATAAAGACTATCTCCAATTACCCACCAAAAAGCTAGAAGTGGAGCTGTGGTTCAAGTAGTAGAGAGCTAGACTTGCTCAAGAGTTCAGAAACCGCACCCAGGTCATGAGTTAAGCCCATGACAAGCATGCAACCTCCCCCCCCCACACAAAAATATTGCCTTTCCTAAAGCTCAGGAAAAAGAGCTCTAATTCAAAAAGGAAAAAAAAAAAAAAGACCCAGGCCCTGATGGTTCACACCTGCAATCCTAGCTGTTTGGGAGACTAAGAACAAGAGGATCACAGTTTGAAGCCAGCAAGGCAGGAAAGCTCATGAGACCCTCTTCTCAAACCCACAATGGGGTATGATAGCATGCCTGTCATTCTAGATGTCCATGTGGGAGACTGAGATTGGGAAGATTGAGATTCTAGTCCAGTCCAATCCTAAAAGTCCCCAAGAGTCCATCTCAACAAGAAGCTGGATGTGGTGACCCACACCTCCTCCATGCCTATCACCCCAACTAGGGCACAAAAAATAAGATAGGAAGATCAAGATAGAGGCAAAAAAGGAAGGCCCTATCTCAATAATAACCAGGGCCAAAAGAGACATGGCTCAGCAGTAATATACTTGCCTAGCAAGCATGAAGCTCTGAGTTCAAACTCTAAGCAAAAATAACTAAATTAGCGCTGAGAATGTGGCTTAGTGGTACAGTGCTTGCCTAGCATGCATGAAGCCCTGGGTTTCATTCCTCAGTACCACATAAACAGAAAAAGCTGGAAGTGGCACTGTGGCTCAAGTGGTAGAGCACTTGCCTTGAACTGAAGAGCTCAGGGACAGCAGCCAGGCCCAGAAGTCCCAAGATGGACCATAAAAAAGAATAAAGAAAGCATTCTGTAGTTCTCTTAGTACAAGTTCTTCAGTCAATTGAAGTTTCCAAGTAAGCACCTAAAGCACAGGCTACCACCCCAGCAGAGAGAAAGAGCAAACTCACACCAAACCAGCGTTTCTCTGAAGCTGCTTCTTCAGCCACACAAACTCTCGATATCGACGCCGCACACAGGAAGTCTTGGCAGTAAATGCCTTGCTGTTTGTCTACAGGAGGAAGTACAAAAGAAAGGGTTACGTGGAAAGACCAAGTTCTTCCACACAAGCTCCCCGCCATCATTCTCACAGGGGAGCCAAGACCTCAAGCCACGGTCCCAATCAGGCCCCAACCGGAGAAAAATGACAAACCACTAAAAGCCTGAAAAGGCTGGAAGCAACTCACAGGCATGCATGCCTCAAGCGCTTTTCTCTCATCCCTCCTTGGCTTATAAGTGTGCTGTGCCCAGCTGCTGGAAACACCTGTAAGCCAGTTCCACCACAACACAAGCCCTTAGCTTAGCCCTAGAGAATAACTGACCCCAATACAGACGCTTAACAAACTCACATGGAGGAATATCTTGTAATCCACATAAGAATTCCAGGAGCCCTCATTCTGTATGCGGGGATCTTGAACACGAACAGTGATCACTTCCTGCAGGTGGAAAAAAAAGTGGGTGTGAAGGGGCACTTCTCAGCTTCAACTCATCCACGCAGTAAGACAGCTAATCACACAGGCTGCCAGAATCTTCCACTCAGTGGAAACTTTAATTCATTTCTCCATTCAATTCAGAAAAAAAAAGATCTCAGGCCCTGGGGCTTGAACTCAGTGCCTAGACACTGTCCTTGAGCTTCTTGTGCTCAAGGCTAGCACTCTATCACCAGAGCTACGTGCTACTTCCTGCTTTTTCTGAGTAGTTTATTGGAAATAATAGTCTCCCGGGCTTTCCTGCTTGGGCTTGTCTTCTAACCGTGATCCTTAGAGCTCAGCCTCCTTAGTGGCTAGGATTACAGGCATGAGCCACTAGCACTAACAAATATTATTCGTTGAGCATTTACTATGTGTCCTATACTGTTTTAGGCGTTGGGGATAAAACATCAACAGGAGACAACAATCCTGGCCCTTAAGTAGTTTACAATCTAGCACATTCCAGCCAAGGGAAAAGTTGAACCTTGAAGCTGGGTGGTGGTGGCTCACACCTACAATCCCAGCTACCCACAAGGCTGAGATCTGAGGATCAGGGTTTGAAGCCAGCCCTAGCAGAAAAGTCCCTGATGCTTATCTCCAATAAACCAACAAAAAGTCAGAAATGGAACTGTGGCTCAAGTGGTAGAGTACTAGCCTTGAGCACAAAGAGGCTCAGGAGCAGTGGCCAGGCCCTGAGTTCAAGCCCCAGGACCAGCACCAAAAAAGCAGTAGAACCTTGTTTCACAGCAATGCAACTACTACTTTCTTCTCCTGGCTTTATTTTTGAGCTCAGCAAAATCACAAACATACTACTGTGGGAAGAACACCGATGAGCAATGATTCGTATGTGTCTCTATGTCCCCCTTTCAGTCTCTCCAATGTTTACCCACCTGTTCCTGAAAAACATTCTTACCTCCTGCTCTTGGTTCTCCGACATCCTACTCTAAAAGCCCACTGGAAGAAAACATCTGTTGAGAGAGACAGATCAGAAGAACAATCACAATTACATTTTCTTAAGGAAAAACCCTGAAAGTTTTTAATAGATGTTCCCTAAATTTCCTCAGGTCATTTTTTTTTTTTGGTGGGGGGAGGCGTTGTTCTGTGTAAAACTTGAAGAGGAAGCAAAAAGAAGAAGAAAATGCTGACATCAGATCCATGTCATGCTAAAAGTCCTAGGGAAATTGCCTGCCAAGACTCTCCAGAAGGCATCCCTACCCAAAGCATGTCCAAGTATGTGGGAAGTTGTGTTTCAAGCTGCCAAAAGGGCAGGCTGAGTTGTAAATCTTTTGCTTTAAGGATTGTGAGCACAGTGTCTGATGGGCACTCAGATCACAGCTTTGAAAGAGAGCCTAACAGTGCCCCCTCCTGGTAATTTAGAGACAGCCACGTTCTTAAAATATCAACAGCTCCTGAATCTCCCTTGCTAACAAGTCACCTTTCCACAGGTGAATCGGGAAGCTAGAGCACTCAGGGGAGCACCGGAGTGAGCTGCCCAGTCGCTACCTCCTTCATCAACTCAGCTTTCTAGAACCAGAGCCAATAGTTCTAATCATTTCCTCTCTCGACATGCCACACGGTTTGTATGTCTGCCCAAGCACCCCACAGCTGCATAGGTCGACTCAGGATGCATTCTGCTCCTTTGTAAAGATTCATTAAAGTCTAAGTCCCTGATTTCCCCCAATGTGGTAGTTTACAAGTGTAGCGACATCACCCATTCCAACAAGGGGACCATGAAGGCTGCAGCACAGGGTTACTCAAGCCCAAAGAGGCCCATGATGTCACCTTCTGTTAAAATACAGCACTAATCTTGTTACTCCTAGAGCTACTCCAACAGCATCCACCCTGGCTGCCACCTCCACCCCCTTCTTCTCTCTTAAGAGCGGAACAATAAGGTTTAATTTCCCTTTCCAATTTACCTTGAAATGAAAACTGACTTCAGCCAATATGTACTGCCAACAAATGATCCAGGCTGGCTCCTGGGAAAACAAAGACTATCTCTAAATGCCCCCTCTCCTCCCCTGGCCCCCATGCCCACTCACACACCCACTCACTTTTACAGTCCTACAATTAATTTTAAACACATTCTCTTATTAGTTCTGCCTTACCATTAAGAAGTGTAATGAGTTCCCTTCTA
This sequence comes from Dipodomys ordii, assembly GCF_000151885.1. NCBI lineage: Eukaryota > Metazoa > Chordata > Mammalia > Rodentia > Heteromyidae > Dipodomys > Dipodomys ordii. Next base: position 19,173,087 of record NW_012267223.1, read on the forward strand.
TTTTATGTTTTGCTAACACAAGGCTAACGTTTCAAAATAAGGGAACTCATTTACAGCACGAAATTAGCAGAGCAAACAGCTTTTGCAATTCTTTCCAATATACCAGAAGGTCTCTCTACAGACAGATCCTGCATGCAGAGACAAAGCTACATGCTAGATGACAAAATTGGGCTACACTGTGGAGCCAACCCAAGGTGTTGTGATTTCAATAAGACATTAAACAGTATTCTTGCTGACAAACTGATTTTTCATCTGATGCAACTGCTACCTCCAAGGGGTCCTGAACTGAAAGGTAGGAAATTCCAATTCTCCAACAGCCCATGGAGAACGGTCCAGATGTGAGCAGTCAAATGGCAGAAACCAAGAAGATCCAACAGAATTGCTGTGAATAACTAACCTCCTCCAAATAATTTTGTTTTCTCTTTCCTTTCCAGGCATTTGGTAAATTGCCAAACTAGGAGCAGAGAATTAAATATTCTTAATTGTCTTTTCATAAATGTAAAAGAAAAGATGATGACAAGGAAACCACAGGTATCCATCCACATGTTCACTAGCACTCACACATCTCTTGTGCCTTGAAACGGTTTTTCCAAACCCAGGACCATAACTTAGGAACTAAATGGTCATCATTATTTTTGGTCTCAAGAAGAATTAGATGGGAGAAGGAGGTCCGGAGGAGGAAAGGGGAGAAAATGAAGGAGGGGGTAACACTGTTCAAAAAGAAATGTACTCGCTGGGTGCTGGTGGCTCACACCTGTAATCCTAGCTACTCAGGAGGCTGAGATCTGAGGATCTCAGTTCTAAGCCAGCCCGGGCAGGAAAGTCCATGAAACTATTACCTCCAATAAACTACCAGGAAACCAGAAGTGGCGCTGTAGCTCAAGTGGCAGAGCACTGGCCTTGAGCTGAAGAGCTGAGGGACAGCGCCCAGGCCCAGAGTTCAAGCCCCATGACCAACCAAAAAAAAAGAGAAAGAAATGTACTCATTATCTGACTTATGTAACTATAACTCATCTGTACACCACTTTTACAATAATTTTTTTTAAAAAAAGAATTAGATAGGGCTGGTATCAGTGGCTCTTACCTATATTCCTAGCTACTTAGGAGACAGATCACAGGATCAAGGTTCGAATCCAGCCCACACTGGAAACTCTGAGACTCTTATCTCCAATTAACCATCAAAAAGTCAGAAGAAGGGGCTGGGAAGGTGGCTCAGTGGTAGAGCGCTAGCCTTGCATGCATGAGGTCCTGGGTTCGACTCCTCAGCACCACATAAGAAAAAAGCCAGAAGTGGCGCTGTGGCTCAAGTGGTAGAGTACTAGCCTTGAGCTGAAGAGCTGAAGGACAGCCCCCAGGCCCAGAGTTCAGACCCACGACCAGATCCAAAAAAAAAAAGTCAGAAGCAGAGTGGCCCAAGTGGTAGAATGCCAACCTTGAGCAAAAAGGCCAAGACAGCAAATAGGCCCAGTTCAAGCACCAGTACTTCCCCTCCCCCCTCCCTCAGTGTCAGAGGACACTGAGAGACTGGACACACAGCTTAAGTGGCAGAGTGCTAGCCAAACAAAAATTTTGGTGTTAATTTCCCTTAAAACAATGGAACAAATGCATAAACCTAGAGTTAAATAATTTTTAGCAACTACTATTCTCCACCAGCTTTCTTCCCAGAGATAACAATCCTCAGAGGAATAAGAAGCTCTGCTCTACCTTTGGAGAGGCAGAAAGTTTTAACTCAAGCTCTATGATTTAGGAGGTAGATCTTTGCATCACCCATGGAAGGCTAGTCAGTGACTCCTGCTGTATTAGGCAACTTTCTTGGTGCTAACTATATTTCCTGGGCCATCCTGGGGTGTTGAACTCAGGGCCTCAAGCTTGCTAGGCAGATATTCTACCACTTGAGCCACTCTGTCAGAGCCCTTTTGATCACTTCTGAAGTGTCACCTATGTACTGGCACCAATAGCTTTGGCTGAAAATGTTTACTGTTTACAAAGTGGATTCATTTAAAAAAAAAAAGCTTATAATGCTTTCTAAAGTCTTCATTCAAAGTAGCAATTGAAGGTCTAGCCTCCCCATTTTCTCTCCCATCTAACTACTTCAAGGGACAAGTTAAAAAACAAGCCAAGCTATTAGCACCAGCAAGACTCCTCCTCCTCCTTACTCATTCTTGGGCACTTAGTAGTACTAGCTGGAAACTTAAAAAGCTCTCCTTCCTAAATACCAAAGGTGATGGAGGAAGCGCCCTCTGACCAAGCCCTGTGTGATCTCAGCAAGCAGCTCTAGTCCATCATTAAGTCCATCCGAGCCTCCGTGCCCCCGCAATTGTGTCCTCCGACCCTAATCTAGCACAAATCTTCTGTATCCACATAAAACACCATCAATCCAGTCCAAGCATCTGGGGTAAAAGTCTGCAAACTGACTGTGGGCACTCCTCTCTCCTTTCTTTATCACCTAGGAGCAAAACAGACTCCTTTCCCAGTTCAGCTGGGGGAAATGGTAAGGAAAGATACCTTGTCCTTTCTAAGTAAAAAGGCTTGGATCCCTTAACGATCCCCAGCAAGCCCTGGCCTTCATCCTGGGTGGCAAGACAGTCTCCTTCCCCAGGGCGCCAAGCGAGACCACTACCCAAATGTCTCCACTGACGCCTGGGCCCGAAGACCTCCCCACACACACCTCGGAGCAGCACCGGCCCCCAGGACCCTGCCCAGGCCCCCCACCTCGGAGCAGCACCGGCCCCCAGGACCCCGCCCAGGCCCCCCACCTCGGAGCAGCACCGGCCCCCAGGGCCCTGCCCAGACCCCCACCTCGGAGCAGCACCGGCCCCCAGGGCCCTGCCCAGGCCCCCCACCTCGGAGCAGCACCGGCCCCCAGGACCCTGCCCAGGCCCCCCACCTCGGAGCAGCACCGGCCCCCAGGGCCCCGCCCAGGCCCCCCACCTCGGAGCAGCACCAGCCCCCAGGGCCCTAGCCACGCCCCTTTACCTCAGAAGATCGCCAGCCCCCAGGGCCCCGCCCAGGACCCCCACCTGAGAGCAGCACCAGCCCCCAGGGCCCCGCCCAGGACCCCCACCTCAGAGCAGCACCAGCCCCCAGGGCCCCGCCCAGGACCCCCACCTCAGAGCAGTACCAGCCCCCAGGGCCCCGCCCACGACCCTCACCTCAGAGCAGTACCAGCATCCCACAACGACTCTACCAGCGCCCCACCACAGAGCCCTACTCCCGGCTTCTCCTTCCGGGTGAGTCGCCAGTGCCCCGATGCACGACGGGAGACAGCTCCGGACACACCAATCCCAGGACGCCCAGCTCCCTCAGGACGGGTTCTGTGGCGAGCGTTCCCCGGAGGCGCGGCTGCGGGGGCCCCCTGGAGCGGGGATTTCCCGCCACCGCCCCCTCCCGGATTCCTACACAGCCAGCCACACACTGGGGGCGCTGGAGGCGGGGCACAGGAGGGAAGCAACGAATGGGATCTGTCGTCCAATCCAGGGCTACGTCCTGCCCACCGGGCCGCCAAAGTCAACCAATCAGCGTCCAGGGAGCCTCATTAACAATTCCCCTCCTTCCCCCCCCATACTAAGCTCGACCCAGCTGTTCCTGTTCGGCCGTGGGCACTTGGTAGTAGGGGGAAGTTCAGGGAAGGAAACGCCCACATTCCTGAAACCACAGAGTCCCCAGAGGGTCCCCGCAGTAACTCAGGAGCTTCCACTTCCCCTACAGAGCTGTTCAAGGGAGACGCCAGCCCAGATTCCGCGAGCCGCGGTTGGTCAGAGCGAAAACCAGCTTGCAACGCCTACAACAGCCAAGAAAAACGTCCCAAATGCTGAAAGGCCTTTTAAACAACCTGTTTAAGGATAACGTTAGCAAAATAGCCATAAGATAGGCCATTTCAGTACTACCATCGGCCTTCCATTGACCCTGGGCATCTCTGTCCTGCATCTCTGTCAGACCAGTGCAATGAACAAGTGGTAATTTTATGCTCTGTATGGGGAATATGAGTACGCATAACTCGAAGCAGAGTCTTCCAAACTTCTAGGTCTCCGGACTCTTACCACAGACTTTTAGAAGTGAATGCATGGGGACTGGCAATGTGGCTTAGTAATAGAGTGTTCGCCTACATGCATGAAACCCTGGGTTCGATTTCTCAGTATTACATACACAGAAAAGGCCGGAAATGCCGGGCGCTGGTGGCTCACGCCTGTAATCCTAGCTACTCAGGAGGCTGAGATCTGAGGATCGCGGTTCAAAGCCAGCCCGGGCAGGAGAGACCGTGAGACTCCTATCTCCAATAAACCACCAGAAAACCGGAAGTGGCGCTGTAGCTCAAGTGGTAGAGCGCTAGCCTTGAGCTGAAGAGCTGAGGGACAGCGCCCAGGCCCAGAGTTCAGGCCCACGACCGGACCCAAAAAAAAAGAAGATCAAAGATAAAAAAAAAAAAAACTCAGCGACAGCGCTCAGGCTCCCAGTTCAAGCCCCAGAACCAGCCAAGACTTGTGTGCATGCAAACACACACACACACAAATAAATCCACGCGCCAATTAGTCTCCACTTAACCAGTGGAGGTACGGCTCAATTATCAGAGCACTAGTTTTTTGCCAGTCCTGGGGCTTGATGGGCACTGTCCTTGAGCTTTGTGTTCAAGGCTAGCGCTCTAGGTTCACCCATAGCACCACTTCCAGCTTTTTCTGAGTAGTTTATTGGAGATAAGAGTCTCATGGACTTTCCTGCTCCAGGTGGCTTTGAACTGCCATCCTCAGATCTCAACCTCCTGAGCCACCAGTGCCGGGCTCAGAGCACTAGTGCTGAGAGAAAAACCTAAGAGACTGTGTCCAGGCCTGAATTCAAGTCCTAGTATCAACATAAATAAAATGTGAACATAAATGAATTTTGTACTTAAGCTTGAATCCTAACCCCAAGATAGCTCATGATGCATATACAAACAGTCCAAAACCTAAAAGAAAAAAAAAAAGCCTGAAACACAAATTACATCTGCTCAAAAGCATTTCCGGGAAGGGATATTCAACCAGTTACTCTCCAGCAGTGATCTTTTCAAAGTCAGAACTACAGGTGTGTGATTTGAGAATGGTGCATTTTGGAGTATATATAGTACCTAGAAATTTTACTAAAAGAATCACTCAAACCAGAAAAGAAAAGGAAGAAACCCCATGAATATATTTGCTTTTTAAAAGATGGTACTTATTAACCCCAAATAAATGAATCTCTAACAAAAGAATTTCAAGTGAGTATAAAATGAAACAAAGAATTTCCAACTGTGTGTGTTAGGAGGGGGGTATTTGAAAAGTTCTGTACTTCCTCTACTCAAATTACATCAGAAGTGCCTATAGTATTTAAAATAACTACCATTTACTGAGAGCTAGCTACATCATTCTCTTTACCCAACACTATTAATTCTGAAGAAATAAAGTATGTCTAAAATAATATTTCCATCCCCCACCCTCTTGGAGGCTGAAGTTCAGAGAAGTTAAACAGCTGGTCCAATATTGCATCAAGTAAATAGAGACAAAGTAAAATCCATTTCAGTTGTTCCTAAATCCTTTGCAACACAATTTCCCCTTCACCACATTACTTGTGACTTTATGTTTTTATTTAATTTTTTTTGGGTCCGGTTGTGAGGCCTGAACTCTGGGCCTGGGCGCTCTGCCTCAGCTCTTCAGCTCAAGGCTTGCGCTCTACCACTTGAGCCACAGTGCAACTTCCGACTTTGTTCTTTTTGCTTATGTGGTGCTGAGGAATCGAACCCAGGGCCTCATGCATGCAAGGAAAGCGCTCTAACACTGAGCCATCTTCCCAGCCCCTACTTGTGACTTTAGAAATTTGATCTACCTAATGCATTTTCTGTGAGTATGAGTAATGTCAGAGTTAACATCTAAGTTACTCTTAGAAAAGAAACTTTAAGGGTCTGAATAACATAAAATATCACTATTCTTGGTGTGTGTGTGTGTGTACTAGAACTTAAACTCAAGGCCTTGCACTCTTCCTTGGCTTTTTTTTACTCAAGGGTATTGCTCTGGCATATGAGCTATGAGCTACACCTCCTTTTCTGGCTTTTTTTCTTTTTGTCAGTAGTGGGACTTGAACTCTGGGCCTAGGCCCTGTCCCTCAGCTCTTCAGATCAAGGAGAGGGCTCCATCACTAGAGCCACAGCACCACTTCCGGTTTTCTGGTGGTTTATTGGAGATAAGAGTCTCACGGACTTTCCTGCCCAGGCTGGCTTTGAACCCTGATCCTCAGGTCTCAGCCTCCTGAGTAGCTAGGATTACAGAGGTAAGCCACCAGCACCTGGCTCTTCTGGCTTTTTGATGGTTAAATGGATGTAAGAGTCTCTTGAATTTGTCTGCATCAGCTTGAAACAGCAATCCTCAGATCTTAGCCTCCAGAGTAGCTAGAATTACAGGTGTGAGCCACCTGAGCCTGGCTAGGGCTAGGTTTCTTACAAGGCAATTCTCCAAAGCTCTGAACAGTGCCAGGCTCAGCAAAATTTGCATAAATACAAATCAGGTAGAATACAGTGGACTAGTTATGCTTCCCCTCTCCCTCATTAGGGAGAGATTTTATTATTCAAACGAAGAAAGAAAACGGTCATCTTTTCTGGTGGAAAAATTTTATTCAGTTCTGGAATGGACAGGAAAAAGGGGAGTAAGGGAGGGTAATAAAACAAACCTGAGATGAAGAAATGATAGAGGAGAGTTGGATCAGCTTCATTTATTGGAGGTAACTCTTACTGACTTTCCTTCCTGGGCTGGCTTTGAACCTCCGGTCTCAGCCTTTTTAGTAGTTAGCCTTACCAGCGAGGAGTCCCCAGCGGCAGGCACAAGCGCGGTCTTTGTCTAATTCTGTGGGCGAAGGGGGGGATAAAGACTGGAGAATGGGTGCTCCAGGAGGTGAAAAGTGTCGGCACAAAAGCCACCCATTGACAAGGACAAAAGGAAAATTCAGGAACGCAGGCGCCGCCTAACAGAGGTATTTACCTTTTTTCAAGGTGGGCAGTGCCGGCCTCGAAGAGGAAGCAATCTCCCGCCGTGGAGGAGCCTCGGGTTCAAACTGACGGAGATGGACATTTACAGAGATTACCAGGTGTTGGAGGAGCAGACATTTGGTAGCTCTAAGTGAGGAACGTGTTGAGAAAATGTGCAGGACGTGAATCACAGACCTCCCAGAATAGAATGGTTTTCCCCAGACAAGATCACGGTCTAGTGATCTAGTCCGTGGGGCTCCAAAACAAGTCGCGGCGCCTTGGCAGTTTAAAGTCGAAAACTCCCTACAACCCCCGCAAAGTCTGCGTGTGCTGTGGGACGCGCGGGTCACCCTGGGATTTGTAGTCCCGGACGGGCTCTAAGTCCCATGATGCCGTGCGGCGGGTCGTCGCGCCTGCGCGGTGAGGGCGGCGGGCCGCGCAGAGTGAGAGGCTCTTTTGTTTGGCGGAGGGGAGGGCCGTCGGCCGGGCCTGCGGTACGCCTCTTCAGAGCGAGGGTCGACTGCGGACACCCAGCGTGTTGCTTTCTTGGGCACCACTTGCTCGTCCCATCCAGTACGACGCGCCAGTCGCGCGATACCGATTTCTCTCTGACACTTGGGCGCTGCTCTGAGGTGAAGAGCCCCTCCGGGCGGCGGGAGGGGGCGCGGCGCGACGCGGCGGCGGCGGCGGGAGCCCGGGGTGTGGGGCCGCGCGCGTTCTAGCGGTGGAGCCGGGAAGCGTGGAGCGCACCCGTGCGCGATGCCCAGACTTCCCTTCCCGCGCGGGCTTCTCCGCCTGGCGCCAAAGGCTTAGGCGGCAGCTGCGTGGTGGATGGAGAGGGCGGGGCGGTGGATTCGGAGCCGCTCGGTGTGGAGAGAGCACTTGGCGGGGTCTTCCGGGCCTGGGGAATGCGACCTGATACTGCCGGGGTTGGGGAACGAACCCGGAGACTGTGAGGGGACAGCCTGGATGCTTGGGGGTGCTTGGCGGGGGCCGATTGCTGCTAGATCGGGGGTTGTTAGGAAAGGTAACCTGAGGCTTTGGGGTCCCGACGAGGTTGGAGGAAGACTTTTTCTCTTGCTGGGTTAAGGAAGAAGAAACTTGGGAGAGGGGACTGGGCGGCCGGGGCGTGTCAGGGGGGAAAGAGTTCCGGTGAATATAAGTCGGGGAAGGGAGAAAGATCAGGTAGTTGAGTTTCCCGGAAACTTAGGATTACGAGGTCCCGAAGGTACTCTGGTAGTGTGAGAGGAAAAATAAAAAGGGGGGACAAAAAATCGCCTTTGGTTCGTGAAGTGTTTGGCGTAAGGAGATTCTAATAGCTGTGACGCCGGGCTTCGGTGTCCTCAGCTACTCTGGAGGCTGAAATGTGAGGATCGCGGTTGGAAGCCAGCAGGGGCAGGAAAGTCCTCGAGACTCCTACCTCCAAAGAAGCGCCTGGAAGCCGGAAGTGGAGCTGTGGGCTCAAAAGTGGTAGAGCGCTAACCTTTAACACAGAACCTCACACACAGCACCTAGGCCCTGAGTTGTAGTCCAGGACACACACACACACACACACACACACACACACACGGAAAAGGCTAAGCAAAAAATGAAATCCGCTTTGTTCCTTTTGTTGTTGTTGATTTTTCGTTTCGGTGAGATGAAAGTGTGCTGTCCAGGCTGCTCTCCAACTCCTGGACTCCAGCTACTCTCCCACCTTAGCCTCCTGAGAACTAGCACTACAGATTATACCTCTGTGCCAGGTTTCCAGGGTTTTGTTTTTGGGGTGTTTTGGTTTTTGTTTTACTACCTTCATTCACTCCGTGGCCAAGTGCAACTATTGCTTCAGTTCAAAACGAGTTTCGTGTTCACGATTAGGATCGTTACTGGTTTCATAAAAGGTGGTGGCATTATAAAAATGCATAGATGACTTAACAGTTAAGTTTAGGGGCTGGGAAGGTGGCTCAGTGGTAGAGCGCTTGCCTTGCATGCATGAGGCCTGGGTTCGATTCCTCAGCACCACATAAGCAAAAAGAAAAAAGCGGGAAGTGGCACTGTGGCTCAAGTGGTAGAGCTAGTACTAGCCTTGAGCTGAAGAGCTGAGGGACAGCGCCCAGGCCTAGAGTTCAGGCCCCATGACCGGATCCCCCCCCCCAAAAAAAAAAAAGAAAAAAAAATAACTTTATGAGATAAAATTTTTCTTGTATGTTTGTTTTCAAGGTAACCTTATTAAAAAATGAATAGGAAGTGAGCAATCCATTTTCAATGCTTCAGGAGAAAATTTATATAAAGATGAGTTATAATGGAATGTCTAGCATCTCAAAATTGTATTAAGAATTCATTCAGGCCCATACACTGGTGGCTCACACCTGTAATCTGAGGATGCCAGTCCTGGACTTGAACTCAGGGACAGGGTACTGTCCTTAAGCTTTGGTGCTCAAGGCTAGCACTCTACCACTTGAGCCACAGTTTCACTTCTGGCTTTTTAGTGATTAATTGGAGGTAAGAGTCTCATGCATTTTCCTGCCCTGCTGGTTTCAGACTCAGCTTCCTGAGTAGCTAGGATTATAGGTCTGACCCACTGGCTCTCAGCCCATGTGACTCTTACCTCCAGTTAACCAACAACAACAAAAAGCTCAGGATACAGGCCCTGAGTTCAAGCCCAGGACACACATACACACGGTGCATTTAGACAGTTTGTCTAAGATCTGTGATGTTTGGCAGGGTATGGCTATTACCCTGATGTGTTTGCCTTAACCTCATTTTAAAATGTATTTGCCTAGATATTAAGCATAGAAAAGGTTTGCAACCTTCTGTTATTTTAGGCCTCATGAATATTTGTTCACACACACACATGTATTACTGGGGGTTGAACTCAAGGCCTTAAACATCTGAAGACCTAATTTCTGTTTTTAAAGTATCTTAGCCTGGGGATATAGCTCAGTAGAGCACTTGCCTACTAAGCACAAAGCCCTGGGTTCAGCCTCTGGTACCCCAAAACAGAAACTCAGTTCTGTATGTGTGTGCTGATGTGCTGGTACTGGGTTTAAACTCAGAGCCCCATGCTCTTGCTTAGCTTTGTCCTTCAAGACTGACATACTGCTGGCTCTATCACATGAGACACACACCTTCATTTCTTGCCCCTGCCCTTGAAACATGATCCTTGTGTCTCAGGCTCCTAGAGAACATGTGTGAACTACCTGATGTGTGTGTGCACCCATGTACAGGTAGCTGCCTGCCTGCCTGCCTGTACTTATAGCTTGAACTGAGGGCCTGCGTGCTGTCTTCTAGCTTTGTCACTCAAGGCTGGTGCTCTACCACTTGAATCATACCTTCACTTCCAGCTTTTTGCTGGTTCATTGGGGATAAGAATCTCTGTTTCGTGTACCCTGGTTGGCTTTGAACCATGATCATCAGATCTCATTCTTCTCAGTACCCAGGACTTAGATGTGAACCACCAGCTTGCAGCTTGGTGTTTTTGTTGGTTTTTTTTTTTTTGTCGGTCATGGGGCTTGAACTCTGGGCCTGGGCGCTGTCCCTCAGCTCTTCAGCTCAAGGCGAGTGCTCTACCACTTGAGCTACAGCGCCACTTCCTTGGTGTTTGTTTTTAAGCAAGATCGAGCTTTATGGCACAGATTGGCCTGGTACTCTAGATTCTCCTGCCTGTGCTTCCCAAGTGCCGAGATCACAGGTGTGTACTAACATACCTGGCTCTAGTCATTTTTATTTCACCTTAAACCTTAAGAGATTTACTTTAAGGCATCACTGTGTTCTGAGATTTCCCAAATTCCTGTGGCCTCTCAACTCAAAGCTATACAGTTTCATTCTCTCAACAGATTAGACTAATTTCTGAATACATCACAAATAAACTCAAACTGTATTCACATACCAGTATTCTATCCTCAGAACCTCTGGAATTCAGAAGCATGGATTCACCTGCACTGGTGTCTCACCCCTATAATCCTAGCATCTCATGAGGCTGAGATCTGAGGATCACAGTTCAAAGCTAGCCCTGGCCGGAAAGTCCATAATATTCTTATCTCCAATCAACCACCAGAAAAATGGAAGTGGAGCTGTGGCTCCAAGTATTGGCACTCTAACCTTAAGAGCTCAGGGACAGTGGCCAGGCCAAGTTCAAGCCCTATGACCAACAATAAGCACAGGGGGGGCTGGGAAAGTGGCTCAGTGGTAGAGTGCTTGCCTTGCATGCATGAGGCCCTGAGTTTGATTCCACAGCATCACATAAGAAAAAAAAGCTGGAAGTGGTGCTGTGGCTTAAGTAGCGCTTAGCCTTGAGCTGAAGATCTGAGGGACAGCACCCAAGCATTGTTCAGGCCCACGATCGACAAAAAAAGAAAAATTTACCTTAATCTCTTTCCTATTCCAGCCCAAACTTGTTTATAATGGTGCTTTATTTGCTTATTTATTATTATTGGTCTTGTCAGTTGTGGGGCTTGAAACTCAGGGCCTAGGCACTGTCCCGGAACTTTTTTAACCCAAAGATAGCGTTCTACCACTTTGAGCCACAGTTGTACTCTGGTTTATAAATAGTTAATTGGAGATGAGTTTCACAGACTTTCCTGCCCAGGGTGGCTTCAAACCTAACTGTGTGGTCTTAAGTGACTATTTAAATCTAGTATCTGGGGCAGAGAGAACAAATGAATGTTTCTCAAACGATAATTTTGTTTGTTTTGGTCAGTCATGGGGCTTGAACTCAGGGCTTGGAGGCTGTCCAGATTACCCTTTAAATAGCCAGCAAAAAACGACTGAAGGTATGGTTCAAATAGTAGTAGAGCATAGGCTAACAAGCTCGAGGCTACCTTCAAACCCCTGTACTGTGTTGTGTCCCCACACACACCCAGAAAAAGAAAGTTTGCCCAAATAATACAGAGATCCTATAGAAATTAACAGTACAAAAAAGCTGGTTGCTGGTGGCTCATGCTTGTAATCCTAGCTAGTCAGGAGGCTAAGATCTGAGGACCACAGTGAAGCCAACCTAAGCAGAAAAGGCTGTGAGACTCTTTATCTCCAATTAACCACCATAAGACGAGAAGTGGCACTATGGCTCAAGTGGTAGGTTGCTCTCCTGAGCTGAAGAGCTCAGGGACAGTGCCCAGGCCCAGAGTTCAAGCCCCAAGACCAACAACAACAACAAAAAAGACACCAGAAAACAAGTAGAAAAGTAACTACACACCAGAAAAGGCTAAAAATTAAGCAGACTGAGTTAGGAAAAGCCAAAGATATACAAGCCAGTTTATGTCCCAGCACTCCCGAAAGGTCACTAGTTCCAGTAGAGATGTGGGTAGGATTTAAAAGGCAAGGATTAAATGGAAAATTGAAAAATAACTCAGTTCCAATAACTTCTATTATGGCATATTGTTATGATTGCCACATTCTGTACTTTTCTATCGTACCTAATTTATAAACTAAACTATCATATGTGTACATAGCTTATATATACATACATATATATAAAATTCAGAGAGGTGGTGTTTATTTCTTTCTCTTTTTTGCCTGAGGCCCAGTCTTGAACTGGATATCTGTTGCTTGCTTTGGCTCATTGACTGGTGCTCTATGACCTGATCCATGCCTCCAACCCAGAGAGATTATATTTATAAAACTACTTTTCCCAAGAATAATGGGAATGCCAGTTTTACCCCCAAATTGGTATTGTTGTAAACTAATAAAGAATAGTAGCATCTTTTTCCTTGCTTTAGGTTATCTGCCATATTCTTACATCTTCCTGGACACCTGTGATCCATCCATTTCTATACTTCATTGCCTGTGGGTTTTATTTTTTATTGATATCTTGCAGCACTATCTACTCACACAAATGGGTAATTAATAAGGCTTTAAGAAGTTAAGAGTTGGGCTGAGAGTGTGGCTTAGTGGTAGAGTGCTTGCCAAGCATGCTTGAAACCCTGGGTTCAATTCCTCAGTAACCACATACATAGAAAAAGACAAAAGTGATGCTGTGGCTCAAGTGGTAGAGTGCTAGCCGTGTGCTGAAGAGCTGAGGGACAGCACCCAGGCCCAGAAGTTCAGGCCCCACGATGGGCAAAAAAGGAAAAAATTTATAGAGCTGGAGGAGTGGCTCAAGTAGTAGAGTGCCGACCTCACAAGCATGAGGCCCTGACGTCAAACTCCAGTACTACTCTTCCAGAAGAACTAGAGCTATAGAAAACTAAACTTTTATTTATGGTGTTAGCTACTAGGGACTGAAGCAAGTGTCTCATACATTCTAGGGAAGTGTTCTGCCACTGAGCTACAGCCCAGTGGTATACTTAGAACCTAGAGCTGGCTAGCTTGCTTGCTTGGCAATTACTTTACCACTTGAGTCACACCTTTAGTCCTGCTTTTTTTACTGCTTATTTTTGGAGAACAGTCTTGTAGATGTTTCTGCCCAGATTGGCCTCAAAACATGATGCTCTGGAACTCAGCCTGGCACAAGCCACCAACTAAGATTACAGGCATGAGCTACCAGTACATGGCTCTGATAACTTCTTTTTTTTAAATAAACTCAGATTCTTTTGGTTATAGCAACCTCTATTCCTCACTTTTTCCCAAATTATTGCAGTATTCCAATTTAGAGGGTTTTGTGGTCATTTTAATTGGGTGTGGGTGTGTGTGTGTCTTGGGCTTGAACTCTAGACATCCTGCTCTCATTTGGCTCTTTTGCTCATAGCCAGCACTCTACTATATCTGTACTTTCAGCTTTTTGATGGTTAGTTGATGGTAAGAATTCCTGAGATTTGTCTGCCCTTGCTGACTTTGAACTTCAGTCCGCAGATCCCAGCCTCCTAAGCAACTAAGATTCTAAGTATGAGCCATTGGAACCTGGCTTTTTTATTAGTATATATTATTTATGTAAAGGGGCTTCATTATGATATTTCCAAACACTCATGTAATGTACTTTGTTTGAATTTACTTACTTTGTCCCCCCCCCCCCACCTTTTTTTGGCAATACTGAGGCTTGAACTCAGCCTCATGCTTGGTAGGCAGGCACACTGTCACTGAACCACCCCTCTAACCCTTTTTTCTGATGGTTATTTTTGACATAGGGTCTCACTTCCTGCGTGGATGTGTACATGGGCTTATCTGCCTATTTTAGGCTTCCCATTGTAGTTTAGATAACAGTCATGCCCCTCTTTATCTAGCTATAGGTTGAAAAGAGTCTGTTAAGCTTTTCTGGTTCAATGGGGCCTCAGACTGCAATCTTCCCAATCTCAACCTCCCGAGTACCTAGCATTACAAGTGTGAACCACTAGCACCTGGCTCCCTCTCTTTAAGACAACTTACATAGGCTATCTTCATTATTCTGTTTTCATAAATGCATATCAAGTTCTTGAGTCATGTTTAGCTTTTCCTTTCACCCCCTGATGCCCTTTGTAATGCTTTTTATCATTTTAGCGGCGTCACCCTTTACACCAGAAAGCTGGCGGGCACTATGGGAAAAAAGCAAAACAAGAAGAAAGTGGAGGAGGTACTAGAAGAGGAGGAAGAGGAATATGTGGTGGAAAAAGTTCTTGACCGTCGAGTTGTAAAGGGCAAAGTGGAATACCTTCTAAAGTGGAAGGGTTTCTCAGAGTAAGTTTCATTAAGTCACTATCTGGAATCTTTTTTTTTTTTTTTTTTGGCCAGTCCTGGGGCTTGAACTCAGGGCCTGGGCACTGTCCCTGAGCTTCTTTTACTCAAGGCTAGCACTCTACCACTTCTGCCACAGTACCACTTCCAGCTTTTTCTGTGCATGTGGTACTGAGGAATTGAACCCAGGGCTTCATGCATGGTAGGCAAGCACTCTACCACTAAGCCATATTCCCAGCCCCCACACCTTATAACGTGCTGCCTCAGTTCTGATGGATAGTTGGACACCGTCTGGCCTCCACGTCTTTATAGTCTGATAAGGAGGGGGTCTGCATGCACAGTGTTACAATGCTGGATGCTAGTGATTCTGAGGAACAAGGTGTGTGTTTGTGTGTGTAGACCAGTATATGTTTGCAAAGAAAAGTGATCTTTCCTTGAAAGAGGCAAGTTTCTAAGTTTTCCATATGTAATAAATTTCAACCTTCCCAAGTTCTTGGTCTTAGACAAGAATCTAGCTATTCATTATTAACTCCTCCTGTCTTCCTGTGCTCCCGCTAAGTGCGTGACTTGCTGTGCCTTCTGGTTTCAGTGAGGACAATACATGGGAGCCAGAAGAGAACCTGGATTGTCCCGACCTCATTGCTGAGTTTCTACAGTCACAGAAAACGGCACATGAGACAGACAAATCAGAGGGGGGCAAGCGTAAAGCTGATTCTGATTCTGAAGATAAGGGAGAGGAAAGCAAACCAAAGAAGAAGAAAGAAGAGGTAAGACGAAATATTTTCACTAGCCCAGAATTCATGTCTTGTTGAGCACAAGGCCAAGCCTTTTAAGCAACTTCCGTCCGCCTCCTCTTGAATTTCTGCGGCCATCTGTTAGTCCTTCTGAATTCTGAGATAAGCTGATGGTAAAAGGATTTGGAGGCTTACTACTCTTGTGAAAGCCCCAGAATCTATTTTTTGTCCATGGTATAAGACTCATACTGTGCAACACTCATTGGAGTCAGACATATATAGAAAGTGTCATTTTGTGTAAATAGCATTCAGTGTTTTTCAGTTAAGAATTATTATAGTACTGCTCGGGAGGCAGAGATCTGAGGATCTTATTTTGGAGTTAGCCCCAGGCATAAGAATCCCAGAGATGCTTATTTCTAATTAACCAACAGATCTGAGTTCAAGACCCAGTACTAGCATTAAAAAAAAACCCACAGGTGGCTCTTTGTGACTTATTCAATACCTTAATTTGTCTTTTGAGGATGAAGAAACAGTTGTAAACATTTATTTTACTTGGGATGTGTGTTCCTTCTCGCGTATGGGAGGACTTCATGCGCTTCAGACCTTGATGGAATGAATACTCGCTCCAAAGGATTCTAAAAGGCCTGGTGTTTGAAGTCAACATGTTAGTAAAATACTGACAAAAAGAGCTTGAGATTACTTTAATCAGATGCACAGGACTAACTTCATTCTGGGTAACAATCCCATAGAGATAAAACTGTTCTGCTCATCTGGTTTTTACAGTCAGAAAAGCCACGAGGCTTTGCCCGGGGTTTGGAGCCGGAGCGGATTATTGGAGCTACAGACTCCAGCGGAGAGCTCATGTTCCTGATGAAATGGTGAGTCTGCCAGTGGCTCTGTGTGGTTTTTTCCTTCTTCCCATCTGTTCCATGCCAGAGGAAAAGAGCTGGATCTTCGAAATTCCAGTCGCCCAGGTGTGAAATCTTTAAGATGGCATAGTCCTTCGATAGTGACCCTCAGCCTGACTGCCAACCTGGACTCATGAGTTACAGGTAGGGGCACTTAGGATTCTCAGATCTTTGCCCTTTTTGGTTTTGGTTTTGGTTTTTGTCTTTTTAGGAGGTGGGAAAAAAATCTAGAGTGAAAATGGTATGGGGAAGAGTCACATTTCAGTCTGAAAGTAAAGGGGAAAAAAAAAAAAACACTTGAAATGTGATTGGTCTGACCTTCCCTTCTGCCACCTCCTTAATAGAGATCTGGCTGACCATAGGATCCAGATATTCAGTTAAAGGTTCAGATTAAGAGAGGATTTGTAATACTTCCTTTGTAGATTCAGAATCAGCCAGCAGGGGTCAGCAAGGCCCCTTCACTATTATTGAGCATAAAGTAAACCTACTTTTTTTTCCATGATACTCAGGATAGTAGTACAGGCAGGTGTCACAAACCAAAAGAAATGTGTAACATAATTGTATGTGCAATACATTTCTGTGACTGGAAGCACAGCGGGTATGTTTATACCACTATCACCACAACATGAGTGATTGTACCGCCATGTCACTAGAGTGGTAGCTTTTCAGCTCCATTGTAATCCTTTGAGGTCACCGTCAAACATTGCTATGTTGCCCATGACAGCACTCTTAACTTTAATGAAGACAGTTCTTGTGGAACCTTAAGACTTATAATTAACTTAAAATTCTCTATAACTTCCTTATTCTCTGCCCAAAAAGAACTTTTTCTTGGGAATTGAAAATGCTTTTGCTGTAGGGCACCAGTGGCTCATGTCGGTAATCCTAGCTACTCAGGAGGCTGAGATCTGAGGATCACAGTTCAAAGCCAGCCCAGGCAGGAAAGTCCATGAGACTTATCTTCAACTGCTGGAAGTGGCGCTGTAGCTCAAGTGGTAGACCTCTCGCCTTGAGCTGAAAGCACCCAGGCCCAGGGTTCAAGCCCTACGACCAACAAAAAAAATAAAATGCTTTTGCCAAACTTTTTCTCCAAAATGGGCCTCCACCAGTGTCCTTAAAATATAAAGCTCTAACTTTAAACTTCATAGTAGGATTTACTAAGTACAGCTAATGTGCACTTCCTCTATTTGTAACCACTTTGAGTTACAGTGGTATCTTTTTATTGCTGTACTTAACATTTCATTAGCTAGGCACTGGTGGCTCATGCCTGTGACTGGAGGATCCTGCTTTGAGGCCAGCCTAGGGAGAAAAGTAAGATTGTATTCTTTCCTTTGGTTAACTACCACAAGTTAGACAGGATTTTGATTATAAAAACCAAGTCTTCCATTTTTTTCTCTTTTATTTTTTCTGATACTGGGGTTTGCACTCAGAGCTTCAAACTTAGCAAGCAGACACTTTGCCCCCCAGCCCGTTTTTTTCCTGAGGATAATCTTGTACACTCCACCTACCTATGGCCTCTCCTATAGCTGGGATTGCAGGCACATACCATTTCAGACTAATTGGTTGATTTGGCGTCTCAGTAACTTGACTTAGGTTGGCCTGAAGCTACATAATCCTGAACTTCGCCTCCTGAGAGTAGCTGGGAGTAGAAGAGACATGTATGGCCATGTCTGGCCCATTAAAAAATGATTTCTCTGTGTCTGGAAGAAGAGTTCAATGGTAGAGCATTTGTCTAGCATATACAAAACTCTAGATTCCATCACATACACACATAATAAAAGTATTTTGTTTTGTTTCCTGGAGAGTAGAGATACCTGATTGTTTCTGAAAGTAGTAAATATTCCTCTCAGCATGCCTCAGATTACTCAGACTGATACAGTCCACAGTCCATTTTCCTCCCTTTCTCTTGGTTTGCTTGCTCACAAAAACAACTTTACCAGCTTTATTCTACAGTTCCCTTTACGATTCTGGAGATTTGGGGTGGTACCTTGTTGGTGATATATCTGCTGCCTGTCCTATATTAATGCTTCCATCCAAGATACCCCCCAATGATCCTAGGGTTTTACTCCTGGTTCCCTTAGAATGTATGGCTTTCAGATTTTGAGAACATTTTAATTGGGGAAATATATAGAGAATTATGGAACAACCATCTTCTAATCTCCTCATTGAAGAACCATTTCAAAATATGGAAATTGTGTGAAGATGACATTTGATAGTGTCAAACAGCATAATTTTGAGTAACCAAGAAAGTGCAGATCGATATTGAGCCCTACAAAGTACAGGTGGCTCTGTGAACAGTCGGCTGGAATGCTGCTTTTGGAAGAGTGGGTGCTCCTCTTCTTGGGATTCTAGAGAATCGAGTTTTTTTGGTTTTGCCTTTCTGAGAATCCACTGAATTTTTCTACAAGGGAGGATTTCTGAGGATGTCACTTGTCTGAAAACTGGCAGTAAATGCCACATGGGCCATGTTTTCACCATTCCCTAGCTTGTTTCTTGGGTGCTCCAAGTTAAAAGCAGCAGCAGCAGCAGCTCTCAAAGTCTCTCTGTGCTTTATTCTGCAGGAAAAACTCTGATGAGGCTGATCTAGTCCCTGCCAAGGAAGCTAATGTCAAGTGCCCACAGGTTGTCATATCCTTCTATGAGGAAAGGTTGACGTGGCATTCCTACCCCTCAGAGGATGACGACAAAAAAGACGACAAGAATTAACTCTCCAGAGTAGCAGCCCCTGTCACCTCTGACTGTGGGTTGGAAATGGGGAGGAAGGAGTTCTCCTTGTCTTGACACCATAAGGTGGCTTGAGAAGATGTCCTTTGAAGAGCCAGTATCGTTTCTATGCCCTGCAGCAGCCCAAGTGCTTTAAAGCCGTTCCACGCTCTATAGTTTGCACACCCATCCCAGTGGAGGGGGAAGGGTTAAGTGTTTCAAGGCAACCCACTCTGCATTTTGCTGAGAAAGGCAAAGGGCCTTCTATGAAGGACAGGACTTGCAGAAGTGGGTGTGTGGGAGAGCAAAAAGATACTGTTGATCTTCAAAGAGCATCTCCACAACCCACAGCCTTCTTCCCAATAGTGTTAACTGCATTTTTACAGCGTAGCATGTGTGTAGTTTTGGCTATTACTGGTGTATTGTTTGGGGTTGGGAGGGGTGGGCTGGGAGGAGGGGAGGCGAAGATAGGATCATTTGGATTTAAATTTGGGGCTTGATTGGGGAACCGGTGAAACAATGGAGAGAACACCGAATGATTTGGTTCCATGTTCAGAATATTTTACCTTTTCAAAAAAAAAATAACATAGACACCATAAATAGGGGCTGTGTAGAGACTGCTGAAAAGCTGTGAATGAGATGTTCCCTGACTCGGCTTCATGCTGCCTATGAGGCTAAGCCAGTTCCTAAATTACCAAAGCTGCCACTGTGGAGAGGGCAACAAATTGAGGCTGGGGGGGGGGGCGCAAGGGGGGGTCCTTTATTGGAGAGTATACACAGGCAGACCATTCTGTCTTCAAGGTGCTAAATCTTGAAATTAGAAAAGGATCCCTCTTTTTTTTTTTTTCTTCCAATTATGTTTTCAATTTGTCCACTTAAGCCACTGGCTTGAATTGTTTGGGGAGGGCTGAGGGATTGTAGGAGATAGAAGAGCTTCATGCTCTTACAGTAAAGCCTTGTGATCTGTTTTTTGATCTTTGAACTCTGAGACCATTAGTGTCAGGGTTCAGTCACAGCACAAATTCATTGAGTCGCTCCAAGGGTTAATTATTCCAAAAGCTCTGGTCTCAGGAGATTAACCTTTCATACTAGGGCAGTGCTTTCCTCAAAAAGTACAAAAAAAAAAAAGTACAAAACAATTGTAAGATTTAACAGCTACCCAAAAGTATCCTTTTGTCTTTTTTTTTGGTGTCCCCCTTCCCCCCCACTGAGACAAGGTCTTGATATATAACTTAGGCTGGCCTTGAACTCTCAATCCTCCTGCCTCAGCCTTCCAAATGCTGGGATTATAGGCATATACCACCATGTCCAGCTAAAATTACTCTATGGATTCTTGACATTAAGACCTACATCTACATTGTAAAATCTTTTTAGGCATGTGTTAGACATCTGTGAAACTTTTGTTTAACTGTACACTTCATACCATACTGTCAGTTTTTGTCTTAATAAAACTATAGATTTATAATCCCGGGTTTCTTGTCTTTTTTTTTTTTTTTTTAATAGTATGTTGCTATGTTGTCTGGGCTGGCTTGAAATTTTGATCCTCCTGTCTCAGCCTCCTCAGGACTGGGGTTAAAAAAATACAAATAGGCACAACACATCTTAAGTAAGCTTTGGGAAATGTTCAGAGAACATTTCTTCAGGCAGTGCAAAAATGTGTTTATTGGATATCTTCCATGAAATTACAGAATACTGTAAACCTCTGGCCCAGGAGTTGCATATGAATTATTTACTACCTTAGTTACTATTAGGAAAGGAGAGCTGATTAATATAGACGAAGTGTCAATACTCAGGCTGGAAAGGTGGCTCAGTGGTAGAGTGCTTGCCTTGCATGCATGAGGCCCTGGGTTCAATTCTTCAGCACCACATAAGCAAAAAGAAAAAAAGCCGGAAGTGGTGTTGTGGCTCCAGTGCTAAAGCGCTAGCCTTGAGTTGAGGGACAGCGCCCAGGCCCAGAGTTCAGGCCCCACAACTGACCAAAAAAAAAACAAAAGTGAAGTGTCAGATACTGATAGAGCCAATCAAAATCTTGCTCCTCCAGTCTTTAGTTGGATTTCGGCAGGTACCTGGGGCTTGAACCCAGAGCTTCCACACACACCACTGATGTTCTACCACTTGAACCATGCCTCCAAAACCCGTTTTTTGCTGGTTAATTGGAGAATGGGTCGAGCTTGGGCAGGCTTAGAGCCCTGCTGGCTTCAGATACTGCTCCTCTGGCCCTCAACCTCCTAAATAGCTAGGATTTTAGGGTTGAACAACTTGCTGCTATGGCCTCCCAAGATTGAGATTACAAGTGTGTACCACTACCAGGTACAATACAGGTTTTTAATAACCTTATTTAAATCCTTAGTTTCAAATATTCCAGAAAAATTCTGTGGTCGGATTCAGTTCAATTTTTTTTTTTTTGTCAGTTGTGGGCTTGAACTCTGGGCCTGGGCGCTGTCCTTCAGCTCTTCAACTTAAGGCTATAGCACTCTACCACTTGAGCCACAAAACTACCTCCAGTTTTCTAATGGTTAATTGGAGGTAAGAGCCTCATGGACACTTTGAACTGTGATCCTCAGATCTCAGCCTCCTGAGTAGCTAGGATTACAGGCATGAGCCACCGGCACCCGGCATTTCAGTGTCTTTGATCCTTTGGTATTTGTCTGTAGCCTAGCACATCTTTATGGTCCATGATCCATGGCATTGGAATATGAATTACAAGGCAATTCCCTTACAGTAAAGGAAGGAGGGGGTGCAAAATGGTAAGATTAGATTACTACTGCAAAATAATTTGGGATAGAATTTGTGTGTATTGATGCTTGAATTGGGGCCTCATGTGCTCACTCTGCTTGTGCCATGCACAACTGGTGCTGTATCAATTGAGACGCCTCCACTAGCAGATTTTTACTGTTTAGAGCTTAGAGTCAGTTTTGTCTGCCCACAGTGGCTTTGAACCTTGATCTCAGATTTAAGCCTGAGTAGCTAGGATTACAGGCATGAATACCTGACAGGGGTGCTTGGCAAGAACTAGAATTCTGAAACCCAGATCTGGTTCTCTCTACAATACCTCCAGATTACTGAACTGTGGAGGCAGGAATATCTGTGCACATTAGGCTTTTCCATAAGTCTTCATTTAAAACTTAAGATTGCTAGGATAGGAAATGGAGGTGCAGTTCGAGTGGTAGAGCTAAGTGAAAAAAATCCAAGGGAGAGCTCCTGGTCCTGGTTTCAAGGCCCAGTACCAACATCCCACCCCCACCCCCAAAAAAAGACTGAGCAGAACTATGTCCAAGCTCACGGCCCCCTAAAATCTGAATGAAATGTAATCAGTTTAAAGGGTGCTTTTTAAGAAATGATCATTGGGCTATTTTAAACTCACCTAGAAAGTATAGCCTCACAAGTAGGCTGTAGGTATGGTATATATGTGCATGCAATCCATCAACTGAAATGCAGTTGTTGCATGGAACATAATTGTGCAAATACCACCAACAGGCCAGCATTCACCTTGTAAAAGTCTTGGCATTTGGTTTAGGGAACATGTGTCAAATAGAGCCATTTAGTTTTGATCTGGGATTAAGTTTGAAAGGAGCTGTTTTAATATCTTAAAACAGCTGTCAGTCTCTGTATTATCACTTTGGTTTAGCTATGTTCAGCATTAGAATTTGCTCTGCCTTATCCAGTGTGTTGTTTAAAGTTGTTCATTTCTTGTAACACAGCTAACTTCTCATTGTCCTGCCTTATATGCTTTTTACTAAATATACTGCTGAATGTGAAAGTAAATGAAAGAAAACCATTCTGGAGGAAGAGCATAGTTGGCCATGTTGGAGATGGAGAAGCAAACAAAGTGGTCTCTAAGGCTTTTTTGCTTGCATAGGCCAGTTAGGCAAGGCTGAAACATTTAAGTATAGAGTATATGATGACTATTTGGCTTTTGGTTTTGGTTGATATTTAAATGGCTTAAGATATTCAACAGGAAAACTGGGTCTGCATTGTGCTTTTTCTCTTGGTACCAAAACCAATGCTCACCCCACATGGATTTTATTTTTTTGGTCGGTCGTGGGGCTTGAACTCTGGGCTTGGGGGCTGTCCCTGCGCTCTTCAGCTTAAGGCAAGCACTCTACCGCTTGAGCCACAGTGCCACTTCCGGTTTTCTAGTGGTTTATTGGAGATAAGAGTCTCACGGACTTTTCTGCCTTGGCTTTGAACTGTGACTCTCAGATTTCAGCCTCCTGAGTAGCTAGGATTACAAGTGTGAGCCAGGCTAAGAAGCTGTGTCCCACCTACTCAGGATTCCATCCCCAGGAATGAGCAAACCATTCTCAGTAAGGTGGAAGGATCACTTGAGTTCATGAGTTTGAGATCAGCCTGGGCAATTATAGGGACCCTGTATCTCCCGCCTCCGCGGTGCACCCCCCCCCCGGAAAAAAAAAAGGTGGCAGTACATGGCTGGTATGGCTCAAAAGGAAAAGTTTGGGAAGTACAAGCCAAGTTCAAACTCCAGTAATAAACACCCTCTCCCCTCCACCCCCACCCCCCAAAAAAAGTAAACAAAGGCTTCAGTCCAGTGACTGAAAACACTCCTCTTGGATAAGGTTTTCACACCACTGAAGACAGCTTGTGCACCAGATTCCTGATTCAGGTATACAGAAACCTTCAAAGACTGATTTAAAAAAACAAACACTAGAACTCTACTGTTAATATTTTACATGTATCCCCACTGTTTTCAAATGCTCCATTATCTACTGCAGTGTTCAGAACCAGAGATAAGAATGGTGACAGAATTCTGTTTGAGGAAATAGATTAGAAAGGTTACGGTTGGTACACTGATAAAATGAGTAGTCAATGGGTTTGTGAGCCACTTGTCAGATGGGACAGAATGTATCAATGACAAAAATCAAGCTTAACTGACGAGCACATTGGTTCTCCTACACAATATCCATAGCTGAGGAATGAGTTCTGGAAAGGCAGACACTAGTCTAGTAGGTGTTTCTGTATGGATACCAGTGGGAACAGAGTTCTTGCTCTCCACCTGTGCACCAGGTAGTTCTCTGAACTAACTTAAGAGGTTCTGAAGTTACTACCTTGGGTCACTGCTCAAAGGATGAAACAGAACTTTTGAGACAGATAAGGAGGTTGGTTTTTTGTTTTTGTTGTTTTTTGTCAGCTGTGGTCTGGAATTCAGGGCTTGGGCACTGTCCCTGAGTTTTTTTGTTCAAGGGTAGCACTCTACCACTTTGAACCACAGTTCTTCTGAATGTCTGGTTAATTGGAGATGACAGTATCACAGACTTTCAAGCGCAGGCTGCCTCTGAACCAATATCCTCAATGTCAGCCTCCCTGGATAGTTAGGATTACAGGCATGAGTCAACAGTGTCCTGCTGAAGAGGCTTTGAGGGTTTATTTGGGGGGCTTGAACTCAGGGCCTGGACACTGTCCCTGAGCTTCTTTTGCTCAAGGCTAGCACTCTACCACTTGAGCCACAGTGCTACTTCTGACTTTTTTCTGTTCATATAGTACTGAGGAATGGAACCCAGGGCTTCATGCATGCTAGGCAAGCACTAAGCCACATTCCCAGCCCAAGGGGGTTATTTTTCTACAAGGCACTTATTCCAATTGTTTACCATACAAGTTTGTCTAGTTTAAGTGAGAGTTTTAAAAGCAGGAATGAGGCCAGTTTGAGGAAGTTAGGGTTCAAAAATACACACACACACACACATAACTGATTTTTCCCTGGAAGAGACAGTCAGTCAGTCAAGGAGGCTAATCTTGATGAAATTAAAAGCTTGTCCTTAGATAAATTGTTTCCCATTTCAGATGTTTTTTGTAGTTGTTGTTTGGGTTATTTGTTCTTTTGCCGGTCCTGGGCTTGAACTCAGGGCCTGGGCACTGTCCCTGAGCTTCTTTTGCTCAAGGCTAGCACTCTACCACTTGAGCCACAGAGCCATTTCTGGCTTTTTCTGTTTATGTGTTACTGAGAAATCGAACCCAGGGCTTCATGCATGCTAGGCAAGCAATCTACCACTAAGCCACATTCCCAAACCTATTTTTTTTCTTTTAAGATAGGGTCTCACTACCTCCCAAGTACTGAAATTAAAGGTAGTTTCTACCCAGCTAGTTCTATAGGCTTGTTTTTAAAGTGAAAGTGGCGGTAGGTAAATTTATTAGGCAAGGAATACACTTTCGGTTAGGACTAGGTTGTTTCAGAGGGCCCTAGTTCTGCTTTTATTGATAACGCAAATAAACTCACTTATACAATAAGTCTGTTTCCCATCTTACAAGAGTAAGATGGCCGGGCGACAGTAACATGCCTATAATCCTAGCTACTCAGAAGGTTGAGATCTAGGGGTTGATATTTAAAGCCAGCCCAGGCAGCAAAGTTCATGAGACTCTCATCTCCAATTAACTAGCAAAAAAAAAAAAAAAAAAAAGGGAGGGGGGCAAAAAGTGGAGCTGTTGTAGAGCATTAACCTTGAATAAAAAAAACACACAGACAGTGCCTAGATACTGAATTCAAACCCCAGGAATGGCACTTAAAAAAAAGATATAGCCAGGCGCAGGTGGGTCACGCCTGTAATCCTAGCTACTAAGGAGACTGAGATCTAAGGATCCCGGTTCAAAGTCAGCCTGGGCAGAAAAGACCGGGAGACTCTTATCTCCAATAAACCACTCAGAAAACCCGAAGCGGTACTGTGGCTCAAGTGGTAGAATGCTAGCCTTGAGCTGAAGAGCTCAGGGACAGCGCCCAGGCCCAGAGTTCAAGTCCCATGACCGACCAAAAAAAAAAAGGCTCTAGGAAGGTGGCTCAGTGGTAGAGCGCTTGCCTTGCATGCATGAGGCCCTGGGTTCCATTCCTCAGCACCACATAAGCAAAAAAACCCAGAAGTGGGGCTGAGGCTCAAGTGGCAGGGCACTGGTCTACAGCTGAAGAGCTGAGGGACAGTGCCCAGGCCCACAGTTCAGGCTCCACAACCAACCAAAAAAAAAAAAAAAGATATATTGGAAAAACCTTTTTGGTTCTGTGGCTTGACCACTGGATCTGGGCATTGTTTCTGAGCGTCTTTTGTTCCTTCTGGTTTTGAATAATTTATTGGAGATTAAGTCTCATGGACTTTCCTGCCCAGGCTGCCTTTGAACCATGATCCTCAGATCTCAGCCTCCTGGAATAGCTAGGATTACAGGCGTGAGCCACTGGCACCCAGCTTAGGAAAGTCATTCTGAACAAAGCCTAGGGACTGCTTAAAAGGACAAAGCAAACTGCTGCTAGACACTCTCAGGTCACCCTGAACAGGTAGGTACTTAAGACTAAAGCCTGTCTGTCTCTGCTTCATACCAGGATGCATTCTTACCTCCAGTTTAAGGTAGATGGGTTTGTGATAAGTAGCCCAGCCACAGGCCTAAGTTCTCATATGTTCCTGCCAGGAGCACAGAAGCTTCAACACCTCACTCTACCTGCCAGCAGCAAAATGTAGTCAACCCCAAAGCACTGCTGACCCAATTACATCTCTGGTGCCAAGGGGTAGTAACAAAAGTACACTCACACAAGGACTTGGACGAGGGAAAACATTAGCAAGAGGGCAAAGAGAGAAAGCATTCAAAAACATTAAATAACTTTACAGTATACCCTAATTAATAAATTTTATTTTAATTACTGACTTGGACTAAAGATCTTTAAGTTTACTTTTTCTGCTTTAAGAATCTGTTTCATCTGGCTTACAGACATAAATCAATTCTTAGAAGAGCTCGTTTGTGGTTACCACCCCTTTCTAAGTGGAGATGATTTGGGGAAAACTATAAATTGAAACCAGAAACTTTGTCCAGTAATCTCAGAGGACACCAAGTAAGCTTTTTCACCAGAATCATCTCGCATTCTGAGCACCCACCAAGGAGAGTCTAAATGCTGTACAGCTCTTCCCAAGCTGAGGACTAGAACAAACTCCACTTACATGGGCTGAGGGTATTTTCTAGCATGTCACACTCCTTGGAGCTTTGCTTCCTGTTTTTTGTTCTGTGACAGCAGTATGGCCACTGACCTCTCAGGTTTTCATGAC
Organism: Dipodomys ordii; assembly: GCF_000151885.1. Taxonomy (NCBI): domain Eukaryota; kingdom Metazoa; phylum Chordata; class Mammalia; order Rodentia; family Heteromyidae; genus Dipodomys; species Dipodomys ordii. The sequence continues at coordinate 19,199,989 of NW_012267223.1, forward strand.
TATACTCTAGGGCTCTGCACCTTTGGCAGGTGAGGCTACTAGAGAAAGTTCTGTCAGGATTAAAAATGCAATTTGTAGCAGGTGGACAGCAAAGGAGCGGTGATATAACCATCATTTCTCTATGAGAAATGAAATTCTGAAGGATTCTGTCTGAATTCTTCCTTGACAGGTGTGTGATGCAGTATTTAAGATTTTTTTTTTTGGTCTTTTAAAGTTCTCCATTATCACCTCCCCAGCTGGCCACGCACCCCCTTCTCCACTGGTACCGCCCAGCCACACAACGGGCAACGCTCTCCTCACAGGGCCTGTTCCCTTCCTCAATCTAAATTCAAAATGGGGAAAAATTGCACTTGAGATTAATCATCCATTTTATTTTATTTTATTTTGTCATGTGCTCACAGCATCTTTCTCTCCTCTCCCTGGCAGGTCACAGACATAAATTAAAAATAAAATCTACAAGGAAAATAATTTATAAAAAGCACTCCCAGGCTTGCGCCTTCTATTCCTACTGCTCAGTTTGGAACCCCCTCCCCCACAGGGCAGGGAAATCAGTGATTCCCCCCCACCCCCCCAATCTACTCCTGCTGGTCTGGAGTAGACAGTACTCCAAAGCTGGGCAGAGGTTGACGCAGCAGTGGCAAAGCCACACACACAGACACTGTGGTCTTGGAGCTAACTGGCCACCGTGGCACTCGCATTCCTTCCCTCTTTCAGGATGTTCTCCGACAGCCCAGGTTAAGCTGGGACTATGGAGACACAGCCGATGGCCAAGACCCTGGTGCTAGGTGCCCTCAGCCACCATTACATGCACTTCTCATTCTAGAAAGAAACCCCAACAAGCAAGCAGACAAGACCTTGAAACAGAGGAGAAAAGCCTCAAGTGTTCACACAGTAACACGGAGTCTTTATGGCAAAGAGAACATTTAGCAGCTTTGAATATTGGGGCATCTCCTTTTTACTCAACACAGGCATTCTAGACCCTATAGGTAAAATGGGGCACAAGCCCCAGTTTAAAAAGTAAAATAAAATCAAAGCGCAAGAAATTCTAAGGACTAGTTTTTCTCTTGGTGCTGGGTTTTGTAGGGATTTTTCTTTTTTTTTTTTTCCCCCAGTGACAAGCCCAGACCTGAGGGAAGAGGCCCAGTGTTGTGCTCAATACTGCTGGCAGGTGGCTGCACCGGCATCTCCCTGAACATCATCCCCTGCCTTGGTTCAGCCCCTGAGGAGGAAGCTGCAGGCCCATCACCCTACTCCTGAGAGCTACAGGCAGCTAGTGAGGGTGCGGACCACAAACTCAGGGTGCAAGTGGGAGCGGTACAGTATTTCCATGCAGGCTCTGATGGAGACCGTCAGACAACCTCAGCTCAAGAATGGCTGGAGGCCGGATGGAGGCGGCAGTGACAGGGTAGCAACTGACATGCTTAGTGTTGGGACTGTGGCAACATGGCCTCATTACCTTTTTCTGTCCCTCTGCCCTCTGGCCTGAAACCAAGCCAGTGTTGGGTCCCCACAGATTCCACTTAACTGAAACGTTACAAGTGACTTCCCAAGAGCTCTCCTCAGGGATGCCAAAGCACAAGGAACAGTAAGAGTTAAAACAGAAAGAGAAAAAAAAAAAAGCCTCCTCCCTGGCCCCTCCTCTACCTGTGTACCCACTCTTGGATAAAATGGGGTTTATCACACCAGTCACTCAAACCTGCTGCCTAGAATCCTGGCCAAAGCCCACCATAACCTTCCCTTTGATTTTCTAACTGCTTTGATTTTTGAAGGGCTTCCTTCCTTCCTTTCTTCCAGGAATGACACTTGTTACCACTTTTCCTTTCACAACTCTTTTCCATCCCCTTGGTTACCTCCACTCTACATAGCTGTTCTACCTCCAGCAATGCCAGCACTACTCTTCCCTTAAAGAAAGGGGTAGAGTGGGGACCCCAGCCACCCAAATGGTCTGGTCACTTCTACCCCAGAAGGGAAGCTGCATGAGACAGCGCCTGCGCCCACCTCTTCCTATGCACTGACCCGCAGTCATCCCATCTGAGAAGATATATTGGATAAGAAGGCATTGATGTCCCCACTGTCGGTCCAGGTCCAGGCCCAGCCCTTCTCCAGCTTCGGTCATAGTGAGTGCCCACCCCCTACCCACCCCAGCTCACTTCCTCCTGTCCTTTGGCTTCCTCTCCTGCCTCCGGGCCTGTTGGTCAGCCATAGTGCGAGGAATGAGGAGGACACTGCCGTCCCCAGCATACTGGAGCGCATACTGACTAGGCGAGTAGGGCCTCCCGTTCTCATCCCGCAGCCGCCCAAACACCTCCTGGTACAGGCTCTGGACCTTCTGCTTCATCTGACGCAGAGATCGCAGGAACTCCACTTTCTCCCGCAGCAGTCGGGCCTTATCACGCTGCAGGTCCTCAACATCCCGCTCCAGGTTCAGGATCGTGTCCAGCTTGCGCTTGCGGCAGTTCTGAGCAGCCATCTTGTTCTTGCCCCGACGCCGGATGTCCCGGATGAGGCTCAACTGGGCCTCGCTCAGCTGATATTTGGACAGCAGCTGGTTGAATTCCTCTACAGGCAGGTTGATAATTTTGTCGTTGGTGAATGGTATCTTCATGGCTCTGGCTCGGTGCTCATCCCGGCTCATCTGTTTGTCCAGGAAGTCAGCCTGTTTCTCCTTGCTACCTTTCTTGAGGGTGCTGGGTGGTGGCAGGTCAGCAGAGTCAAGGGCACTGGGTGCCATGTTGTACGTGTGGTTGTGACCCACATGCTCCAAGTAGGGCAGGCAGGAGAGCTGCGACGGATCCTGGTAGCTCATTCGGCAGAACTTGGAATACTCAGGCTGGTAGCCCACTGCGCCCTCACTCTCTTCCAGATCCAGGGTCTCAGAGTCAGAACTGTAGCCAACAGCACCTTCCTCCGAAAAGGAGGAAGAGGCAGAGGAGGAAGCAGAGGAAGAGGAGGAGGAGGAGGAAGAGGAGGAAGAAGAGCTGCCCTCAGAGCTGCTCAGGGAGGAAGGGCTATGGCTAGAATCTAAGGAGAGTCCTGAGTCAGAGTCAAACTCCTCCTCGAGTTGGGAGGCCTGCACAGGGTTGAAGCCCTCCTCAATGGCCAGGTCCATCAGGCTGATCTCATCCAGCATGGCTTCATCTAACAAGCCCCCCAAAGGGTCAGGCAGTTCTGGGCCTGCTGTGTCATTGGCTGTGCCATTGAGCTGGGGTGGAAAGAAGAGCCCTGCCAAGTTGGTGGAGCCGAAGGTGGAGTTGAGGCTGGTGGAGTTGCTGGGAACCAGCGGGAGCAGTGTGGAGCTGCCAGCCACAGGCAAGCTCTCTACCTCAGGGCTGAAGAGTGAGAAGTCCTGGCCGCAGCCCCCCAGGGATGCCTGATGCAGGCTGACATTCTGATTGATGGGAGTGTTGGGAGCAAGGCTGTAGTTGGTGCCCAGGGGGTCTCCAGAAGGGGCATTGTACAGAATTTCACTGGCTGATGTGTTCACTTCCATGGCCTAGAAGGGACAAGAGCACCAGAGTTCACTAGGAGCAGACTCCTCCCAGGGCTCCCACCTTGCAGGCCCCTAACCCGAAGCGCAACTGTCTGGACACAACAACAACAGATTGGACAGCAAAGTCTAGGGTCAGTTCCTGGCCCCAGTTTGGACCCTGTGAGGCCCAGCAAGGATAGTTCCTTCCTGTGGGTTTTACTCCAGTTACAGGAATGACCAGCCTCTATTTGCGTGTGGCCAGATACCCCTATTTTCGAGAGAGAGGGAATCAGCACCAAGAACTTGGACTTGAGTCAGAAATTTAGCTGCGCAGCTTTTGTGTGATCACTGCCATGTCACCTGACATCTCTGACCCTCAATTTCCTCACACTTCAAATAACAAAGGAGACTGCAGTCTAGCTTAGTAGTGCTTGCCTAGCAGACACCTAGGGTTCAATCCCTAGCATGACAAAAAAAAAAAAAAAAGTAATAATTATATGATTAGGAGAGCAAAGGGAAATGAGGATGGCCATAAAGCACTATGTGAATATCACCCAAGGGATGGGCTGAATTAGAGGAAGAAGGCACACCTACAAGGCAGGCCCTACTTTAGAAGGCCTTTTAACCCAACCCCACTTCAACTGTACCTTCCCCACACCCCAGGAGATAACCTGGATAGGTTACCTCTCAGTATCCCCACTGTCCTGTAGGCCAGCCAAATGAAGCGTTACCCTGTACTTAGAGGTGCAGATAACATGCTGGGACACACTACAGGAAAGCCATCAGGTTACGCTGTTCTGATAACCTTACCTGCATTTCCATGATGGACATGAGATCTTGCCACTGCTGTTCCAAATCAAATGGCGACTCTGTCCCCGTCAGGAGAGGAGACAAGAGGCTGTTCTGAAGAGCTGGGGACTCACTCTCACTAGGCACTGCTTCTGTGATGCTGGCAACATCTGCTGGGAACTAGACAGCACAAAAGGCATCGGTGAGGAAGACCACCTTCGGCTTTCCTCACACTGGTATCATCACATGGTCTTCTTCTGAATTCACCCCCAGCAGCCAAGTCAAGGTCAGAACCCAGAGCTGGTCCTGCGGACAACTATGGAGGGACACACCAGGTGCAGGCCACCCTGCTGGCTCAGTGGGCTCCCTCTGATCCTGCATACTTCGGCGTATTTCCAAAAGGGACAGGTGGCCTCTAGCAGCCTAAGGCCATCCAGAGACAGGATTTTCTGGTCCTCCAACTAGGCAATTTTTTTTTTTTTTAATTTTTTGGTCATGGGGCTTGAACTCTGGGCCTGGGCGCTGTCCCTCAGTTCTTCAGCTCAAGGCTAGTGCTCTACTGCTTGAGCCACTGCACCACTTCTGGCTTTCTGGCGGTTAATTGGAAATTAAGAGTCTCATGGACTTTTCTGCCAGGGCTGGCTTTGAACCGCGATCCTCAGATCTCAGCCTCCTCAGTAGCTAGGATTACAGGTGTGAGCCACCGGCATCCGGCCCAACTAGGCATTTATGGCAACAGCATCTGTAAGTCTGGCTGGCCTGGGCTCCGGCTGACTACGGAGACTGCTACCTCTTCCTCAGCAATGCTGCAGCCTGTAGTTACCTTCCTGTTTCAACTACTGATAGATCCTGAGTCTCAGACACAAAGGAGAAGGGGAGAGTCCTTAGATAAGCACCAAGATGCTAAATGCTTTGCCTCCTCTGTGCTGTCTATTGCCAAAGCCTGGCACCTGTGAACCAACTGCCATCCCCTTCCCATTATAGAGCCCCACTACTGTGACTTTGTATTCCTCAAAGCCAAAAAAATTCAGGTCCATCCACAGACATAACCCTCCTCTAGGGGAAGGGAAGAAGGACTTCAGCCTTTAAGTGTGAGAGAGCAGGTAGCAGAGAGGCCAGTAGCAAAGGCGCCAGTACCTGTGCAGTGAAGCTCTCCCCAGTCTCTCCGTCCACTAGCAGGTCTCGGGCCAGAGCTTCCGCACCCTCGCCTGCCCAGGTGTCCTCCTGCTCTCCTCCATCTCGAAGTTCCTTATCCACATCCTGTTCCTTCTGGCGATGACTGTAGTCAAAAACCTCACGCCCAGCCCCCAGATCAATATCCTGCCGCCAAAGGATGTCAATCAGATCTATGTCCTGAAAGACAGACCATGATGGCTTTAGCTCTCAAGACCCCAGAGGCTTCTCCTTGTTCTGCTCCTCATGGTCCCTCCTAACGCCATGCCAGTCCTGGGTGGGGCCCCTCCCAGCTCCACACTCTTTACCCTCTGGCTCCTCCACATCAGCAAGGCTTCATTTATACATTTCCAGGGCAAAAGAGAAACAGTAGCAAAAGCCACTAGCATGACTAGCATCACACAGGTCTGAGGGTCTGTGGACTAGAGACATACCTGGGGCCAAAGGGCAGGGCCAACCCACCCTACATAGTAAGAAAGGAGAAGGAAACGTAACACGTCTCTGATTTTGGAATGGGAACCCTGAGAATGTATTTTGTAGAAGGCTGGCCTCAGCAAGCACGGGTGAGCTATGATGCAGAATTGCCGAGCAGTGGGCAGGCTTGCATCAGCCTGTGGTGCCACTGCTTTGCATAAAGGGGTGGGGTGATTGGGAGAGGAAAATCCCTGCATTTCCAACCACCTGATGCAACCAATGACAAGAATAGGCTGTCCCCAGCCCTTCCTCCAGCCATTCCCCCTTCAGAGACTGACAGCAGGAGTAAGCTTGAACACCTACAACTCTTAAAGCCCAGGCTCACCTCAAGATCCATCTCTGTCAGAATCCCATCTCAGCTGATGCTAGCAAGCTGCCTCGATCCCAGGGGAGCCTCAAGCAGTCAAATGATCCTCGTTGGGCACCCACCCCTGCCGAGGGCGGCCCTACTACCTCCCCTCACCACACCCAGCTGCCCATCAGTCAACCCACTCAAGGACATAACCCCAAGCACAGCTCAGCTCCAACCACCACCTTAGACATCAAAATACCTCCCTCCGGCTCTGTCCCATGGCTCCTGAACGGTTCCTGCACCAACTGCCGCCCACATAAAACCCCATCAAGCCATCTGGGCTTCCTATACATGCCACTCCCTTTGGCAAAGTCCTCCCAACAAGCCTGAAGGGACCCTAAAGTGCAGCCTCCCATTCAGAGATTAAGAAGCAGACATGGACTTTCCAGCACAGCATCCTTAGCTCAGACCCACCTCCCTGTCCCTAAGCAGGTACTATACCCCTTCCCACTCAACCCATCCGTTTCCACCCTAAGACCCCTAAAACCTCCCCTAAGTTCCTCTCCCTTCAATCTCCCATCGCACACCAACCTGAGCAGGAGCCCTGGACCCAGGAACAGAGGGGGGCTGGGCCACCCGGTGACCAGCCAGTAAAGAGTTAAGGGGCTGGTTGCCTTTGGCATGGCCCCCACCACTGTGAGAGCTGCGGTCCAGGCGGGTCATGGTCTGGGAGAGGAGCCCCAGGGCAGCCGGTGCCGGGAAGCCGGACCGGGGGCTGCAAGGAGCTCTTGGCTTTCAGGGAGCACACCAGGCTGCAAGGGTGGCCCCTTGCTAGCTCCAAGGGGCCCGAGGAGGGTGCCCCGCCCGTGCTGCTGCCTGGGCGGCCCAGCCCAGCCCCCTTCCTCCATCCTGGAGCAGCCCCCTCCCACCTCACAACCCCAGTTCCACTCAAGCGCCCAGCAGCCCCCACCCTGAGCTCACCGCAGAGGCTGCAGTGAGACGGGACTCCCACCCCATGCTCCGTGCTCACGATGCAGAGGAAAGCAAGCTCCCTCCTGGACCTATCCTCCCGCTCCTCCCTCTCCCCCTCCCCACGCCCCCCAAACTTGTTACCTAGGCTGCCGCAAGGAGCCAATCCCCTCCCCCTCCCACCCTGCAGGTCACTGCTGAGGCTGCAGAGAGCCAATCCCCTCCCCCAGGTCAGCAGCTGGGCTGCGGAAAGAGCCAATCCCCTCCCACTGTCGTTACCTAGGCTGCGCCGGGAGCCAATCTCCTCCCCCAAGTCTCCGCTGGAGATGCGGATGGAGCCAATCCCCTCCCACCGCCTGTTACCTAGCTGCAGATGGGAGCCAATCTCTGCACCAGGGCAGCTGGAAAAGCTGCCGCAAGGAACCAGCCCATCCCTGGGCCGCCTCCGTCTCCTTGAGGAGATGCACCCAGGGGCGGGCAGCCCCACCCAGCCCAGTCAGTCAGCTGGGGTGGCGCAGTGAGCGCCCAGGGGGGAAGGGGTGCCATTCTCCGCCCTCTTGTCGCATCTCGCTTCCCCAGCCCACTAGAGACTGGGCAGACACTCCTGCAGTTTCACCCGGAAATTAAATTCTTTGCTGGGAAGGGAAAGGAGTTTTTTCTATTCCTTAGGAAGGAGGTAGCCAGTTCCCAAGGCCAGGGCTCACAAGCCAGGCTGAGCAGAAACCTAATGCACTCAAGCCAAATAAAAAAGGGCAAAGGCAGGAGCTTTGTCACCCTAAAGCAGGCCAGACTGGAGGAAAGGGGAAAGCCATTTTTTGCCCAAATGTAACAATGCCACAGTGCTGGCCAGACCCAAGACCAAACGGACAGACAATACAATTCTGAAGCCCAGCACAGGAACACATCCTGGCCACAAATATGCCTCCCACTTCCCCTTTCACTTCAGCTTTTTGTCGTTTTTAAGTTCTCTGCCTGACCCCTGGCCAGCATCTCTCCTTGGGGGAGGGGGGAGGGTGAGGGGAAGCCCCTGACAGAATCAGAATCACATCTCGGACTCCAGGATCAGTTTCTCAGGGGCAACTCAGTTCACTCTCCTCACTGCTGCTCTCCTGGAGCCTAAGGTCAGGTCAGAAAAGACAGTGTGTTCTCCCTGGTCACAACCTGCTCCTAGCCTGCAAAGAGCTGTAAACAGGCCACCCCCTGGTCTGGGCAGAGTGCCAACCTCCAAGGGAATCCTATCCTGACAAGGGCCTAAGTAATGGCAGCCATCGAACAGGCCTGGCAGTGGGGGAGCACTACCACCCCAGGGATAATACCAGCTCCAGCAGTGCCTGTCACATGCTCTGGACCTGGGTATTTTTATCCCAGAGTTGCTGAAGAAATGTTGTTCTAAACACATCATAATCTCTCCCCCCACTTTCCCAGCCTGGGCCCTTCATGCTGACCTACTCCACCTCCCCCAAAAAGTGGCGAAGGCCTGAGGTTAAGGAAAGCATGACTACTCAACGCCAAGAGAGTAGAGAAGTGGGGCTCAAAGTCCTATCCCACTCTGGCGCCAACCCACTGCGATACATCCAAGACATCCCACATCTATCCCAGAACTTCCTGAAGGGAGAGTAGCAGAACTACCACCTCCCCTCAAGGTTCCCAAAAGCTCTGTTCCACACCCCCTGGACATACTCCGGAGAAGTGACCAGAGGCCAGAGCATACTTCTTCAGCTAAGACTGGAGCTGGCTTGAAGGGCAGGGGATAGGAAAGCAGAAGAGGGGTGAGGCTCCAACCAGAATTGCAAGAATCTAAGAGACTGAAATGCAAGAGATGCTCCTGACTCCCATGATCAGATAATCCTAGCTTCTCTCAAAGCAGATCCAATAACAGCCAGCGGAGCAGAGAGCAGGTTTCCCAATCTCAGCACTATTGGCAACGGGGCGGGGGGGGGGGGTTCAGATAAACCTGCAGTTTGGGAGCTGTCCTGTGCTAGTCAGCAGCAGCATTGGCCTCATCAGTTAGATACTAGTAGCACACCCCCCCATGTGACAACCAAAATTGACGCTACATAATATACCACCTATTCCCTGAGGGGCAAAAAATCATCCCCAGATGAGGATCAGGGACTTAAAACAAACCATATTCTTTCCCAGTTACTTACACTCAAAGAAGTGAGGTCAGAACAAGCTCCCAAAGCAGGGCGTGGCCAGACTTGGTGGGCAAAGGGAGTCAACTTGAGCATAACCAGCTCAGAGCCATCCCAGAGCCACATAGCATCTTCCTCCCTAAAGGCCAATGGAATGCAGTGGGCCTTTTCACAAGCTAGGTGATTAGTGCAAGCAGTTTTATCACATTAGGTGACAAAAGGATAGGCCTAGCCATCTGCATTATAGAAAGCAAGAAACTGCATCCTTTCTGCCAGGAAAGGCAGTCAACCACAAGACAGCAGCAAAGGTAAAGATCACTTCTGACAGCTCAGGGTAAGCTGACCTAGGAAGCAGAATACAATTCTCTTGTAGCTTCCAGCCTTTTCTGCCTTATTCTCTGCAGTGGACTCTGGCAAACAATAGGCGCCTTGGCCTCTACTGGCCACGAAGAACTTATTCAAGTCTTTTCACTGGCTCAGGCCCAGAAGAACTGAGCTATGGGGACCTTACAATAGGCCTGACCATTGGAGAGAACTTTAGGGTACAGTATGCAAGTTTGATGTGGGGAAGAGGTACAAGGCAAGAACTCACACAGTATTTGTCTTAGCAACAGAGATACGCTGCATCAAAACCCATCACAACATGGCCCTCCCCCCTCAGGCCTCCAGCAGTCAAACTGAAATACAAGCAGTAAACACCCAGGCATGTTCTAGGCACCTCCCACTGTCCTGACAGTACATTTAAAGATGGGTCAATGGTTCTACACAGGGAAATGCTCCCAGCCCCCAACCCTAAAGCCAGACCCCTCAACCCATTCCTAGCCAAACTTTGTGCCTAAGACACCCCACCCTCCCCCACAATCTATAGACCTCAGTGCTAAATCCACAATGCTACAGAACCAGGCTTTATCCTCCCATCCCCCCCAGATCTCACCCACCCACCTACCACAGGGCCACTAACCTCTTTGGTTAAGTCTCCACTGACTGGAGGGGCTACAGCTCCCAAATCCTCCAAATCTTCACTGAATCCCTGCTCCGTTTCGCTTTCTCGCACCCCGTTGTCTGGGCCTGTCACATCTTGGAGGCCACTGGAACTCTCGAGGGCGAGGCCTGAGTTGGGCTGGCTGCCGGAGACAGACCCCTCCGGGTCCCGGTGAACCAGCCAGGCATTTACTTCAGTAGTTGGCACCTGGAACCTGTCCAGGGCCCTGACCTGACTGAGGAGCCGCCGGGCAGTGAAGTAATTGTCCAGGTCTATGCTCTTGGGGTGGATACCATAGCCATCCAAGGTATTCCTCAGGTTGTGGAACTGGGTCTGAGTATAAGCAGAGCTGGGCCCCAGGATGATCTCACGGAGTGGGGGGAGCTGTGAAGTCAGGTAAGTATCCACGTCCACCCGCACCCCAATCAGACTCAGCAGAATGGTGAACTGGAGAAGTCCTTCCGTTAAGTATTTCTTCAGAGAAAGCATTGCTGAAGGACCAGAATGTTTATGCTTTTTGGTTTTTAAATCTTCCAAAAGATAAAGCAAGGCCACTGCTCTGCCGCTCCAGCCAGCAGGTCACCCTTCTCAGTGCCAGACCCTGTTTCCCACCCTGACAGAAAACAAGGGCTGAACTCCCTGATGGCCCCAGAGGAAAGCACACCACGTGGAGCCAAGGCCACACTCCACACCACATTCACTTTTCCCTTCTGGACACCTCACCTCTGGAAGTACAACTGATCCTAACCCAGTCCAGGCACTCGGGGCCCACGTGACTTACTGTCTCCACAGTCCACATACAGTCACTTCCTCACTCACATTAGTTGTCCTCTCTGTAGATTCCACTGCAGGCTGTTCACAGGAACAGCTGAACGGTTTGGTTTGCTTTTGTTTTCTTTCTCCTTCCTAAGGTTTATTTTCTTTGGCTGCAGCTACAGGCCTTTTGTCTTGGGTCACAGTGTCCCGCCTCCGCCACACTTACCAGGGGGGTTTCCAGAGAAACCTGAAAAGGGAATCACAAGATCAGATTCCGTGTTTTTCACATCATGACACGGGTAGGAAAACCTTCAAGTAGAAGGTAGGAAACACATTAAAAGGTCACTCTGACAGGAAGAAAAAACACCAAACACTTATATTCTCAGAAATAAAAGCAAATGAAGGGCACATCTAGTAAGCACCAGACCTTGAGTTCAAACATTAATAAGAAAACAAACCCCCACAAACTGTTATGAACAAATCAGCAATGAAGATATTATAACAAAGAATTTCAATTACTGGCTATTAAATTTGCAATTCCCTAAAAAAAAAGTGGCTTGCTTTGTAAGTACACAATGCCCAGGGCATCTTACATATGATCTGATTTACCAATCTCCCTTGCCCTCCCCTCTCCACATTATACGCAGCATGTGCGCACAGGAGCATGCCCAAGCTTGCGCTGGTACTAGGGCTTGAACCAAGGGCCTGGCCACTCTTTCTTTTTTCAATCATGGGTAGGGCTCTACAACTTCAGCCACAGCTCTACCTCCTGCTTTTTGCTGTTTAATTAGAGACAGGAGTCTCATTAACATTTCCTGCCTGGGCTGGCTTCAAACCAGGATCCTTAGATCTCAGCCTCCTGTGTAGCTAGGACTACAGGCCTTGAGCCACCAGTGCCTGGCTCAGCTTCTATTTTTAGCAAAAGTTCATTTCCTATCTTAAAGGAAAGCTGGTTCCCCAAGTCTCAGAAACAAACTGTCTACAATTCCTCTCTCTCTTCCAATTGTAAAGGGGAGGGAGAGATTGTTAAAGGGTACGTTGGAGGGAAAAAAAACAGGAGGACAATGTCCAGGCCACCACTTCACACAAAAGAAAAAAGCCTTTTGTTTTCCCAACTTGGGGATCTAATTTCCTTTTCCTATCACTCCCTCCATGAGAGAGCAAAGGGGAAAAGGGAGGAAAGGAATGGAAGGACCTTCATATGACTGTTCCCACCCAGAATTTGCATAGGGAGCTTTTATCTTCATTCATATGACCTTCTGAGCACAAGCAGAAGGATATGGCCAAGTTCTCAACCCAGATTGCCAAATGGGGAGAAGGTAAATTTGCTTTTTCGTTTCTGCTTTCTACTTGGGCTTCCCTTAATCCCTAAACCACGACAGACTTCTCCTACATCTGCTCTGTAAGGACCCACCTTTCCAACTTTATTCCAAAGGGGACTCGGGATCTACACTACACTACATAATACACTACACACAACCCACCCACGCCTGCACACCCTCTACTCAATACAACTGCAATCCTGAACTCCTGTGTGCCTTACCCTCCCTTTCTCCTGCAATTTACTACTAAAACCTCCCAAGCGTCCCAGAAGTTTATTAAAACAGGACAAAGTTCTTTAAAGATCCGAATTTGGACTAGAGGACCCCACTCGGAGTTCGGTTCCCAACCCTGCCTTGCCCTGGATACCCGAGTCCGGCCGGATCCAAGTCTCCATGCCCAGTCTGGTGCCTCGGCTCCCAGCCTCCTGGAGCACCCGGCGAACAAGTGCGAGTTTCTTGGCCTTGACCCACCCTGAAAGGCGAACCTCACCCCGCCTTCCGTCCCGGTGGCCCCACCCCACTCCCAAGCCCGGGCCGCACACCACGCCTTCGGGCGCCCTCAAGCTTCCCGGGTCCAGCCCACCCAGGAACAGGCTTCGTGGGGCGCCCCGCGGAAGTCTCCGCCAGACCCAGGCCCCGGCTCTTCCAGGGGGGCCCCCATCAGCCGCCCCGCTCCCGCCGCCGGCCCCTCGGCCACAGCTCCCTCCCCTCACCCCATAAGCCTCGGCCTGGCTTGCACTGCACCCCTCCCGTCAGGGACAGCAATGTGCCTGGTACCCGCTGCTGGGCTCTGAATCCGCCGTGGCCGCCACCGCAAGCCCTCAGCCCGAGTCCCGGGCCTCGCCGCCGCCACCGCCGGCCGGCCTGGAGCTCCCAGCCTCCGCTTCCCTCCCCGCCCCCTCTTTCCACCGCACTCGGAAGCCCTCCTCCCACGGGCACCCTAGAAACAGTTCCACCAATCAGCTAGCCGGAGAGGCAACCGTCACCGGATGTGGCTCTGATTGACATCCCGGACAACCCAATAGCTAAGTGTGTCTCCTTCTTCCCTGGTCCGTTTCCTCAAAACAGACATGGCCCAAGACCCAATGGGTGTGTAAACCCGCCCCGTGGCGTGGGTCCGCCAATGAGTGGGGCGAAGGCCGTGGTGTCGGGCATTCTGGACTCCTGGGCCGCACGTTCGCGGCGGGTGGCGTACGGGTTAGGCGTTTTTGCGCACTCTGTAGCTGAGGCCTGAGATCCTAGCACGGGGAAAGAGGAAGAAGTATCGCCTCTGGAACGGCGATTCCCCTTGGATGGTTCCCACAGTGACTTGCAAAAGTCCAGTGAGATCCTTGAGCCCGAGGCGGAGCGCTGAACATGTGGTTCCCATGTTGCCGACGCTCGTGCCGCCATCTTGGGTACTGGCAACGTAAACCGGTGCGCCGGCTTCCTCTCCCTGCAGGCCTGGCGTAGTTAGCGAGTCGGGCGGTCGGACCCGGTGGTACGGACTACCATCGCTTCGTGGGATGTCGTCACATGGTGGCGGGATGTTGACGTCAGAGATGGGGCAGAGTCGCCATTTTTGTCGTCTTGGAACCCCACGAAAAGCTCGCCCCCCCTTCCCTAACCTCTTCTTCCTCTCCCCACCCCCCACTCTCGCAAAGCATAGTCTTGCTTTTCAGGAACTTTCCTAACTCTTCAAAGTGTTCAAGTCCCATCCGGCAATGTTGGTTAACTCTCACTGTTAACCGTGCAGCCCATCATCATTTGGGAAGCCTGTTATATAGACTCAGAGTCTGAGGCCTCTGGACATTCTGATTCAGTAACTTTGGGGCGGAGGCCTGAGCACCTGCCCTCTTGAGTAATGCACATAAATGCCGCTAGTTGAAGACCACATTTAGGAAATCATTGAGTTGGACTTTGCTCCCAGCTGTGAGACAAAGAGCCAATTCAAGTTCTCTTTGGAAGAGTCCATAACCTAGTGGGCTTTTCATTGTCCTTGTGCAATGAGGACAGAGTCTACTAATAGGACAGAGTCTATCTCCAGGCTCTGCTTGGAGATAGAGGCTTAAAATGTAGGGTGGACCACACACAGAGTATAAAGTGCTTTCTCTGGGGTTGGAAAAATGGCACAGTGGTAGAGCGCTTGCCTCCTATACATGAGGCTCTGGGTTGGATTCCTCAGCACCACATAAGCAGAAAAAGCCCTAAGTGGCACTGTGGTTCAAGTGGTGGAGCGCTAGCCTTGAGCTGAAGAGCTGAGGGACAGCGCCCAGGCCCAGAGTTCAGGCCCCACGAACAACAACAAAAACAAAAAAGAACTTTCTCTGCTGTAGATTCACATCAGCATGCATTCCTTGAATCCTTTGTTGTTGTTGTTTTGTCAGTCATGGGGCTTGAACTCTGGGCTTGGGCGCTGTCCCTAAGCTCTTCAGCTCAAGGCTAGCTCTCTACCACTTAAGCCACAGTGCCACTTCCAGTTTTCTGGTGGTTTATTGGAGATTAGAGTCTCTTGACTCTCCTGCCTGGGTTGGCTTTGAACTGTGATCCTCAGATCTCAGCCTCCTGAGTAGCTAGGATTACAGGTGTGAGCCACCAGCGCCTGGCTCCTTGAATTCTTATAAAACTATGGATTCAGAGGTGGAGCTGTGGCTCAAGTGGTATAGCACTAGCCTGGTGTGAAAAAACTCCAGGGACAGTGCTCAGGCTCTTGAGTTCAAGCCCCAGGAACCGTACCAAAAAATTAAGCAAAAAAAAAAAAAAAAACACCATGAGTGCTGAATTTTGTACATTAATAATAGTTAAGGGCTGATAGCATGGCTCAAGTGATAGAGCAGTTATCTATCAAGTGCAAGACCCTTGAGTTCAAATCCTGGTTACCACAAAATAATAACACTAATAATAATTGAAGAGAGTTAAATACATAGACCTGTGAATAGAAATTCCTTCTAAAACTAAGGGTTGGGAAGTAGTAGAGGGAGAGCGCCTGCCTAGCAATTGTTTCAAGACCCTAGTGCAGGGGGGAAAAAAAAAGTTTCCTCCAAAAACTAGATAAAGACTAGGAAGATAGGTCAATGGTAGAGCATTGACTACTTAACATTTTTAAGACTCTAGGTTCAATCCCCAGCAGACACTCCTCCAAAACAATGAAAGAAAAAAATATAATTCCAAGCAGAAATTAAAGGGTGTGGATTTGAAAAGTATGGCTGAGAAAATAGACTATTCAGCCACTAACTAGCAGGAAGCCAGGTGTAGCGAAGCATGACTATACTCAGGAGGATCTTGAGTTCAAGGCAAAGTTAGACTCTTACCCAAACAAAGGAGGAGAGGCCCTAGGGGTATATAACTCAAATGATAAAGCACTTGCCTACCAATCATGTGGTCCTGGATTCAATCCCCAGTATGCAGAAAAACATAATATTGCCAGTGATTAAAAAGGAGAAAGGCAGGGGGCTGGGAAGGTGGCTCAGCGGTAGAGCGCTTGCCTTGCATGCCTGAGACCCTGGGTTCCATTCCCTAGCACCACATAAGCAAAAAGAAAAAAAGCCAGAAGTGGCGCTGTGGCTCAAGTGGGAGAGCACTAGCCTCGAGCTAAAGAGCTGAGGGACAGTGCCCAGGCCCAGAGTTCAGGCCCCACGACTGGACCCAAAAAAAAAGGAGAAAGGCAGGAGGCTAAAGCAAGAATATTGCCTGAATTCAGGATTTCCAGTCTGGGAATTATAACAAGACTCGGTCTCAATGAATTAATTAATCTGGGAGGCTGAAATCAGGAGGATCTCGGTTCAAGGCCAGCTTGAGCATACTCATGAGATCCCTTCTCAATCAAAAGCTACATACAGTGACTTGAATCTGTTATCCTAGCTTCCTGGAAGGCTAGCCCAAAAAGTTAACTTTTATTTTTCAGAGATCCCTTGGTGTCAACAGTTCTTTTTTTGTTTGTTTGGTTTTTGGTTTTGTTTTTTAGTTTTGCCACTTCTGTTTTGGGTTTTTGTTTTGTTTTTTTGTCGGTTGTGGGCCTGAACTCTGGGCCTGGCACTGTCTCTAAGCTCTTCAGCTCAAGGTTAGCCATCTACCACTTGAGCCACAGCGCCACTTCTGGCTTTTTCTTTTTTCTTTTCTTTTTTTTTTTTGCGGGGGGGGGGGTGTCCGGTCCTGGGGCCTGAACTCTGGGCCTGGGCGCTGTCTCTCAGCTCCCCAGCTCAAGGCTAGCGCTCTACCACTTGAGCC